>NC_092819.1:73171589-73505026 GCF_023375885.2 Dermacentor andersoni
TCACATCAGAACATTTATATTATCTACATACATATATTCACATGCGTATATACACCAACCCAGCATCTATACACATTTGCATCTGTACATGTAGGCATACATCCGTATCCAGAAAAAGTGGAGGAAAGAAGATCATGCCCAAATGATAAGCAATACCTGAAAATATACACTTAAAAAATACCAACAATTCTACTCAGAATGTAACGACAATGTTCAGCGGAACAAAATTCTGGCTGTTCTGCCAGAATACGGAATACCGGGAAAACTCCACAATTGAGTATCGACCTTTCTCGGCATGCAACGAGTGGGCCAGTTTACTAGGCGTTTTTCTTTTAGACTATAAATAATCTCAAAAACTATTTGCGGCAGTCAGCGCACCTGTAGTCGTCAAACTTGGTGCTTCAATACACGGACGTTATCTGCAAATAAATCAAAATTCAAATATTCACAATTCACTCAATTAGTTATTACTGCTTCATAGCACGTACTACAGTTTGGCATATGTAACAAGAGTAAGAATCGGCTTTTATTGCAGATGCGGTGTTTCCACGGGAGCTTTTCTAGAAATTCTTTCAATGTACTTGAAGTCGACGCTGATTGGGTGGAGAGATGGCGTTTTTCTGCCGAAATCAGGCATTTGTATTGGCTCAAAGGTTGCCCCTATTCTTAGCAATATTTACCTAATTAAGGTTGACAACTGCTTTGAGAAGGCCTTAGGTGATATCGTTGTCAAGATATTTTGTTACGTTGATGATTACCTGATTTTCTGAAATAGGGAAGAATTCGATTCCGCTGCTACCTCAGCAGGTGAGCAATTTAAACTCTATGGAGGAGGATTAAAGTTTAACAAGGAATTTCCTCACTGACGCGTAATTCAGTTTCTTCACATTTCCTTGGTCTTGGAACAAAATCATGTTTGTTGGCAGTACTCCCCACGATCTTCGAAGCCGTTGCTAAACTTTCAATCCAAGCATTCCAAAGTATTAAAAAACGGAATTGCCATGTCTCGTGCCTTAAGACTTCGCTCAGCAGATCCTGCATGCACAACATGAGCTCCTGTTTTAATGCGCAGGTCCGGCGCCTATTAGAAGCAGGTTATCCTATAGTGTAGCAGTGGCCACTGTGGCTGAGCGCCTAAAGAAGTGGGTTTCGAGAGGGACGGACATGATTACAGAAATCAGTAACAGTAAAAAAAAGAGTAGTGGCAATTCCGTATGCTCATTCAGTGTCGCACAGGCATAAAAAAATTTGCAAGTAGATATGATGTTAATGTTGCTTTCACTGTTCCCTATGAGCTAGGTAAGATATGCGTTGCCGTACAGAGGAAAAGGAGCACGTAAAAGGCAAAAAACGAACAGATATTCTTCCAGTGAAGCACAATAAGAACAGCAGTTTTATTGACTGTCCTATGGGTGTGGTGTATAAAATTCCCCTTAGTTATGGCCAGTTCTACGTAGGGCCACCAGGACGGTGTATCAATCAAAGGCTAGTGGAACATAAAATGTCGTTAACCGGTGGATCGCCTTCTAATCGTTCCCTACATAACCAAGATTGTAACTGCACGCCAGAGTTAGATGAATGCGCGATATTGTACAGGCATAAGAATGAAGATACGCGTCTTATGGTAGGGGCATGCCATATCTATAATCTATAATGGTGGAAGTGTGTACGTGAGTCAGCCTTCGATTACTTTACATAAGGAAGAGATTAAGTGCCTTAACAATTATCTCTCACGTAGACCGGCACGTGTACCCGACTAACACGTGGTGTTACCATTCCTGAGCTTGCGCAGATGAGTTTTGTGTCTCCTTTCTTTTTTTCGCCTCAGCGCTCCCTTCAGTTGATAGTCGGTGTTCGTGTTGTCCACTTCTCTACTCTTGTGTCCTGTCTGCACACCTCACCTCTTTTTTTGCATAATGAATCCTTACCAACTCGCTCAGCTTTCTGTCGTTCGAAGCTCGTGAGTTTTCTAGGCAAACGCATTTGCAGCAAATTCGAAGGATGAAAGCGATTTTGAGATATGTTGCCTTAAATATGTGGTTATAAGTGCATTTCTTTGCCACATATCTTTTTCAAATCAAATGTAATTTAATGGGTTGAAGCACCAAAATAACTTGAAAGCGAATGTATTTTCTTGCGCATTGCGTAGTAAACGTCTCGAAACAGGTGTCATCTTGAAAATTAATCACATAAGAATACACCTCTTTCAACTCGGCGGCTACAATTCGTGACTTTAATTATGCGCCTTAAGGTGACTATTTACCACTTATTTAGTCACATTTCTTTAGGTAGCGGACCATGTCTTTTGGTTACCAGGGCAAGTAATGTCCACTTAGCAACGAATGTTAAACAAAATAAGGAAAAAAACTCAAGAAATAACATTATATTAGCTTCCACCACCGATTTTTTATTTTCTTTATATTCTAGAACCACCACTTAAATACTCATCCTTTAATTTTAACATATATATAATTCAAAATAAAGTCTATGTTTAGCACGTAAATAATGCGTGTGCACTGAGCTTGTGCGTGGTATTACCTCAACTAATACTTGGTGAATCGTTTTGCTACTTTCCCAAGTATAGAATATCCTTATATTACCAGTTTCAAAGCATGTAATTTTGAAAACATCTCCACTTAGCTTGGTTCTTCTGAGCCATTTGTACATGCTCCGAAATGATAAAGGTCACTTTCACGCTCAGTATGAAAATTTCTATCGAGAGGCGAGAACCTTGGCACGAGTCAAAAGCCTTAAGTGACGCAGATGATTTCGCATAAAAGGGGGAACAAAAACTTGTTTTTGCTAGCCGAGCGCAGCAGCCCACCTGTTATGAGCTCCTTCTGGCTCCTCTATTGGCGTGCTCGTCAAATTCACCTACGTCACTTGGCTAGCTGGCCTTTTTGAGAAGAATCTGAGATCCGAATGCGAAATCAACTTAGTAAGCGTCAAATACGACCTTCATAACATCTGAACGCGTGCTTAGAAGTATGAATCCAAATGGCTGGTGTTTGAACACGCTTGCTTTCAAGTTGCGATGAGAAATATACCTTACATTTGTTAGCATTTCTTGATTAAAATTGTGTTAGCCAAACCACAAAGTGCCTGCGACATCAGAATTTGCGTGGCTAGTGGGTCCTTTTTTAATCACGTTAGCAATAGTGTAACATTGAAGCGCTCTATAACCACATTTCGGCTGTAACATCAAAACATGCTTCGCGAAGAAGAGGTAGCACGCGGCAAAGGCCGCGCCGAGGAAATGTCCATGCACTGCTCATAACATGCGCGCCGACAATGTCTCTGGGCATCCCTTGGTCACTGTAGCAGCTCTGGAGACTCGACGACACCACTCCATGCCACGATCCCGGAAACGGTGTCTACTAGTCGGCGCGAGCAAGCGTCGTTCGCGTCGACGCACCTTGCTGACGAGACTCGCAGTAGCCGTCAGTGACTGCCCGCTATTTTTCAAGCCACCGAGGGTTGCGACCTGGATACAGGCGACCACTGAAGTCGCAGCGCTGAACTGGCTACAGGCATTTTCATTTGCCTGGAGTGGCTCCATCGTAGTCCGGGGAAGGAGCGCAGACAACGTGCAGGTGACAGCAAACTAGGCAGGACTCCACTCAGCTGCGTACTCAACGTAATCGACAAACACTGAAGCAGTGCAAGGGCAACTCATTCTGCATAGGCATCCTCCACGTGCTGCGATTTTGAATTCGGCTAGCAAAAGATCATACGGCTACCCAGACGCTAAGTTCACGCGAGCTAAGCTTTCTTTAAGTCGAAGGAATAATTTCAATTCGTGCCAGGCTAACTAGAATTAGGCAAGCAATGTGTGACACCTCAACTCCACGGTTGTTCAGGTTGTCAACCTCCACGGGAGAAAGCCAGCTCCAAAAAGTCCTAAAAAAATTCCGAAAAGGCTTAAGAGGTCACTACGTTGACAACAACCGCCATTCAGAAACAACGCCCAAAATGGGCGCATAACAGCCAGCTGCGAGGATGCGTCAGCTCTGTGATGTTCCTACCCTTCTCGGTGCATACAGCATGCCAATCAGCGGCGCCCACCGTCTCAGAGAGTGTCGGAGCACCCGGTGCCAAGCCGCAGTATCAGACAGCCCGTAGCAGCTGCCGTGACCCGTGGCCACCCGGGTACGAGAGCGGCAACTTCCAGAGTCAAAGGAATAGAATAAGCTATTTACAGAAGAAAATCGGACAACCCACGAGGCTTCCATACTCCCTCGCTTCGGGCGTGCCAAAGCTCCGCGGGCGCTAAGCCTCACTGTATCATGCATCATGCAGACGATGTGGCTCTCATACCAACAAATGTTCTTCAAAAATGCTTGCGAAAAGGATTATGCGTTGAAAAGTACAAATACGCCTGAGCAACAGGCGCCTCCCTCAAGAAAGCATGCCGACGCTAACTATCAAAATCAATGCTAGGCCTACGCATCGCTTGAAACAAATGTTCCTTCAAACCAAGCAAAATTGTCTAAACTATCGTCGAGTGCTGAACGAGGCGCAATGGCGGGTGCCAGATGTAGGGTTTCAACGTGCTTTTGGGACAAAGGAACATCACCAAGTAGTGAAAACAATCTAAAGGTCATTTATGGCACATTTCATAAACAAATGCCTACTAGTCGCATTACTTCCTGTCCAACATGCCATTGGCGCGCGACAAATCGAGGTCAAAAGATTCACCGCGACCGGATAGCAATAGAATATGTTCGCCCCATGCTGGACACCAGGCAACGCCTAATGGATAGCGCGTACGGTGACGCAAACGGTCGCGGGTTCTAACGGTGTGTTCGTCCATTCCCGTGCCCTGCTCCTAAGCCTTTCGCAGGACGGTCCCGCGAACAGTGAAGGAGAACGCCAAACGTGTGCGCCACTCGTTGACCATAAGCCAGAAGGAACAGCCTAGTACTTTTCGCACCCCATTAACACCACCATTAGGTGGCGTCAGCAGCACAACACTCAGGCAATGTGTCGTAATGAGCTGCAACCACCCCGACCACCACTGGCGCTTAGCTATGCGGAGAAGATGGATTACAGGAGAAGCGAGGTCTGCCTGGCTCTATCGTTCAATGGGCTCGTGCTGTCGCTGAGATCGTTCTAGGGAGCCCGGACTAAGGGTCCCTCCCGCACTCTTGCTGCCAGTTTTCTAATAAAATGTCTGCTCTCGTTGCTTCGGGATGGGCGAAGGAGTTGTCAAGGCTCGTGATGGTGTAGATGCATTGCGGGGGACCCCAGGTGGAATCTGGGCCTTCTTCGTACTCCAGGTGAATGCCGTTTGAAAAGAAGTCACACTGATGTTTCCATGGCTTCAATGGTCAACTGATGCTGCTGGTTTTAGTATTCTTGTTCAAATACATGCGTATTGAATGGATGTAAAAGTACTGTGCACAAATTTAGTTTAGGCCTAAAGTTTCTACGTACATGCGTCTGCCCACGGACGCATGCTTTGTGAAGGGCGACAGAATCGTCACGGCTAGTGATGGTGCAGACGCATCGTAGAGTATCCCAGGTGGAATCTGGGCCTTGTTTATACGCCTTTCAAGGCGTCTTGAAAAGCAGGCACACTGCTGTTTGCATGGATTCACGCTCCGCTGATGCTGGCGATTGTTTCAGTATTGTTTAGTGATCACAACGTGTTGTTCGTGCTGTGGTAAATGTAGTAAGCATGTCCCGTCCTCCTCTTGCTCTTTACTTGCAGCTCCCCATATTATTCTTGGCTGCACATTGTTGAAATATTGGTAACAAATGCGCGCATTCTCTTTCAATATTTATGCATCTTGTGCGCACCGGTCAGTCCCAGTGTGCACTTGCACAGTTAATGTGTTGCGCTTAAAACCATGCTGAGTGTATGCATCATGCTGCTTTCTGCAAGCGACATACATTATAGCTGAAACGCGAGCAGGAAAAACTAGTTCGGTGGGAATTAAAAACACTGTGCGAAATACAGACTATTTCACCGCTTATTCACACAGAAACATATTGGTAAAGAGCGGGCCCTCCCGTATGGCACTGTGGCCGAGCTACTGCACTGCTGCCAGCGCCCCGAATGGGTGGTCAGACCTCTAATTTTGTCTTCAGAGGTTTTTGACGCATGCTTCAAGTTTTGGTTTTGGATTCGATAACAAAGCTTTCAACTCCTGTTTACCTTCGGCTACAAAAATGTTCTGTATGTCGTCTTTTGTGGAGCGCAAGAGCTTTAATATTTCCTTTTTAAGCGTGCCGCAGAAAGGCTGCGTTTACTCTATAGAGTCTACTCTATAGAGTCTGCAAGAGTTTCTTTGTGTAGGTCAGTTACTCAAAGGAAACCCAAACGATGAGAAGAAAATGTGCAGAATAAAAATGGGCAGGAGTGCATGAGGCAGGCGTCCCCAAATCCTGATTGGGAGCTTACCACTTAGGTTGAAATGAAAAGTATACAATCATTGCATCCTATTTAACGGTGCTCACACATGGGGCGCAAACTTGGAAGTTAAGAAAGAAGCTGGAGAACAAGTTAAGGTCCACACAAAGAGCGATCGAACGTAAAATATTAGGCGTATCGTTAACAGACAAAAAGAGAACGGTGCGGATCAGAGAGCAATTGGGGATGGCCGACATTCCAGGTTACATAAATAGAAAAAGAACATGGAGCCGTGCATGTCATGTAATGCGTCGGGATGGCGTTGGTATTGCATGCGGTAATGCGTCGGGTAGATCCCCGTCAGATGATTAGAGTTACAGAATGGGCGCCAAGGGAATGCAAGCGCACTTGAGCAGGGCAAAAAATTTGGTGGTGATGAAAATACGAAATTTTCAGGCGAAAATTTGAATTAGCGAGCGTAAGACAGCTGTGATTGGGGATCGCCCGTAGGAGCTTTCGTCCTGTAGTGGACATAAAAATTGGCTGAGTATGACAGTGATGTTGGTGACAGCTAAAACAAGTTAAAATAAATATTGCAAAGCAATTTTCTCTAGCATTAGGAATAAACAGGATATTTCTTTAGCAGGTTCTATATCTGGAGAAACCGCAGGCTGCGTTTTCAATGTACGTGCCGAAAGTTTGAAGTATATAAGTTAGAGAAGTCATGTGAAGATAAATAATTCGCCGTCTCGCACCAGAGGCAAAACAATAATAGTGATGATAAAGTATCAGACAACGATAAAAGTAAGGTTCATTCTTTTATTTGCCTTATAGATTGCAGTAAACATTCGCTCGATAAATAAATCTACAAGCATGGCGTCACACTCGTAGGGTCAAACATGAATTGATTGCCCTCAAGGACTGTTACTAAAGAGAGCACTCGCTCTCTCAAAGCGGGATCGATGAAGAACGGCAGCAGCCGTGAGCGAATTCTCTTTGGCACAACCTCTCGCTTCAAACGCCAGCTAAGCGCGCTAGAACGCAGCGCCCACAAAGCTATCAGTTATCTCGGGCGGCCTAATCTGTGCACCCAGCACAGAATAAATAGAAGATAGTGCGCGTGCAGCTTCTCTCGCTGATGTCCTGCGCAGCGGCTAAGTGGGGCCGCGGTCCGAATATCAGAGCAAACGCGCTCTAGTTTACCTGTTGCGTGCGCGAGAGGTCACTGTGCATCAAGTCACCATATCTCTCGGCTCACACTCGCACGCATCTCTCGCACGTACAGCAGACGGTGCGCGGCTACGATTTTATCACACTTGGCCTTTTCACGGAACCTCCCCGTGATGTCGTCGCAGTCGACGACAGCGGCAATTAGTCCATTGTGTTCATATAGGCGACATCGGAATTACTCAAAACCATAATTTTCTCCTATTTTCAGGCATTCAAAGCGGGGCCTGGTTAGGTTATTCTGTCTCTACGGGGAATGGCAAAAAAAGGATATATTTTACGTGCAACAAAATAAGGAATCATGTTTTCGATGTAAACTGTGTAGCTTGCTTACAGCCTTTTGTAGAAAATACACCGGCTTCTGAGGAGGCGTATATTACCAACGACTTAGGAAGTTCGTAATGTCCTAGATATGCCGTGCTTGCCACAAAGTTATCTTTAAGAAATAAGGGGATTATTATGGGTGATGTCGTGCATCAGTTTCACGAGAGACATATCAATAATGGCTTGGTACAATATTTATTCAACAAGGGCTCTGAACCGGTATGTGGCAGTTCAGTTAGTCGCAATCTTTTAGAATATCCTTGAAAAACTTTGTACGAAGTCGGGGCCATGTTTCGTGGTAAACTTATAAATCGTTGGTGTGACGCTTGAAACGTGTGTGTCGTTTCTTGTTCAATTTATGGCGTCGCAAATTATTATTGTACTATATATTTCTGTTATACTGGTGCGTTCGATGAGACACTTAGTACGTTTCTGCGATGTTCTCCTTGAACTAACCGAAGAATATTATTTATATTTAATGAAGGTACGGGGCATATAATGGCTGAGAGGTAGGTGAAGTTCGAACTGCCAGTAGTAAATACGGCTGTTGCAATAATTTATTCATCCAAGTACTCAAGGGTACTTTAGTGACGTTTACGAAATGGTATTCATTGTGCGGCGATTAGCACGGAGAAATACATCTGCCTTATATACCGAATTCCGCGAATATGGGGTAACATTTTGGGCAATCCTTATGTGAAAATAATAGTGCGGGAAAAGAATTTCACCGGCGATTACGATACTCGCTAATGTGAATCTTGAGCGTAGGCGCTTTGGTGTTTTCCCGTCACGATATATTGCGGCAGAGAATTCGATTCTGAACGACAGGCTCCTCTCGGCGGCGGCGCTGAGTCTCCGCTCAGCCAGCTCGTTTAGCAGCAGCGTCAGACGAAGCATTTCCACCGGTTTCCTCGCTCATTGCTGAGAATGAAAGTGGGAGTACGGGAACGCTTGGCTCGCACGGAGTACATTCTCTAGAGGCGGCACCGCAGGCAAAGTAGCGCATGCGCAAGGGGTCCGTAGCCCACACCACTGCTTTCTTTCCATATATCGTATCGGTGCCTGGTCACCGCCGTGGAGCACACCTCGCGCGGCACTCCGCTTTCCTCCTTACCCTCTCTTCACTATGGCCGTCTTTAATCCCCCGCTGCCCTACTCGTTCGCTATTTCATCTTTCGTTGTGATCACTGACTCGGTTAGGGCGAGGGTCACCGAGGGACGCCGACGTTTCACGCAGGAATGGGTGCCTGAGAGGTCCGCTCTAAAACGTGACACAATTCGCTGAACCCATTTCTTAAACAAGAGCCCGAAAGCGTTATACTACTACGTAACGTTACGCTACGTTATATTAAACTTTCAATCCAAGCATTCCAAAGTATTAAAAACGGAATTGCCATGTCTCGTGCCTTAAGTCTTCGCTCAGCAGATCCTGCATGCACAAAATGAGCACCAGTTTTATTGCGCAGGTCCGGCGCCTATTAGAAGCAGGTTATCCTATAATGTAGCAGTGGCCACTGTGGCTGAGCGCCTAAAGAAGTCGGTTTCGAGAGGGACGGACGTGATTACAGAAAGCAGTAAGAGTAAAAAAAAAGAGTTGTGGCAATTCCGTATATTCATTCAGTGTAGCACAGGCATAAAAAATTTGCGAGTAGATATGATGTTAATGTTGCGTTCACTGCTCCCAATAAGCTAGGTAAGATATGCGCTGCCGTACAGAGGAAAAAAGAGCAGGTAAAAGGCAAAAAAAACGATCAGATATTTTTCTAGTGAAGCACAATAAGAAGAACAGTTTTACTGACTGTCGTACGAGTGTGATTCATAAAATTCCCCTTAGCTGTGGCCAGTTCTACGTAGGGCCACCGGGACGGTGTATCAATCAGAGGCTAATGGAACATAAGATGTCGTTAACCGGTGGATCACCTTCTAATCTTTCCCTACAATGCCAAGATTGTAACTGCACGCCAGAGTTAGATGAATGCGCGATATTGTGCAGGCATAAGAATGAAGGTACGCGTCCTATGGTAAGGGCATGGCATATCTATAATGGTGGAAGTGCGTGCGTGAGTCAGCCTTCGATTACTTTACATAAGGAAGAGATTAAGTGCCTTAACACTTATCTCTCACGTAGACCGGCACATGTACCCGACTGACACGTGGTGTTACCATTCCTGAGCTTGCGCAGATGAGTTTTGTGTCTTCTTTCTTTTTTTCGCCTCAGTGTTCCCTTCACTTGATAGTCGGTGTTCGTGTTGTCCACTTCTCTACTCTTGCGTCCTGTCTGCACGCCTCACCTCTTTTTTTGCATAATAAATCCTTACCAACTAGCTCAGCTTTCGGTCCGTAGCTGGTGAGTTTTCTAGGCAAACGTATTTGCAGCACATTCGAAGGATGAAACCGATTTTGACATACGTTGCCTTAAATATATGGTTATAGATGCATTTATTTGCCACATATATTTTTCAAATCAAATGTAATTTGATGGGTTGAAGCACCAAAATAACTTGAACGCGAATGTATTTTCTTGCGCATTGCGTAATAAAGTCTCGAAACAGGTGTCATCCTGAAAATTAATCACATATGAATACACCTTTTTCAACTCGGCGGCTACAATTCATGACTTTAATTGTGTGCCGTAAAGTGACCATTTACCACTTATTTAGTCACATTTCCTTAGTTAGCGGACCATGTCTTTTGGTTACCATGGCAAGTAATGTCCGCTAAGCAACGAATGTTAAATAATATAAGTAAAAGAACACAAGAACTAACATTGTATTAGCTTCCACCACCGATTTTTTATTTTCTTTATATTCTAGAACAACCACATAAGTACTGATCCTTTAATTTTAAGATATCTATATTTCAAAATAAAGTCTATGTTTAACACGTAAATAATGCGTGTACACTGAGTTTATGCGCGGTATTACCTCAACTAATACTTGGTAAATCATTTTGCTACTTTCCCAAGTATAGTATATAGTACATGCTTCAAAGCATGTAATTTTGAAAACATCTCTCCTTAGCTTGATTCTTTTGAGCCATTTGTACATGCTCCGAGATGATAATGGTCACGTTTCACGCTGAGTATGAAAATTTCTATCGAGGGGTGAGAACCTTAGCCCAGTAAAGTGACGCAGATGATTTCGCAGAAAAGGGGGAACAAAGACTTGTTTTTGCTAGCCAAGCGCAGCAGCGCACCTCTTATGAGCTTCTTCTGGCTCCTCTACTGGCGTGCTCGTCAAATTCACCTACGTCACATGGATAACTGGCCTTTTTGAGAAGAATCTGAGATCCGAATGCAAAATCAGCTTAGTAAGCATCAAATGCGACCTTCATAACCTCTGAACGCATGCATAGGAATATGAATCAAAATGGCTGGTGTTTGAACACGCTTGCTTTCAAGTTGCGATGAGAAATATACATTACATTTATTAGCATTTCCTGATTAAAATTGAGTTAGCCAAACCACAAAATGCCTGCGACATCAGAATTTGCGTGGCTAGTGTCTCCTTTTTTATTCACGTTAGCAATAGTGTAACCTTGAAGCGCCCTATAACCACGCTTCGGCTGTAACCTCAAAGCATGCTTCGCGAAGAAGAGGTAGCACGCGGCAAAGGCCGCGCCGAGGAAATTTCCATGCACTGCTCATAGCATGCGCGCCGACAATGTCTCTGGGCATCCCTTGGTCACTGTAGCAAATCTGCAGTCTCGACGCGTCGACGCACCTTGCTGGCGAGACTCGCAGTAGCCGTCAGTGACGGCCGGCTATTTCTCAATGCACCGATTGTTGCGACCTGGACACAGGCGACCCCTGAAGTCGCAGCGCTGAACTGGCTACAAGCATTTTCATTTGCCTGGAGTGGCTCCATCGTAGCCCGGAGAAGGAGCGCAGACAACGTGCAGGTGACAGCAAACTAGGGAGGACTCCCCTCAGCTGCATAATCGACAAACACTGAAGCAGTGCAAGGGCGACTCATTCTGCATAGGCATCCTCCCCGTGCTACGATATTGAATTCAGCTAGCAAAAGATCACGTGGCTACCCAGACGCTAAGTTCACGCGAGCTAAGCTTTCTTTCTTAAGTCGAACGAGTAATTTCCATTCGTGCCAGGCTAACTAGAATTAGGCCAGCAAAGTGTGACACCTCAACTCTCCGGTCGTCCAGGTTGTCAACCTCCACGGGAGAAAGCCAGCTCTAAAAAGTCCTAAATAAAGTCCGAAAAGGCCTAAGAAGTCACTACGTTGACAACAACCGCCATTCAGAAACAACGCCCAAAAGGGGCGCATAACAGCCAGTTGCGAAGATGCGTCAGCTGTGTGATGTTCCTACCCTTTTCGGTGCATACAGTATGCCAATCAGCGGCGCCCACAGTCCCAGAGAGTGTCGGAGCACCTGGTGCCAAGCCGCAGTATCAGACAGCCCGTAGCAGCTGCCGTGACCCGTGGCCACCCGGGTACGAGAGCCGCGACTTCCAGAGTCAAAGTAGTAGAAGAAGCTATTTACAGAAGAAAATCGGACAACCCACGAGGCTTCCATACTCCCCGCTTCGGGCGTGCCAAAGCTCCGCGGGCGCTAAGCCTCACTCTATCATGCATCATGCAGACGATGTGGCTCTCATACCAACAAATGTCCTTTAAAAATGCTTGCGAAAAGGATTATGCGTTGAAAAGTACAAATACGCTGGAGCAACAGGCGCCTCCCTCAAGAAAGCATGCCGACGCTAACTATCAAAATCAACGCTAGGCCTAAGCATCGCTTGAGACAAATGTTCCTTCAAACCGAGCAAAATTGTCTAAACTATCGTCGAGTGCTCAACGAGGCGCAATGGTGGATGCCAGATGCGGTGTCTCAACGTGCTTTTGGGACAAAGGAACATCACCAAGTAGTGAAAACAATCTAAAGGCCATTTATGGCACGTTTCATCAACAAATGCCTGCTAGCCGCATTACTTCCTGTCGAACATGCCATTGGCGCGCGACAAATCGAGGTCAAAAGATTCACCGCGACCGGATAGCGATAGAATATGTTCGCCCTATGCTGGACACCAGGCAACGCCTAATGGATAGCGCGTACGGTGATGCAAACGGTCGCGCGTTCTAACGGTGTGTTCGTCCATTCCCGTGTCCTGCTCCTAAGCCTTTCGCAGGACGGTCCCGCGAACAGTGAAGGAGAACGTGAAACGCGCGCGCCACTCGCTGACCATAAGCCAAAAGTAATAGCCTAGTACTTTTCGCACCCCATTAACACCACCATTAGGTGGCGTCAGCAGCACAACACTCAGGCAATGTGTCGTAATGAGATGCAACCACCCCGACCACCACCGGCGCTAACCTACGCGGAGAAGATGGATTACAGGAGACGCGAGGTCTGCCTGGCTCTATCGCTCAACGGGCTCGTGCTGTCGCTGAGATGTTTCTAGGGAGCCAGGACTAAGGGTCCCTCCCGCACTCTTACTGCCAATTTTCTGATAAAATGTCTGCTCTCGCTGCTTCGGGATGGGCGACGGAGTTGTCACGGTTCGTGATGGTGTAGACGCATTGCGGGGGACCCCAGGTGTAATCTGGGCCTTCTTCGTACTCCAGGTGAATGCTGTTTGAAAAGAAGTCACACTGATGCTTCCATTGCTTCTATGGTCAACTGATGCTGGTGGTTGTTTTAGTATCCTTGAGCAAATACATACGTATTGAATGGATCTAGAAGTACTGTGCACACATTTAGTTGAAGCTTCAAGTTTCTACCTACAAGCGTCTGCCAACGGACGCATGCTTTGCGAAGGGCGACAGAATCGTCACGGCTAGTGATGGCGCAGACGCATCGTAGGGTATCCCAGGTGGAATCTGGGCCTTGTTCCTACGCCTTTGAAAGCGTCTTGAAAAGCAGACACACTGCTGTTTGCATGGATTCTACGCTCCGCTGATGCTGGCGATTGTTTCAGTATTGTTTAGTGCTGATCACAACGTTTTGTACGTGCTGTGGTAAATGTAGTAAGCATGTCCCGTCCTCCTCTTGCTCTTTACTTGCAGCTTCCCATTTCATTCTTTGCTGCACATTGTTGAAATAATGGTAACAAATGCGCGCATTCTCTTTCAATATTTATACATCTTGTGTGTACCGGTCAGTCCCAATGTGAACTTGCGCAGTTAATGTGTTGCGCTTAAAACCATGCTGAGTGTATGCATCATGCTGCTTTCTGGAAGCCACATACATTATAGCTGAAAAGCGAGCAGCAAATTACTAGTTCGGTGGGAATTAAAAACACTGTGTGAAATACAGACTATTTCACCGCTTATCCACACAGAAACATATTGGTAAAGAGCGGGCCCTCCCGTATGGCCCTGTGGCCGAGCTACTACACTGCTGCCAGCGCCCCGAATGGGTGGGGTGGTCAGACCACTAATTTTGTCTTCCGAGGTTTTGGACGCGTGCTTCAAGTTTAGGTTTTGGATTCGATAACAAAGCTTTCGACTCCGGTTTACATTTGGCTACAAAAATGTTATGTACGTCATCTGTTGTGGAGCGCAAGAGCTTTAATATTTCCTTTTTAAGCGTGCCGAAGAAATGTACGTTATAAACTCGCTGATTGCAAATATTTTATTAGAAAAGCGGCCAAGCTTCTCTAGCAACCAGCAAGGCTGAATCAGCTCATGCGGATTGAAAATATAATATGATCAGGGCTCTCTTTATTGCACTTCTGCCGTTTCTGAGCCGCTTTTCTCCCTTGCGCACCATAGGAAGCTGTGGTTGCATACAAAACTGGTTTCTCTCTTGTTTACATAGTGAATTAGACATAAAAAATAATGGATCATACACTTCATAAATACCCAAACTACAAGAAGAATGTTTTAGCCATGACAAGCAACGCGTCAAGTTAAAGTGCCACTAACGAACCTGGCCAGCGTATGGAGCGTGCCGTGAGGTAAACATACATCACAGAACGATCTGAAATGCGCAATACACTGCTCGAGGCGGGCAAAATGAAACGTTTGTGTGATTTTACGGGTGAGCCACATATAACATGCTCTGTGCTCTTAACCGAAAGTGCTGCCAGTGCCTTTTGGAAAATTACGTGTTCGAAGTAGTGCAAATGCTCTTCCATTAAAGATGAATAGAAAGACAAACGGGTGGCTGTGCGGTAAACAGGCGCCACGGCTCAGATTCTATGTTAAACGTGCAAAATACGCTCACCCAGAATAACAAATATCTTGCTAACAATGTTATCAGCGCAAGAAACATCAAAGCGATCTCTGCAGAGAAAAGGAGACACTTCACCGCACGAGTAAGGCCGCACGTGGTAAAGCGCGGTGGGGTGGGCGTAAGAAGCGGCACATGACCACCGCAGCATCAACGTCTCTATATAAACGGGATGTGTGGACGTATAGACGTATGATAAGCTGTCTACCTTTGAGGTAAAGTGGAAGCGCAAATCGCTACGCCGCCTGGCGTATGGTCAGACGCTCACTTACTCGGCCACGAAACGGCTCGAGTGTCCGGTCCGCTCTTTAGGTAGGTATGTTTCTGTGTGGCTTATCAGGAACGACAGCGCTTCCTTTACGTGGGCCACCGCCAAAGATGCTGACGCACTGTGAAGCCGGTACTTAGAGCGGCGGCCGCTCCCTTCGCCACGGTCCGCGCTCACGGCTCTTTCGCATGAAGCGCAGTTGAGAGCGCTACCAAGCCCGTGACTTTCCCATAGGGTGAATGGGGCCGATTTTCGCAGCTGACGCTAGCGCCGCCTGGATTATAACGGTAGTTGCACTGATAGCAGATAAATCTTTACTTAGTAATAATAGATAATGTTTTGAATATTATTCACTTACAATCTAAATCTTAATAATTTCTAGTTGCTTAGAAGTTAAAGTTAAATGTGTATTGAAAGCACAATGACGCTTGTGAGGAGTACCGCACAGCAGACGACCGACACCGGCATCATCTTGCAACATTCAACTTTCAACTTTATTTCGCATTTTCCTTTTTACAGCAAAAAAAAAATGCAAGGGCAGGAACAAAAAGCTGCGCAATCGCAGCTTGACGAGGTTCCTGTCTCCTGTCTTTGAAGAACAGTTGCAGCATTTTCACAAATAGAATCTGTTACATGTGGACAAAACAATTTCATATTACAGACATTGATATTCACAGCAGAACATTTATATCGTCTACATACATATCTTCACATGCGTATATACACCAACCCAGCATCTATACACATTTGCATCTGTACATGTAGGCATACATCCGTATCCAGAAAAAGTGGAGGAAAGAAGATCATGCCCAAATGATAAGCAACACCTGAAAATATACACTTAAAAAATACCAACAATTCTACTCAGAATGTAACGACAATATTCAGCGGAAAAAAATTCTGGCTGTTCTGCCAGAATACGGAATACCGGGAAAACTCACAATTGAGTATCGACCTTTCTCGACATGCAACGAGTGGGCCAGTTTACTAGGCGTTTTTCTTTTAGACTATAAATAATCTTAAAAACTATTTGCGGCAGTCAGCGCACCTGTAGTCGTCAAACTTGGTGCTTCAATACACGGACGTTATCTGCAAATAAATCAAAATTAAAATATTCACAATTGACTCAATTAGTTATTACTGCTTCATAGCACGTACTACAGTTTGGGAAATGTAACAAGGGTAAGAATCGGCTTTTATTGGCAGATGCGCTGTTTCCACGGGAACTTTTCTAGAAATTCTTTCAATGTACTTGAAGTCGACGCTGATTGGGTGGAGAGATGGCGTTTTTCTGCAGAAATCAGGCATTTGTATTGGCTCAAAGGTTGCCCCTATTCTTAGCAATATTTACCTAAGTAAGGTTGACAACTGCTTTGAGAAGGCCTTAGGTGATATCGTTGTCAAGATATTTTGTTACGTTGATGATTACCTCATTTTTTGAAATAGGGAAGAATTCGATTCCGCTGCTACCTCAGCAGGTGAGCAATTTAAACTTTATGGAGGAGGATTAAAGTTTAACAAGGAATTTCCTCAGTGACGCGTAATTCAGTTTCTTGACATTTCCTTGGTCCTGGAACAAAATCATGTTTGTTGGCAGTACTCCCCAAAATCTTCGAAGCCGTTGCTAAACTCTCAATCCAAGCATTCCAAAGTATTAAAAAAGGAAATTGCCATGTCGTGCCTTAAGTCTTCGCTCAGCAGATCCTGCATGCACAAAATGAGCACCAGTTTTAATGCGCAGGTCCGGCGCCTATTAGAAGCAGGTTATCCTATAGTGTAGCAGTGGCCACTGTGACTGAGCGCCTAAAGAAGTGGGTTTCGAGAGGGACGGACGTGATTACAGAAAGCAGTAACAGTAAAAAAAAAGAGTAGTGGCAATTCCGTATGCTCATTCAGTGTCGCACAGGCATAAAAAATTAGGAAGTAGATATGATATTAATGTTGCTTTCACTGCTCCCAATGAGCTAGGTAAGATATGCTCTGCCGTACAGAGGAAAAAGGAGCAGGTAAAAGGCAAAAAACGAACAGATATTTTTCCAGTGAAGCACAATAACAACAGCAGTTTTACTGACTGTCCTACGGGTGCGGTTTATAAAATTCCCCTTAGCTCTGGCCAGTTCTACGTAGGATCACCGGGACGGTGTAACAATCAGAGGCTAGCGGAACATAAACTGTCGTTAAGCGGTGGATCGCCTTCTAATCTTTCCCTACATAGCCAAGATTGTAACTGCACGCCAGAGTTAGATGAATGCGCGATATTGTACAGGCATAAGAATGAAGATACGCGTCTTATGGTAGGGGCATGGCATATCTATAATGGTGGAAGTGCGTGCGTGAGTCAGCCTTCGATTACTTTACATAAGGAAGAGATTAAGTGCCTTAACAGTTATTTCTCACGTAGACCGGCACGTGTACCCGACTGACACGTGGTGTTACCATTCCTGAGCTTGCGCAGATGAGTTTTGTGTCTTCTTTCTTTTTTTCGCCTCAGCGCTCCCTTCAGTTGATATTTGGCGTTCGTGTTGTCCACTTCTCTACTCTTGTGTCCTGTCTGCACGCCTCACCTCTTTTTTTGCATAATGAATCCTTACCAACTCGCTCAGCTTTCTGTCGTTCGTAGCTCGTTAGTTTTCTAGGCAAACGCATTTGCAGCAAATTCATAGGATGAAAGCGATTTTGACATATGTTGCCTTAAATATGTGGTTATAGGTGCATTTATTTGCCACATATCTCTTTTCAAATCAAATTTAATTTAAGGGGTTGAAGCACCAAAATAACTTGAACGCGAATGTATTTTCTTGCGCATTGCGTAGTAAACGTCTCGAAACAGGTGTCATCCTGAAAATTAATCACATATGAATACACCTCTTTCAACTCGGCGGCTACAATTCGTGACTTTAATTATGCGCCTTAAGGTGACTATTTACCACTTATTTAGTCACATTTCTTTAGTTAGCGGACCATGTCTTTTGGTTACCAGGGCAAGTAATGTCGGCTTAGCAACGAATGTTAAAAAAATAAGTAAAAATACACAAGAATTAACTTTATATTAGCTTCCACCACCGATTTTTTATTTTCTTTATATTCTAGAACAACCACAAAAATACTGATCCTTTAATTTTAAGATATCTATAATTCAAAACAAAGTCTATGTTTAGCAGGTAAGTAATGCGTGTACACTGAATTTGTGCGTGGTATTACCTCAACTAATACTTGGTGAATCATTTTGCTACTTTCCCAAGTATAGAATATCCTTATATTACCAGTTTCAAAGGATGTAATTTTGAAAACATCTCCACTTAGCTTGATTCTTCTGAGCCATTTGTACATGCTCCGAGATGATAAAGGTCACGTTTCACGCTGAGTATGAAAATTTCTATCGAGAGGCGAGAACCTTGGCACGAGTAAAAACCCTTAAGTGACGCAGATGATTTCGCATAAAAGGGGGAACAAAGACTTGTTTTTGCTAGCCGAGCGCAGCAGCCCACCTATTATGAGCTTCTTCTGGCTCCTCTACTGGTGTGCTCGTCAAATTCACCTACGTCACTTGGCTAGCTGGCCTTCTTGAGAAGAATCTGAGATCCGAATGCGAAATCAGCTTAGTAAGCGTCAAATACGACCTTCATAACATCTGAACGCGTGCTTAGAAGTATGAATCCAAATGGCTGGTGCTTGAACACGCTTGCTTTCAAGTCGCGATGAGAAATATACATTACATTTGTTAGCATTTCTTGATTAAAATTGTGTTAGCCAAACCACAAAGTGCCTGCGACATCAGAATTTGCGTGGCTAGTGTGTCCTTTTTTAATCACGTTAGCAATAGCCTAATATTGAAGTGCTCTATAACCACGCTTCGGCTGTAACATCAAAACATGCTTCGCGAAGAAGAGGTAGCACGCCGCAAAGGCCGCGCCGAGGAAATGTCCATGCACTGCTCATAACACTGCTGTTACATTCTACCCAGAATGTAACGACAATGTTCAGCAGAACACAAAAAAGAAAAGAAAGGAAATGCGGAACAATGCAAAAGTGAAATTTGGAACATGCTAAAAAAATAACGTGAATAAAAATATAAATAAAAAGAAAAAATGGCATATGTTATCATTTATAAAATTTGACCATTGTTAATTAAATTTAATTTCAGTTCCTTTCTCATAATAGCATTTAGTTCGGTATGGGAAGCATGTATCACGTTTGATATTCTCGGCACCTGTTACTGCAATCGCTTTAAACCATAATTAGTTCTTATAAAAGGTAACGCCCACTGGCTCTGTTTTCTGAATTGATATAACGCTTCCCTTGATTTGAATAAGTTGCACAAATTTATGAAAACGTTGTTGTTGCAGCGAAAATATTCTTTAATTTTTAAGACTGGGTTATAACCATAAAAATATTCAATAGGAAGCACATTAGGAGCACGAAATATCTCGAGTGTATGTGCATCAAACAGTGCGTTGACAACATGTTGGAAAGTTTTCTTTTGTAATGTTTTTAAGCTTCGTATGTTTGCTTGCGAGGTCGTACGCCACACTAGATTACAATAGCTAACATGTGCAAGGAAGAGACTGTTATATAACATCAGTTTTACCTGAGACGGCAGCATGTGTCGTAATCGACAGATTATTACACATGCTCTCGCCAAAGGGGACATAATACGCTCGACGTTGTATACCAAATTAAATGTTTGTTAAACATTACGCCTAACGTTTTCACATTATCAACCAATTCTATCCTTTCTGTGCCGAGGTAAAGAACAGTATTGTAGTTTGCTTGTTCTTTTGGTGGCGTAAACAACACAGCCTTAGTTTTATTCGCATTAATTGCTAATGAGTTTAGATAACTCCACTTTTGCAATAAGTTTGAAGTTTTATTTGCCATATTTGTAAGTTGCGCAATATCAAGTGAGCTGAAAACGAGGTTACTACCATCCGCACAGACTATGAATTGTGCATGTTCACTAATATTCGTTATGTCATTAATATAAATGTTGAATAAAATCGGTCCGAGTTCACTTCCTTGTGGAACGGCCTGTGTTAGTTCTCTTGTTGATGAAAATTTTGATCCAATTGCGACGCACTGCCTTCTGTGTTCAAGATATGATTTCAAAAGTATAAGGGGAATCCCGCGAAAGCCATAATGGTTTAGTTTTGAAGATAGGGTTGCATAGTTACCCAAATCTAAAGCCTTGGAAAAGTAAACTAATACACCTAGGGTTAACATTTTGTTCTCAAAGTTATTCAAAATTATTTGTTTTGCGTCCGCAAGGCAAGCTCTGCAGACATTCCCTGCCAGAAACCAAACTGCGTATCTGTTAGGATGCTATGTTTATCACAAAATGACTTAATTCTCGCGCAAATGATCTTTTCCAGACCCTCCGAAATTACAGGAAGTATAGATATTGGCCTATAATTTGTTAACTCGCTTTTGTTTCTGGACTTAAATATAACAATCTGTTTCGCATGTTGCATTTTGTCAGGGAAGACGCCGTTTAATAAGGAAATGTTAAAAATGTGAGCAAGCACATGTAACAAAATATCAAGCACAAATTTAATGGGTATAATCTGCAATCCACTTATATCGCTCGATATGCTGTTTTTAAGGACATAAAGGTGGAGCATACCTCTGGTGTAGCAGGTTCAAAAAAAGCTGTGTAGGCACTGGGAGTACCCAGAAAGGAAGTCGACTTTATATTATGCGTGCTTGGGGTTAAAGACGTAAAGTGTTTGTTAAATGTGTCAGCTAATTCTTCACCACTAATTGCTTTCTTATTAATTGTCAGCTCTAATTCCTGCTTATTATGAGGTTCCGGCAGTAGAAGTTTATTTACTTCACGCAAAACGACACCGCTCCTAGTTCCCGCTCTGTTAAAAACGTTTTCAACATGTCTGTTCTTGGCACTTCTCAATAATTTATTTAACGAGTTTGTGTATTTTTTACAGGATGTGAAGTCCGCAGGATCCCGAGTCTTAAGAAATTTTTTTCGCGGGTAATTCTGAGGCATTCATCAATAAGCCATGGTTTCCTAATATTTCTCGATTTTTAAATTTTTTGTACGGGAAACAAACTTCGCAAACTTTTAGAAGTGTATGGATAAATATATTATACGCTTCATTTGCGTCTGTTCAGTCAAGTACAGAGCTGAAGTTTATTTTTATTATTTCCGTGCGAAAATTTTCTAGAGATTTCTGATTAGTTGCTTGAATCTGGAGTGGCTCAGAACGATGACACTTCCAAAATGCGCGATTAACCTTATATATCATGTACACGGCCGAGTGATCTCCTATGTTTCCTTCAATTACACCAGACTGCACATAGCCGCCCGAGCTATTTGTGATAAACAAATCAAGCAAGCTTTTGGAATTGGTACAAATTCGTATGGGGGCCGTAATTACGTTTCTGCAGCAGAAAGAATCAAGAATAATCTGCAGTCTTCGCGACTTCAGCGTATTTACTAGAAGATTAATATTGAAATCCCCGCCAATGACAAGTTGCAAGTGATTTCTGCTGGTAAAGCACAACAATCTTTCAGGAAACACAAAAGAATTCTCAATGTCGCCGCTAGGGGGACGATAGGCAACAGTGAAAACACACTTGTGTGATTCTAGACTTTACACTTCGTAATCTGTTGTCAATGCAGAGTAAGCTGGAAGCATGCTACATGAAATTTGATCAGATACAAACTGTAATACACCCCGCCACACCTATCAGAACGGTTCAAATAAAAGGTTTGTAAACCAGACATCCGAAACACTTCTTCGTCGGATCTATACCATGTTTTCGTTGTCACTACATTGTCAAATAGAAACGGGAAGTCACCGAGAAGTGCGATCAACTCGTGATGCTTGTGCCAAGCTAATTATGCGTTACAGTGAAGAAATGAAAGGTAATCGCGCGAATTTGACTTGATGACGTCTTTGGTGAAACCATTCCCATGGCGAAAATAAGATGTGAAACAAATCAATGAAAACTTGATGTAGGCGCGTCTACTCGCACATCTTTTGTACATCTGCCTCGCTACCAATTTGAATAACAATAGATGTTTACGTTTTCTGCGCTAAAATCTTACCGCCCTAAAACCAAACAAAACGCCAGTTCAGTTCCCGTTTTTAGCGGTGGCCAAGGGCTGTTGCGCTGGCCATATATATATATATATATATATATATATATATATATATATATATATATATATATATATATATATATATATATATGCTCCGTGAGGCCCCACCTCGCGGAATTTGTGCTGAACTAAGGGAACCGTCGCTACAATGGGAAAGCGAGCAACGCGGCGGGCATCTAGTAAAGGAGGCATCGCTCTGGTGAACACAAGCTATCAGCCGCTGTATGAAGAAATGCATCCGCCCACATGAAGCCGTCGCACGCTGCTATGTTGCAACAGTTCCTCCACTTCTGTAGCTGAGGATGTCACGCCACTTTGTTCACAATATTCATAAACTGCAAGTTGATTTGAGCCAGCGCGTCTTGTTTCAGCAGAGACACGTAGCTTTCAAAAGGAAGACTTCTGTCGCGACTGTTCGTCTTCTGGTCCAGAATGGCTGCTCTCTCTCTTGCAGTTAACCATGGGAGAAGTCACGCTATAAAAGTTTCCAGCGTTTAAGCTGAATTTGCTTCGAAAAGTTTATAATTTGAGATAGAAATGTTTTTCTATGCATGTTGGTTTGATTTGTTGCAAATAAAGTCTACATAATAAAGGCTTAGCTGGCGTTTCGATTACCGTTGCCGGCGGTGCGCTGTCGTCGTTTCGATGGTGGCGCCACCCCAAGGCTTGGACGTGAAACACGCCACATGCCACAGGCTTGGTGCTGCCAATACGATGACTATAGATAATAATAGTCGAGCGGAGCTGCTGACGACGTACGTCATCGGTGCGGCTGGCACGGTGCCAACTTGCACAGGTGGCCCGGAACGGAGCGGATAGCTTCAGCGCTTGACATAACTCCGTGCTCTGAAAGGAACGCAATCCAATAAGATAAAAAATACATAAACAATAGCAGAATGATTACTTAAACAATGATGGTGGAAATGAGAAAACGTACGTTCACACAAAACACGGTTTCATTTGTGGAACGACGACCTCTTTTTTCCTTCTCACAGCCACCACAAAAGCACATACATACATACCGAAAAGGGAGAATAGACAAGTCATTATTCAAGCATGCTGATTAGTCCTAAGCGTGCTATAACAAAATACTAAAGCTAAATTTGAGACCACTGTCAGACGTGTTCTCCCAAAGCGCAACATCCGCCGAAATGACGGGACCAGTAGTAGCTAAATTTGGTCACTGTCCGCCTGAATCTTCATTGCGGGCATGGCAGTCTTGTTCTCTCATGCACACGCAGAAAGTATAAGTAAAACAATCCGTCGTGCACTCTTTGTAATGTTCTTGAAGGGAAAAACACTCACTTCTTTAGTTTTGCGAAAGAACAAAGGCAGATGACTACGCACACATGCGTTGACTAAAAGGGCAGCCATTTTCGGTATGGTGTGGGGCATCAAAGCAGCATCGCATACAGCGCGGCATGCCTGATGTATACTCAGAAAACACCGCTTTTGTAAGAAAAAATAAACTCTAAGGTCTTATATTATAGTTGTCGATGCAGCTACAATAATATGGAATGGTTATACTTGAATCCGACTTGATTTACAGGAGGTATGTTTACAGGAGGTATTCAGAGACCTGGATTGGGGAGAATTGGGGATAACAGTTATTGGAGAATACCTTAGTAACTTGCGATTCGCTGATGATATTGCCTTGCTTAGTAACTCAGGGGGCCAACTGCAATACATGCTCACTGACCTGGAGAGGCAAAGCCGAAGGGTGGGTCTAAAAATTAATCTGCAGAAAACTAAAGTAATGTTTAACAGTCTCGGAAGAGAACAGCAGTTTACGATAGGTAGTGAGGCATTGGAAGTGGTAAGGGAGTACATCTACTTGACAGGTCTGCGGATCCGGATCATGAGGCTGAAATAACCAAAGGAATAAGAATGGGCTGGGGTACGTTTGGCAGGCATTCTCAGATCATGAACAGCAGGTTGCCATTATCCCTCAAGAGAAAAGTTTATAACAGCTGTGTCTTACCAGTACTCACGTACGGGGCAGAAACCTGGAGGCTTACGAAAAGGGTTCTACCTAAATTGAGGACGACGCAACGAGCTATGGAAAGAAGAATGATAGGTGTAACGTTAAGGGATAAGAAAAAAGCAGATTGGGCGAGGGAACAAACGCGAGTTAATGATATCTTAGTTGAAATCAAGAAAAAGAAATGGGCATGGGCAAGACACGTAATGAGGAGAGAAGATAACCGATGGTCATTAAGAGCAATGTGTTCCAAGGGAAGGGAAGCGTAGCAGAGGGCGGCAGAAAGTTAGGTGGGCGGATGGGATTAAAGAAGTTTGCAAGGACAACATGGCCACAATTAGTACATGACCGCGGTAGTTGGAGAAGTATGGGAGAGGCCTTTACCCTGCAGTGGGCGTAACCAGGCTGAGGATGATGATGATCTACAGGCGGGAGATTAACAAGAACAGAAAATTTATTTCGCTGTACAGAGAGATTGTCAAGGTTTTCTTTAAATTTGCAGCTAATTTGGCAATGTAGGCTGAATAATGGAGTGTCGTGTATTGGGTGGCGCGACCAGCCTTAGGCAAGCTTGAATTATAATCCGGTGAAGTATGGGTGTATGTGACCAAAGCATGTTGTCGGCGACTCTTTGGAGCAAATGTGTTGCGATATTTCATGTTCACTGTTATTCAGTATTTTTTATTGAACTGCGCAAATCCTAAATGGCGTTCTGCAGCTGAGCACGACGTCGCAAATTCGACACCAGCCGCGGCTGGCACAAATGCTGGCATGTTGACTGAGAGGAGAGGACGTAAAGACAGGATTGGTACTTGATCCTCGCATCTCTGCTATTGTGGTCTTGAGGCTAAATTCCCTATTATTTAAACATTCACCTATTTACCCAACAGGAAGTACTACTATATTTTCGCTGGTTAGGCTTAGAAGCAGGGGGTTACAGTCTGTGTCCGTGTAACTACATGTTGCTGGGCTTGTAAGTGTGCTGACCCGAAATTAACTGAGTAACAGGACCAAAAAGAGCATCGTGTTCTTGTGCTTCTCCTAATTACCCTAATTTTGTGCTTTAAGACACCGTATTTGCTGTGAGAGCTGCATCGCGACCCATTGCGGCAGTAAAAAAAGAAACAGTTTCTGAGTTCAAGCTTGCTCGGCAAGGTTTTGTTCTATCCGCCTGTTTCTTCTGACGTATAGCTGAAAAGGGCTCTGAAGGCTTCCGTGCACATGCGACCTTTTGAGTTACAACTAACCCTTATCCCGTTTCGATGTTGCCTAGGTATTTTTACTATGTGCACATGTTGCTTCTTTGTATGTCCTGGACGTCAAAGCTATTAACACAACGCAACTACGTGTGATAGAACCACGAAGAAATGACGTCGTAGCCGTAGTCTTAAACGTTCAAACTCAGACATTCGCTTCATACGTAGAAATAGTGAGCAGTGTTATTCTACGAAATATAAATATATTGACGTAAAGAATTCCGTGAATATACATCAATTGTTTCTTTTTTTTTTCTGAATAACGGCAGCTGCCATGAGCGCGCGATAACGTGAAATATACTGTTGCATTTTGATCACACATTTTGTCAAAGCGATTAAATAGCTAAGCTAAGGCTGGTCCACCAGCCGAAACGTCAGTCACTGTGCTCATTCAACATGCGTTGTACTCTTTTTCTTCATTATATAAATAAAGACTATGTGTTCTTGGGTTGTCGAGGGTTGTGCGGTCTGGAAAAGATAGAAAAAAAGCCATAAATTGGTTCCATTACTGTAGCATTGTAAATCACCGTGCAACTGTTTCTGATAAAGGAAGTGCACGAGGTGCAAGCTTTCAACCCTGTGACCTCTAAACGTCTCCCCCTGTTTTATACAGTTTGTAAAGTGCATGAAATGGCTGAATTAGTGCATTAGAGCTGGGAGCATGACGGATGCGCCAACACCAACAGATACAAGGTACATAATCACTATCATACCAAATCTCGTGTACGAGCGAATGCTGCGAATAAAGTCAAGTTTAATGAACGTCAATGACCATATCGTGACAAATACATGGAAGTTTCGTGCATTTGAAATATCTTAGGAAAGGCAAGGTACCAGTCGAAACTGTGTCGCGCTTTGCTTGCGCACAGGCACACAGACGAGTTTAGTTAAGTGCGGCACTTTCGTAAGGACCAAGAAATGATACAAGCAACCTGTAAGCTGTTGAACAGGCATTATGGACGTTCTACAGCAAGATTACGAAATGCTTTTGCCTTACAGGCAGTCATTGTCAAGGTGAGCATGTTACTAAGCAGCTTAGTATTATCTGTGCATTCATATGACGAGAGCCTCGATCACGAAAATGTAAATGCCAACAGTAATGACACTTATATAATTATGCTGGTAAACTTGTGATATAATATGCTAGTATAATCAGGTTAATAGGTACTCTACCAGGAAGGCAAGCACTACCCTCACATAGCGCCGAAATTGCCGTGAAAAGAGTTTTGTTGAAAATTGCACAAATAATATTAAGGCGCGTCTTTGTCGCACACGTACCCAGTATTGCGTTGACCTTCTTGGAATCGAACGGCTCTTTCTATGGAAGGCTTTTCTGGCCATTTGAAGGCTGCCAAACCCGCGACCTCCCTTCAAGGTCATCTTTTGTAAAAAGAGATTTAAGGAAGCGCCTGGCGAACCGCGAGCCGGAATTGATAGCATCCAGGTGCAGCGTCTTCATCAGGCCATCTTGAACATAAACACCAATGTCCAATGTTACCAATGTCTACATGGGAAAGAATAGAACAGGTGCAGATTCATTTTATAAATTTTTGATTAAGGAATGGTTCGTGAATAGAGGAAGGTGTGCAAAAACGGAAGCAGCTGCTTCTTGATTATTCAGTTTAAGAAACAAAAGCTGCCTCACATATACAATGCATGCATATTGCGGAGCTGTGCATTTTCACCTCAGATTAGAAAGGATCAGGAACTTCAATGGAAAAGAACGATATGCATCTGCTTAGATCTAAGCGAATGCGTGTGATCACTTGACACAGTGTGAGCTCTGGTCCAGTACTAGTGATTAGCGTGCATGAAACGACGTTTTGTTAACAATTTAACCGGAATGCCAACGCCGCAAAGTTCGGGAATTTAGATTTTGAAACTAGTGTCATCTTGAAAATTCATTCTAATTGGATCTGCCTTGCCACTTCCACGGCTAGAATTTGTAAACTGCAATATGGGCTGTAATGTAATTTGTTGAAAACTTAATTAGTGAATTTTTATGAATCAGTGAATTTTGCGTCTCAATATTTTGTACAAGTATTGTCCGCTGCTTCGAGTAGGCTGCTCATGAACTAGAATCGTGACATCTGCCACCGGCAAATTTTAAAGATTGTTCAAAGCGTTCGCTGTAAGACCCTGTACATATATATATATATATATATGTATATATATATATATAAATATATATATATATATATATATATATATATATATATATATATATATATATGTGTGTGTGTGTGTGTGTGTGTGTGTGTGTGTGTGTCATTCGGGGGGGCTGAATTCGAAATTCCAGTTGTTTGCAATTACCTATAGAAAAGATAACGCATTTAAAAAATCACAAATTAACGCTTTCACTTGGGCCACATGGTCAAGCGCAAATCCTTGTTTCTTGGTTTATCTTAGTAACTATCGCCAATATGGAATTCTCGGCCGCCTCGAAGACTATCACCGTATCAGTGTGGTAGGCAGTATAGTCGTCCAGCACATCGCCATATTTTGTTCAGATGCCAGGGCGCCTAATCTTGCTAGCATATTGAAATTCGATATATCAGCTAAACATATATGTATTGAGAAACACTTCGCCAGAAAACGCAGCCTTTGCTCTCTAGTGCGCGTGTACCTAAGATGTCAAGATGGTGGATGACAGAGCTGTGGAATGACAACACCACGAGTTAAATAAAGATGAGTGTACGTGCGTCAGTGTCATTTTCACCCCCAACTTTCGTCCCGAACTATCGATGTAAAGGCTGCATAGAGCGTAGTGGGAGACCACATTGCTGTTCTGCGTGCTTATTTTGATGGAGGGCTTTGTAGAGAGCTTAGAGTTAGCTGCTGAAATGACTACAAAAAATATTCAGAGCCATAATCAGTGTCAGGGCTCCGCCATCTACAGAACACACAAGGCCTCACTCGTTCTTTCCGAGAACAGGACTCACACTGAATAGCTTAACTTCTACAAAATTGACGTAGCTGTCTCGTGCTTTCATTTATAGACTGTGACGACGTGTTTTTAAGGCGTTTCTAAGTAATCTGTTCATTTTCCTGTAACAAATATTCTCAAATATATTTTGTGCATCTTTTCTTGCAATGTATTTTTGTTCCATTTCATCTATCTTCGGTGATCTGTGTTCTGCTTTTGCTGGTCATGTATCGAATCAAAATGAAATCAATATCAACTGTATGAAGCATCTCACGAATCTCTACGAACGCAAGCAAAATTCCCACGAAATCATTTTATTGTGGATGTGTGCCTGATATGGAAAATTTGGGCTTTGCGGAAGGCTGTCGTTGTTTTTGTCTCTGTCTTTTTGTAGTAAAAATTAAACAGTTCCCACTTTGAGATCAGAGCGGAAATTATACGATATCTGATGAAACTAAATTGGAGTCACGATTTTTCCCCCATTATCTTTGCAGCAACAAAAATTGTTAGAAAGGCAAATGTAAAAAGCAAGCAGTTCAAAGAGCAAGTAAAATGTGCGAAATATTTGCAATTCATTACTTGTAAAACGAAGTAAATCGTCGCATTGATGAACAGAATACAGAGGCTACCTCTAACTAGCGATAAAGTCAGAAGGACCTCGCCAGAGTTGACCCTAAACAGCAATCAATTAGTAAAGAACTACAACCAGGCGATTTGTAAACGATGGAGGACATAAATATGCTTGGAACGCTTTTGACCCTTTATGCGCAATGCCTCACGGCTTCAAGTCTTCAAGAAAGTTGAAAGAATGCCAAAACTTTGTAATTCATAAGAAAGGAAACGTTAAGGAATTTCAGACTCATAGACCCATGAGCTCCCTTTAAGTAATGTTTAAACATTCCCCAAGATTACTTACAGAAAAGTCAAGGCAACATTTCCATCAATCGAGAGAACAGGCTGGCTTCAGCAAGGAATACTGCATGATGCATCACATCCATGTCATCAGCCTATAGAGTCTGCAGGCGATTCTTTGTCTAGGTCAGTTACTCAAAGGAAACCCAAACGATGAGAAGAAAATCACAGAATAAAAATGGGTAGGAGTGCATGAGGCAGGCTTCACCAAATCCTGATTGGGAGCTTACCACTGAGGTTGAAATGAAAAGTACACAATCACTGCATCCTATATACCGGTTCTAACACATGGGGCGCAAACTTGAAAGTTAAGATAGAAGCTGGAGAACAAGGTCCACACAAAGAGCGATGGAACGTAAAATATTAGGCGGATCGTTAACAGACAAAAAGAGAACGGTGTGGATCAGAGAGAAATTGGGGATAGCCGATATTCCAGGTTACATTATTAGAAAAAAAATGGAGCTGTGCATGCCATGTAATGCGTCGGGATGGCGTTGGTATTGCATGCGGTAATGCGTCGGGTAGATCCCCGTCAGATCATTAAAGTTACAGAATGGGCGCCAAGGGAAGGGAAGCGCAGTTGAGCAGGGCAGAAAATTTGGTGCTGATGAAAATAGGAAATTTTCAGGCGCAAATTAGAATTAGTGAGCGTAAGACAGCTGTGATTGGGGATCGCCCGTAGGAGCCTTCGTCCAGTAGTGGACATAAAAATTGGCTGAGTATGACAATGATGTTGGTGACAGCTAAAACAAGTGAAAATAAATATTGCAAAGCAATTTTCTCTAGCATTAGGAATAAACAGGATATTTCTTTAACAGGTTCCGTATCTGGAGAAACCACGGGTTGCGTTTTCAATGTACGTGCCGAAAGTTTGAAGTATATAGGTTAGAGAAGTCATGTGAAAATAAATAATTCGCGTCTCGCACCAGAGGCAGAACAATAATAGTGATGACAAAGTATCAGACAATGATACAAAGTAAGGTTCATTCTTTTATTGGTCTTATAGATTGCAGTAAACATTCGCTCGCTAAATAAATCAACAAGCATGGCGTCACACTCGTAGGGCCAAACATGAAGTGATTGCCCTCAGGGACTGTTACAAAAGAGAGCACTCGCTCTCTCAAAGCGGGATCGATTAAGAACGGCAGCAGCCGTGAGCGAATTCCCTTTGGCACAACCTCTCGCTTCAAACGCCAGCTAGGCGCGCTAGAACGCAGCGCCCACTAAGCTATCAGTTATCTCGGACGGCCTAATCTTTGCACCCACCACAGAATAAATAGAAGATAGTGCGCGTGCAGCTTCTCTCACTGATGTCCTGCGCAGCGGCTAAGTGGGGCCGTGGTCGGAATATCAGAGCAAAGGCGCTCTAGTTGACCTGTTTCGTGCGCGAAAGGTCACTGTGCATCAAGTCACCATACCTCTCTGCTCACACTCGCACGTATCTCTCGCACTTACAGCAGACGGTGGGCGGCCGCGATTTTATCACACTTGGACTTTTCACGGAACCTCCCCGTGATGTCGCCGCAGTCGACGACAGCGGCAATTAGTAGATAGTGTTCATATAGGTGACATCGGAATAATTCAAAACTAATTTTCTCCTATTTTCAGGCATACCAAGCGGGGCCTGGTTAGGTTATTCTGTCTCTACGGGGAATGGCAAAAAAAGGATCTATTTTACGTGTAACAAAATAAGGAAGCATGTTTTCGATGTAAACTGCGTAGCTTGCTTACAGCCTTTTGTATAAAATACACCGGCGTCTCAGGAGACGTATATTACGAACGACGTAGGAAGTTCGTTATGTCCTAGATATACCATGCTTGCCACAAAGTTGCATCTTTAAGAAATAAGGGGATTATTATGGGTGATGTCGAGTGTCAGTTTCACGAGAGGTATATAAATAATGGCTTGGTACAATATTTATTCAACAAGGGCTCTGAACCGACGTGTAGCAGTTCAGTTAGTCGCAAAAATTTCCATTCTCCTTGAAAAACTTTGTACGGTGTCGGGGCCAAGTTTCGTGGTTAACCTATAAAACGTTGGTGTGACGCTTCAAACGCGTGTGTCGTTTCTTGTTCACTTTTTGGCGTCGCAAAGTATTATTGTATTATACATTTCTGCTATACTCGTGCGTTCGATGAGACACTTAGTACGCTTCACCGATGTTCTCCTTGAACTAACCGAAGAATATTGTTTATATTTCATAAACGTATGGGGCATATAATGGCTGAGAGGTAGGGGCAGTTCGAACTGCCAGTAGTAAATACGGCGGTTGCAATAAATAATTCATCCAAGTACTCGAGGGCGCTTTAGTGACTCTTACGAAATGTTACTTCTTGTGCCGCGATTAGCACGGAGAAATATATCTGCCTTATATACCGAATTCGGAGAAGATGGGGTAACATTATGGGCAATCCTTATGTGAAAATAATAGTGCGGGAAAAGAATTTCACCGGCGATTACGATACTCGCTAATGTGAATCTTGAGCGTAGGCGCTTTGGTGTTTTCCCGTCACAATATATTGCGGGAGAGAATTTGATTCTGAACGACAGGCTCCTCTCGGCGGCGGCGCTGAGTCTCCGCTCAGCCAGCTCGTTTAGCAGCAGCGGCAGACGAAGCATTTCCACCGGTTTCCTCGCTCATTGCTGAGAATGAAAGCGTGAGTACGGGAACGCTTGGCTCGCACGGAAGCACGTTCTCTAGAGGCCGTACCGCAGGCAAAGTAGCGCATGCGCAAGTGGTCCGTAGCCCACACCACTGCTTTCTTTCCATATATCGTATCGGTGCCTGGTCACCGCCGTGGAGCACACCTCGCGCGGCACTCCGCTTTCCTCCTTACCCTCTCTTCACTATGGCCGTCTTTAATCCCCCGCTGCCCTACCCGTTCGCTATTTCATCTTTCATTGTGATCACTGACTCGGTTAGGCCGAGGGTCACCGAGGGACGCCGACGTTTGACGCAGGAATGGGTGCCTGAGAGGTCCGCTCTAAAACGTGACACAATTCGCTGAACCCATTACACAATTCGCTGAGCCCGAAAGCGTTATACTACTGTTTTCCACAATGTTGCGAAGTGTGCACGAAGAACTATACTGGGCACCAGATTTACATTTGCCGGAAAAGAACATGTTAGGCCATATATATGTTGAAAATGTAACAGTTCTGTTTTGAATATTGACATTATCAATATTTGCTGAGTAATATTCGTTTTCTTTTTTATCGCGCGCTGCAGCAGACATGTAGTAAATGTTCTTAGTGTTTTATTGTTGAAAAAATGAGGTACCCCTTACATTCGTTTAAAACAAAGGGCAAATTGTGAATGAGGTGTCAGTGTTCAGCGCGATTGTTATTGTTATTCATTTTTTCAACCTCTTTGTTTCACCACCCAAGACGCACTGACGATGCCACAAAGGCAGCTGGAGGGTCCGGTACATCTGCGGTCTCCGCATTCTTGACCCCCCCCCCCTCCGAAAGAAGAATAGAAAAAGCAGACATGAACCATTTCGTTCGCAGTCATGTATGCACTATTCACAGCAAAAGCTTCACTTCGCCCTTAAGCGACCACAATTCTGACCGAAACTAGAGAAATTGTGTCCTTCCAACGCAAAAAAATTAATAAATAAAAATATTGTTATCCATCCGGCTACAGCACAAAGCAATAAAGCAACTCATACAGGTTTTTAAAAAAGAAAACCTGTTAAAAGCAAGGAAGCCCTGCTGGCCTCGGACGAATATTATTTTGTTTTTTTAACTATGAAATGCTCTTGTTGAAAAACCCGCATGGGGGTTAAATTTTTAGCTTTGCGCTATAGTCGCGTGTAGTCTTCCCATTTCTTAAATTTTCCTCCTAGGTTCCGGCTCCCGCAGAACTGATTTGCCGAAGAAAAAAACGGTATTTGTTATTGCAAAAGCCCTGCTTGGTATTGTTGAACAATTCTGCAGTAAAAGTTGAAATAAAATTTTTTTTAGGCTTGTAGCGCAGCTCAGGAAGAGCAAAAAAGGAAGGAGGTAGGGGTAATCAAAGGGAACGGAAAACAGAGTGAGCGCAATAAAATGTTTTCTTCCCCTCTCCCCTTAGGTATTTTTTCATAACCATTGATAATAAAGATTTTCGCTGTTCCTCGGTGCCGGAAATCTCAGAATGCTTCTGATGTCAAAAACAGCACACGGACATCAGCGGAACAAGTATAGCCGCGCATGCTGATGTCGAGCCGGTCTTACAGAAAGTGTTATTGCTAAAATGTCACCATAAATAACACAGAAGGTGTCACAGCTAAATGTCACCTGCATTGCCGCGAGGACGCAGCTGGCGTGTTCAACACGGAAGTCTCGCTCTCCGTCCCTCCACCTCGCATGGTAATAAATTTAAACTGCGAGAGCGAGCACATCAGGACTAGATTTTACAGCAGCGTTCGAAAGATAATGTTGTGCCAGTTACTTAGGGCCATGCAAATATATGACATTTACAAATTGCAGTTGGAGCGGTTTCTGGTGTTGGTATTGTTTTCGATTCCAGATCTCAATATTCAATGTTTTTAACTATATTTGTTTACAACCATATATATATATATATGTATATATATATATATATATATATATATATATATATATATATATATATATATATATACATTAGAGAGCGAGAGATCACTACCGGTAGCATTGATTGGTGTCCCATCATTGCACACACACGCATAAATACATATGCATATATATTTGTGTGTGTGTGTGCAATTAGAATTGGCAGCCGTTTGCAATTACGTATAGAAATAGTAATGCATTTAGGAATTCATAAATGAACTTATTTAATTGGGCCATTTTGTGAAGGACAGACTCTTGTTGCATAGTTTATCTTAGGAATTATCGCCAATATGGAACTCTAGGCGGTCTCGGAGACTTATCGTCGTATCAGTGTGGTAGGCAGAATACTCGTCCAGCACCACGCTATACTATGTTCAGGTTCGAGGCGCTTTATCCGGTTAACATATTAAACTTTCGTGTGCCAGCAAACCTACGGGCATTGAGAAACACTTCACCAGGAAACGCAGCCGTTGGATTCTACTGCACATGTACCTAAGACGTCAAGATGGTCGATGACGTAGAGCTATGGAATAGAAACCCCGCGGGTCGTAGAAAGGAGAGCGTACGTACGTCAATGTCATTTTCGCGCACAACTAGCGTCACAAACACTCGATGACGACGGGACTTCTCAGAGCGCAGTGTGACGCTGCAGTGCTGTTTTGCATGGTTATTTCCATGGAGGACTTTCTAGAAAGGTCCGTCACTTTTCTAGGAGTTAAAACTATGCAGTGTGAACGTTATTCTTGGAAAGAACGAGTGAGGCCTCATTTTCTTTTTTGATGACGGAGTCCTGAGACCGATCATGCCTCTAAATATTTCTTGACGTCATTTCAGCAGTTAATTATTAACTGCTGAAATGACGTCAAGAAATATTTAGAGGCATGATCGGTCTCAGGACTCCGTCATCAAAAAAGAAAATGAGGCCTCACTCGTTCTTTCCAAGAATAACGTTCACACTGCATAGTTTTAACTCCTAGAAAAGTGACGGACCTGTCTCGTGCTTTTATTTATATACTTTGGCGACGTGTTTTTGAGGTCTTTCCACTTCATTTACTCCTTTTCTTGTAAGAAATATTGTCGAACATTCTTTGTGTGTATTTTTCTTGCAATGCATTTCTGTCCCATTTCTTATATCTTCACTAATCTGTATTTTTCTCCTTTTGCTGTTCAAGTATCGAATCACAATCAAATCAAAATCAACTCTATTGAGCATCCCACTAAACCCTGTGGATGCAAGCAAAATCCTACGCAATGGTTTAACTATGTATGTGTGCCCACCATGAAAAACTTTCGCCTTGCGGAACGTTTCCCGACTGTTTTTTAGGAGAATGTTGAAATAACAACAACTTTGCAAGTTCTTCCGCGACACACGACAAGGATGACCAGCGAAGCGGTGTATGCGGGCACCTTAATGGCGTATTGCACCTCCGCCGCGGGTCGGCCCGGTATTGTACTATCTTCGGGATCGGCTCCACGTATGGCGAGTGCTCAACGCCTGCTTCACCTCTTCGGCGTGTCGGCCCGGCTTCGCACTATCTTCGAGATTTTTTTTTATACACGCGGACAGGATAGTGGGAAAAGCACCCTTTAACAGCTTCGCTGCCAAAAGGTTCTGTCGTCAGAAAAAGCTTGCACGCTTTGATTGAAGCATCTTTTAAGCTTTGCAATATCTCAAGTGCCATCACGTTTGACATAGACAAGTTGGCGCATCTTTTGAAAACATAGCCGTAGGGGGTTATATTTTCCTTATTACATAAAGAAAAGTTCGGCATGTTACACTCCTTTAACACGTGAAGGCAAACGCCTTCTGCACACTTGGTAATGCGTTAAGTTATGCGATTGGAGGGGTCAGATTTCTCGCAGGACATAAAGAGCCGCACTGTGATGTAAAGGCGTGGCCAGCGCTGGTATAGCGTGGTGAGACTCGCGCCATCGACGTTTCTCTTCGAGTTTGCATTGCAACCTCTCAGCACGGGAAGGCACTACTCGCGGTCAAACGCCAGTCTCCTGCCGCTTCGTACGTCACACCTCGTTTCTCGCTCGGCGAGTGTCCTCGACCGTAGCGTATTTTCGAGGAGGGTATCCAGTGCCTTATTGATTGTTCCGGTTATTGTTTTGAGTTTGTTCGTTATTGAAAGGCATTCTGTTCTTTGTGTTGTAAGGTGGTGGTGAAACTTTATTTCCGAAAAGGGTCCTGAAGGACACTTGAATGTTCGTCAAGGTGTAGAGGGCCCCTCCCACCTCGGGGCGGGGAGCCCTGGGTTCTCCTCCGCTTTGGGGGCCTTCTGGCCAGCCCAGAGTTGGTCTTGTAGCTCACTGTTCCTAACAGCGTCGTTCCACTTGTTCTTGACCTTCAGATAGGAGGCCTGCGTCGCGCATCGCCACAAAATGTGTCCCAAGTTCAAATCTCCACCGCACTGTGCACAATTGAATGATCCGTTGTAGTCCGGGTCAACTGGGGCTCATACGTAAATGATTGGGGTACGAGTTCGTCTGTAGTAAACGGAGAGTGACTGACTGCGCCCTGTTGAGTTCCTTGTTTGGAAGAGAGAATTATCTACGTCCTAAATTGAAGCACTTGGTGAGCTCATGTCTGAAGTTGATCGTTAAACGCCTTAGGAGGAGATGAGGGGGTCTGCAGAGAAGCGCCACTGGCAAATCCTCGCGTGGCCCTATGAGAGCATTCGTTAACGTTCCGCTGTCCTCCCACGAAGTCGCCCATATAGGCTGGGAACGGAACTATAGGGGGGAGACTGATGGATCTACCTTCGAGTAACTTGGAAACCTTCGCATCTACCACTCCCATAGCAAAGGCGCGAGTGGCTACCCGAAAATTATTATAGATTTCCGAGCGCTGTGGATCTAGCAGAGCGATTGCAATGGTCGTTTGTTCGACTACCTCCGGGTTCTTGGTGTAAACTGAGAGTGCGTTGCAGGCTCGTTCGATGTCTATTACGGCTACCGAAAAACATCGTGAGCGACCACACCTGGGCGGCGTCTACGAAGACAGCAAACGTAGCAGCCTCGGCAAGAAGAGCCTTCGCGTGGGCGAGCCTTCTCCCCTGTTTAAAGACGGGGTGGATGTTCCTGGGAAAGTGGGAAAGGAACGAACCACAATCGCGTCCCTGATTTCTTTGTTAAGATGTCTGACGTTATCCTTTTCGCGCTCAGCAGAAATTCCCAGAGTGACCAGGATGTTCCTGCCCACTCGGGTGCCTGACAACCGCAGTACTTGCGCTGCGCGCTGAGCCTTAGCGATTTCAGCAAGAGCATTGTGTACTCCTTGTTTCGAAAAGCGCTCAGTGAATGCGTTGAACGGTAGCCCCAGGGCTACCTTGAATATTCGACAGATATTGGTATCGAGGCATTTCCCTTCTATTTTCTTCCAATTGAGCATAGCCGCAACATAACTAATAAGAGAAGGGACGAAAACGTGAATGATCCTAATGGCACATTCCTCGCTCATGCCTCTATTTCTTGAACCTGAATATCTTGAATCTGAATCTGAAATTGTATCTGAATCTCTAGAATAGTTAGTCCTAGGACTCTGATCGACGCTACTTCGGAGATGCGGTAAACATTAATGTCAAAGAGCACGATATGACGCCTACTATCGTACTCCCAGTCCTTAGGTTTTCGTCCTGGCCTGGAGGGACGGTAAAAGAGCAATTTCGATTTCCTCGACGAGAATTTCAGGCCTGCTGGAGAGAGCCAGAGTACCGTGATCCTAATAGCTTCCTGCATTCGAGTCTCCAACCTTCATAGAGTAACATCATCGGCATAAATGGTGTGTTCAACCCCATCAATGTCGAACAATGTTTCGGCCATCTTGACCATGACCAGATTGAACCGGAAGGGAGGCAGTACCGAGCCCTGTGGAGTGCCCCTGTCACCTAGATCATAAACTTCTGATTTTACGTCGCGAATGTGCAAGGAAGCGGTTCTGTGGCTCTGAAAAGATTGAATATAACGGAAAAAGCGTTCGCCAAGATTAAGATCTGAAAGGGCCTGAACAATTGCCCTGCAGTGTACAGTGTCGAAAGTCTTCTCTATATACAGACCGAGTATGGCCCTTGTATCGCGAGTCATCCTTTCTATAAGCCTCTTCTTAATCCTAAGATTAGCATCCTGGGCCGAAATTTCTGGCTTGACTCCGAGTTTTGAGCTTATATAAACATTTCGGGATGTGGCACGCCTAACGATTATTACTACCACGCCCGCACTTCATAATTAACAAGAAAAATGTGCTAGTACAATTAGCAATCCTTCCAATCTAAACGTTTCTGAAAGAGACACCGGCAAAACATTACGCAATTCCACTATCGTGATTGAAAAACCGACTTAAATTCCTCAAATGAAAATATAGCAATATCTGCTGCAAAATGTGGGAAGCATTTCAGCGCCGGTGGCTCATGTGCGGCCTGGTATTATTGTCACGTTGATATTGTACTTTACGGTCGCCTTCTGTTCCAGCAAGCTAGTATTGCCATCTGCGTGTAAAATGGAGAATAACATTGGCAGAGAAGAGAGCTGCAGCATTTTAGTTCACCTTTTTAGCACAGATGTCGACGCTGATCCATCAAAGCGGCACTATTGTCCTGTAATTCAATGCTGTACAGTAGGCGACACATCTTCTTGCTCGTAGCGAACATTAGCCAAAAATTTTATAGACCAAGAGGCAGCAGTTTGAAAGAGAGTCTAATATCGCTCTCCGATCACAAAGAAATCAGCCATTTCATTTCGGAAGCATACTGTGCAATTGAAGTAGCTGGAATAAGTACAAAACAGGAACAAGAAGAGTAGTTACAGAGCTGCAAAACATTGCTTTCGGGTGCCAGAGGACACATGCAAAGGAAGGACACAGACACAACAGAGCAACTACAAAGTTATTTATTATTTTAATGACAAAACGTAGTGCACACACTCATAGCTCGGTGGCAATGGCGCCCGCTGCTGACTTCGACATGGATAGCGACCGTGGCGGCAGCGTTTCGATAGGGGTGAAATGCGAAATTGTTCGTGTACTTAAAATTAGCTGCAGGTTAAGGAAGGCCAGCTGGTAAAATTTATTCCGGCGTACCACACTATCACCGTTCTCATAATCATGTTGTGGTTTTCGCGCGTAATACCCCAGCAATTTGTTTTTTCTGATTTAGAGCGCAATTTTTTCGTTCACGCAATACTAGACGGAGATGTTTTGACATCACATGTATGCAAGAAATTCGTCTGAAACAACTGCATCTCAGTTGAATATGTGGCGATTGACGCGTCACTCACACGTGCAAGACGTTTCGTGCTAATAAGATAGGAGTCCGTGAGCAGATGTGCCTTTTTTTTCCTCGTTCCTGAATATTATCACCCAAAGACCAGCGACCCGCCGTAATGGTGTTGGTGTTGCAGACGGAGCCCACATATAGCTGGAGGCAAAATGTAAAAACGCCCATGTACCAAGCTTTGTGTGCCCGGTAAACAACACCAAATGGTGAAAATAATCAGGCGCCTACAACTATGGCGTTCTTCAAAATCATCATTTTTTCATTTTCCGTTTGCCTTCAAGACTTCGTGTTGTATATTAGAGACGGGGTGCGCATAGAAGAATTTGAATGAAACGTTGTCCACAACATATTTACAAACTCTTCCTGTGCTTGTTTGTTCTACCCGGACGCAGAAATGATAAACCTGGTCACTCGGTGTGCCTCTATTTTTGAAAGTGCTGCTTAACGCATTGTGATTGGGACAGAGTCGCTACTTCGTAGCTGCAATGCTAGCTTGCTGCAGATCTCATTTTCATTGGCTTTTGTGAAAGTTAACATAGAAAGTGGTATTGCGAGAATTTCGGACTGCTAAAAAATTACTTTCTGCAGGAGCACATGTCTCGCAGCTGGCATGAACACACTGTTCGACCTTTGGCGAACGTAGGCGGGGGGGGGGGGGGGGGGGGTGAGGAGTGGTGTTGCGCTTAGCTATTTACCTAATGCAGCTCTTCAGCCCAAAGTGTACTTCGCGATCAATAGCTTCCGCGGTACCGGCTTTTTCGCAGGCAGCATCAAGACAGTGATAAGGACCACCATGTCCGATAGGCTGGTGGTTCACTACCGCGACTCTCAAGACATACAAGACTTGGTCGACGCAATACAGCGCTACCTCAAGTGTTGCGGCATGACACAACGAAACTTTCGTGACTGGGACAATAACATGTAAGAAATTCGACTCGTAATTATTTGTGACGCAGCTGCAATCCCACCGATTCCAGTACAAAGTTCACAACTCATCACTCTTTATCTTGTATATTCTATGGAAAATTTGCACGTGCCCATGGACAAATCATGTTATAGATAGAACAGGGCTTGTACTGACAAAATTGCCTCGCGCTAGCGTTGTTCTTAAGAGCGAATACAAACAATACCGAATGCTTGAGACAATTTCCAGAGGCAGTCAGCCAATGGTGAAGGGTGCTAACGAACGAGGAACATGTGAATTCGGCCCCAGGTAAGATAGAAGTCTCGTACAATAACAGAACAGGTGGAAACAGAGAAGATTCTCTTTCTTTATATAACAAAATGTGCAATCTTTGGACGGTATTGGCCACTGCTAGAGAGAAACAAGGAGTCTAGGGATAGCCAGGTGATGCACTCGTCCTGCGTAAATATGCGTAGTAATCACAGTAATATTAAAACCAAATGAAAGGTGTCGCAACGCGATACGCCTATTAATCAGCGTGTGTACAGCACAGATTTCCTAGCGGATTTCTGCAGATGAATGCGAATTGTAACCGGCATCGTATTGTCGCTCAAATGAGAAGTTTTGTAATACCAGATGTAAATAGCATTGCAGCGCCATTGATTATCTGAATTGCCGCTGAATACGTATTTGAGGCGTGACACAAAGAGTACAGAAACAGAAGACAATAAAACGTCCCGTGACTAATAGTTTCTTTCGTAACGCAAAAAACGAATAAATTTTTACCGTGTCCCTGCATTGGTGGCGTTAGGTCAACTACTCCTCTCATCGTCAAGTCACCGTCGTTATCGAGCCTTCTTCAGGCCACCTCTTCATCTCCTTTGTGCTCGAAGCATAGGGCTGCGTTGAGAGAATGAGGGACTTTTTCTACCATCGCCGCTTTATTCTTCGCGCTGAACAGAATCCTAGCACCAGCGAACCTGCTCACAGTGTAGGATGACATTATGAGCTGTAAATATTGGCAGAAATTCGTACCAGCAAGCGAACCGTTCTTGTTTCTATTCACAGAAGATACCACGACCTAATGTGCCTTATACAAAGTGTTTCTTTTAGCTGTACATTGGTGAACGTAACGAATATATGCAATCGTGGTATGTACACCCAGCCACAAAAGTTTACGGACCAGGAGTTCTCAGAAAACGTTCAATTCCCGGGAAGCTTGTAGCAGTAGCCAGTAAAACTGTATACGACAATGTTGTTAACATATTGTAGTCGAGGCCCGAAATGCAAGTACTAGTCTGCGTTGTGCGGTTGCGGAGATAATCAGCATTTGCCCAGATTTCGTGGTCCGTAATATTTTGTGGCCGGGTGTACATGTGTACAGGGTGTTTCTTCCAGCTACACAAAATATAAAAATATACAATATTGGTCACTCTATTGTTATGCTTGTCATTAGTGTGTCGAGATATTCGAGCAAGCTTTCACAAATCGTAATTTGGATGAAAAGCGTAAAAATCAATTTGCTTAGTTATGTTTGTATTTGGAGGAGTGCTATTTATTAGCTCATAAATGTTGGCCTTACTCGACTAATGCATCCAAGCAGTTTGTAGGTCGAGCTCGGCAATACCTTGCTCAACGATAACAATTTTCAATAAGCGAACTGTTGTCGGAGCTACGTGATTATTTCCCATGTGGAGGCGCTCTGAAATCGAACCCATTTTTCCAGGAACGCGCCTATGACATGTCACTCTCCCCGCCTGTCACTCGATCGGTTATAGCCACTTTCCGATTTTTTTTTTTTTTTTTTTTTTTTTTTTGCATGAGCGTTTCTAGTGCCGGGGGTCGTGAACGCTTATAGTGCAAAAATTGCCACGCATAAGGGAAGCACAGCAGAAGGACGACGAAAAAAGAAGTGCTGAACCGGCAACAACTCTATACCTTATCGGTGAAAGCTTTAACGCATAGGATGAAGCGCATGCCACATTTATGCGGGCCTGCGCCATTTATAACGAAGTGTGATGACGGTAAGATCACCCTATTAGGCACTCAGAGGCAGCCAAAGTTCGACACAGCACGGGAACACGAAAAATTAGTTTGCGTAGCTCTCATGTCGAGCACTTTACTGAATATATCATTAGGTGGCATAATATGGACGCCTGGCATTGGACTTGGAAGGCACATGGCCAACTGAGAATATAATTGAAAAAATAATTAGCACAATTTCGGCGTAGCGCTCATGCCTCCGCCAATTGCCAGTTGTATAAGATAACCCATGGTGAACACAAAGTCATCGGCATTTAAAATGCTCTAATACTAAAAATGATGCAACTGGGAAAACGGAACACACCCTATATGCATACAGTGGCCTCACATACATATTCAGGGCCCACCAAGCTGCTGAAATAGTGCGTGATATGCAATAATTTGATTAACTCGGCACGTTATGTTTTAGATTCGGACGTGTTGAAACGCAACAAGGCCAGCCATATGAGTGCTAGCACTCTAATAGTAGATTATGGTCGTAATCACTATTTGGATTCTAACGGCAGCAACGTGCGCTCCGCATCACCACGCAATAAGCACTGTGCTATCGCGTGATATCCGCGCTTTTTTCTTAAGCGAAACTTTCTTCGGATCTTCCTTCGACTTTTCCACTGCTGCTGCTGCTCCTGTTGCTGCTGTAGCTGTCATCCACGCTGCGTAGGAAGGTGGTTCAGAGCGTTCATATACATGTCAGGAGCCTCGCGCAGCGAAAATCCAACGCAGGAAGCTGGTTTAAACATTTACACCTCGTCGCATGTGCCCGATGCCTTCTGCAGCTCCCTGCGCGTTGCCACGATACCGTCTTCGCATTCGTAATTATGCGACAACACCCTGCAAAAGCATTAAAGAAACTGCAACACTTACCTTTCTACTGACGTGCAACTGTCCAGTGGGGACATATAATGGTAAAAAAGAGGTAGGGAGAGGAGGCAGAGAATTGGTTTCACCGACGCAGTCACGAAACGAGTGAACTTATAGCTATCCACTGCTCTCTCTCAGCTACCATTCATGGGGCAGGGTGGGAGTGAGAAAATGCAACGTAAGAAGGCGAGGAAACGCTACTGTTGACAGTGGCTGTGGACGAACTGGATAATTTGAGTTCTGGTTGGGTACGGTATGTTTCTGCTATTTCTGAGGAATGAAGACCGTGCGGCTGCTTCAAGCGGACCGATGACGGGCTGCGTGCGAACGCACAGGCCGCATTAAAACGTAGTAGCGTCTATAGGTGGCCCTACGGAACAAGCTGCACGTCAAATTAACACTTCGGTGGCCGCCGTGGCAGCTTTGTGGCTATGGCATTGCTCCAGTTATAGGGTTGAATCCCGAACGTGGCAGTCGTATTTCGACGGGGGCAAATACAAAAATGGCTTTATTTTTTTTGTAATTGAGGTTCACGTTAAAAAAACCCAGGGGGTCAAAATTAATCCGGAGTCCGCCACTACGGTGTGCCTCATAATCTGACTGTGAGTTTGGCACGTAGAGCCTGGTAATTCATTTAACGCTTAACACCTCTGCTATGATGCGATGGACAGTGTGGGGCAAAGACAATGCTAATCTTCTCGGAGTTGATGTACAATGTCGCATAACAACGCCTCAAGCAAGCACGTCTCCTTGCGTGCTCAGGTGTACTACTAAAAAGCAGTCTTGCACGCAAAGTGGGGTTTAAGATCAACTCATCACTCTAGAAATGCAGGAATGCACTAAAAGTTGAAGAAATTAAGCACTCACCGTCAACACTACCGTAATTATCGTCAATCAAAGCAAACTGCACAAAATTTCACTAACATCAATTCCCACAGTGCTTTGGATTGACATATTTTCGTCTTTGAAAACATTGCGTGCCAAATCCACGATATGATTTTAAGGCACGCCGTAGTGGGGGCCTACGGAATAATTTTGACCACCAGGACTTCTGTAACGTGCACAAAGTGCATGGTACATGAATGCTTTTGCAGTACACCCCAATCGAAATGCGGCCGTCGTGCCCAGAATTTGATCCAGCGCTCTCGGGGCTTTGCAGCGCCCGGCCATAGCCACTTGGCCACCACAGCAGGCAGCATTCGCGTTTGGTAAGGGTAACTGTCTTTGGTAAGTTGTGCTAATAGTGTATCTGGAAAGCAACAACATAGATCACTATAGCGCAGGAAAGTTACATTAAATATATTACAGTAAGCTTCTTTATAGATAGCTCTCCACTGTGTATAACTGCTCCTCTAGAAATCAGTTGAGTTCAGCAGGAGTCTTTAAATACTGCAGATTTCTTCAGTTTTCTACTATTTTTTTCATCACTATAAGGAAGCCTTGTCCAAAGTGTATGAAACAGCTAATGAAAGTTGCTTGAAAACATTTTGTGTAAATGTAAAGGACCAGACTGCGGAATTACGGAATAAAAACTTAAACCTTAACTACTATCTTACAACGAGAGCTTTCCTACGTGTATATTGTAGATATACCATTTTTACATTGGCAACCATTTTATTCCCTATCAGGTTATGCTACAAGCTATACATGCATGCATGCACGTACACTGTGTCATTACCAAGCAAGCATTTGGTTCATTTTGGCGCCATAATTTAGCCAAATACTACTAACCTTTATAAAGATTAACATAGGTGTTTGATGGTACCACTGCAATTCCTATATTGATAACTGCGGTATACCTTTCATTGCTTTTTAATGAATGAGTAATATGGGCACATGAGGGAACAAATGGTATCGTTACTATTCCAGATACCAGCAGGGGTCGCTAATGTATTCCCTTTGACAGTGCTTCATGGCCGCCAGAGCAGGCGGACCCGTTCAATTTATACATATCCAGTGCAGCGTCCACGTCAAACGTGTTGCAGCGGTATTCAGCAATTAGCACGATTCGTCAGCGTGCAGTCATAATCCAAGCGCCTATCTGCGTCGTTCGCCTTGTTTCTTCAGCTACTTCCATTGTGACGTGACCAACCCGAGTCACGAGCGTTGTTCGGTACCACCGTCATGCTGCCGACCCGAGTCAACTTTCACGGGCATCTTCTGTGGGCGCAGCGTGCTGAACCTATCCGACCACGACGCTTGGTTCCGCGTCCACACAGGAAACTGTCCGGACGCGACAAACCGATACGTGAAGGAGCACGTCATGGTCATCGGAGGCGTCTGCCTCATCGCCGTCATAGTGCTGGCGTTCGTCGACATGGTCACGAACGCCGTAATTGACGAGATCGATATTATCCGCCGGATATATGACCATGTCAGGGGTGCCTCCTCTGGAATGCCAAATGCCTTAACGTCCTAAGCAGCAGCACTAAGCGAACTTTGTGTGAAGGATACAACGCAATAATTACTGTGACGAGAAATATTTGATGATGCCTACAACGAAGCATTACGAATTGTTAATATCTCACGTGCGCTGAAAAGTAAAGCAGACATCTTAGGCACTGGAACAGTGAGAGTGAGAGGGAGTTAATTGGTAGTGAGCTGCCATTGCATTTTATATTAAGCAGATATGTGTGTAACAGTGGGACCATTGCGTATGCTCTCAGCTGCATACTTTAGTTCGCAGTAGCCATTGAATGACGTCACTTGCATGAGATGACTCGACATCGATAACTCTTGACGAAAAAGGGTAAGGGCACAGATGAGTTGGAATACTTTTCCAGATTTCTCTCATTCTCTACCAGTCGTCTTCTGAAAATCTGACTGTAACACCAACTTCCTATTTTAATGACGTCTATAACTTTTATTACCTGCGTAATGTTATGCAGCTAGTTTGTTGCTTGAAGATGCTTGACGATGCTTATGACGGCTTTAGGAATGGGAGCAATAGCTGTTTGGTTGTCGCCAAGGAAACAGAAGCCGCAGCATAAATCTGAGTGAGAAATGACATATAAAGAACTTAGCAGTTTTCTGGCACCTTCGGCAAACGCCTCAGTTCTTACATAGCTACTCCAACATACGCCGTAATCTTGAAATAGCGCACTGACGAACGTCCCAGAGGTTTCCTGATACCTCGAGTCATGCGCATTTTCTTATTTAGCATATTGTCTGCAATTTAGCTTCAGATTGCAGAATATATGTGTGCTTGCTGATAACTGCACTGTGAATATTTTTTTTTCAATTATATGTAGCATTTATTTGAATGCTCTAAACTCTTGAATAAAGGTTTTTCCCTGTGATTTTTTCGGACCAGGAAAAAAATGAGTTTGATGACATGCAAACGGACCATACGTGCAAGTCGTATAATGTCTCTGGGAATTACTGAAATCTGCGTGCGAATACTAATTCTACTAACGGAGGTCGCTGATTAAATTCAATGCGGAGCTGCGCTGGCTGCATTGCCGCTAGAAGAAATATTGCAGTGTGTGAGTGAGTTCACCGGAGGACGAGTTGGTGCATAGGGTGACCGGATACATCGACAGGTACACTCTATGATAGAAAGTGAACCATTATCGAGCCATTCTCCGTGCCCATATTAAGGAAGGCCATCAAAGATAACAAAACACAGCCGTCGGTGCCTTACCTATTTCTTTCACGGAGATGGGGATACATAGGATGCCTAGAAAAGCGACAGGCTCTGTTTTTATGAAAGTAAAGTATTTATGCGCTACCAAACCCTTTAAGTTCGACATAGTCTCACTCCTCCGCAATACAATGCACCCAGTGTTCCTGAAAATGTTTTATGTCCTCGACGCGTCATCCACAAGAAACCGCTTGACTTACTCAATCATGTATGAATGGTGACATTTTGGCTGGCTTTCTAAATTTATAAAGAGAGTGAACTAAGCGCAAAGTGAATTCTTGCGAATTACCGATCTTCATATCGGGAGTCATCCTAGAGAAGGGACTTAATTGTAAGGTAACGAATCCTAAACGATGTAACAATCGTCACGATTCCCTTAATCAGATACTAACCACAGAAAAGTTCGTCTCCTTCTGGAAATATGGCACCCAAAATTTTTTATGCAAATTGGAAATAAAGCTGGGAGCATTGTACCGCTGCACAAGGGGTCTAGTTGACAAATGTTTGCATGTTCATCGAAAAATTCTTTTCTTGAAAACAGATACACTTTCAAAAGTGATTGAGGCCACCATGTTATTAGAGGTATTTGTGTACTAGATAAAACTGGTACTTGTGCCGACATGATTGCTAGCGACAGAGACCACCTAGCTGTCAGGTATTTGAAAGAAGATAGCCAGTGGAATGCACGGTGATCAGCTTGTTAAGGTAATGATGCTTCCAAACAAGAAGGGACGATGTTTGGGGACATCAACAGCAGTAACACCGCCCACTCGATATTTTATTGCACAAGTCCGCTCTGCTGTGGAATGAGGACACCTGTCGTAGGCATTAACGCAGTCGTGTGTGTACTCGACCAGAGCGAGGATGGCATCGTTTCTATTACCACTGGAATCAATGCAAAATTCCTTCGCAGAAGTTGGTATAAAATTTCTTTAAATCAGACAATTCACGACGACAGCTATCAACGGGCGAATGATATCGGGCCTCATGTAAAAGCAACATCTGTTTCGGAAAATAAGGAACGGTTTTGCAACATAGGCGAAACCGACCAACCGATCAACCGCATCTGTCGTTACACTGTTCAGCGGCAATGTTGTCATATTATGTTGAAGAGATCCTGGCAGAAACAGTTCTCACAAGGCCAAATGACCACAGTGAAAAGGCTTATTGCACCAATTTCTTTTTTTCTTTTAAACAGAGACAGCTTGGTGAAAGCAATAAGTGTGAGTAAGGACACCAAATGTCGAATCCAACGATGTTGCTTCATCATGGCAGCGAATTGCACAACAGTCATCGCACACCCAAATTTGTGCGCGGATGCTTGACTCGGCTCGACAATAAATTACAGCGTCCGCGGCTTGCTTTTTAAGTGGTTTTGGGGTGGAAAGCAAGCACGTTCGTGAAGTTTTTGGTAGAATACGTACGTCTTGCATAGGATTGGTAACTTAGTTACGCTAATCATTCTGAGAATGATCACTGGTAAACAGCAGAGCAATGCACGATTTGGAGTATAACTTTTTCGTGACTATGTACCTACCGAGAGGTTTCTCGGATTGAATGAATATTTCGGCACTGCACGTTTTTTTTTTTCGATTATTGCTTACAGGTAAATTTCAACTCTCTGAAAGTTAATATTTATTGTCTGCGCAAAGCTGAAGTTTCAGATGATATTTGCTCAGGTCCGGCTGCTGACCGAATCTTAGCTGGTGTAATTACAGAATGAGGCTATGGAGTTTGGGAATGTAGTGAGTTGGCATTTTTATTTCATATATTGATATTTTTCTGTACGAGCATAAAGATAAAATACGAACCACTAAGTGTTCTAACAGCACCTAGTGCTGGTACGCACAAGATCGGCTAATATAATAACATTGTTGGTACATTTATAGATCATCACTTTTCTGTCTTTAACTGTAAAACCTACTTTTTCTTACATAATATTATGTGCTGCTGAAGATTACAGGTTCGCGAACTATTCCAAAGTATTAGTATACTAGGTGCAAACCCTTCGAAACTACAGAAAATCTTTTTGTTGTTGTTGTTGTTGCTAGTCATAGCATCTTAGAGATGACAGTTTTGTAGTTTTTGAGTGAGTCAGACGCGCGACCTTCATAAATGACTAATGGAGAAATTTCGTTTGCGCCTTAATTTTCATCAGTTTTCTTTCTCTCCTTTTTGCCATTACTGCCATTATTGAAGCGTTGCTTCATGTCTTTTCTGGTAGGATATGACATCCTACACGCGCAACCTAACCTAAGTCATTGAACAACTGTCAGCCTCATCTTGCGACGACGTGAGCGAAGCCGCGAATCAGGCGAGTTTATGCGAAAGCGGGACAAAATGCAAAAGGTGGCTGGCTGACTCTTCGCAAAGTGCAGTTCGTAAAACATCAGCCAGGTGGCGTCACTAGTCTACAACATGCCAGCGTATGTCCGGGACGATGTGCGATTTTGAAATGCATCGTGGGTAGTGGCGTTTCCCTCCATATAACGTTGCATGATGGATACCATGGCTAACAAAGGGCAGCACGAGTTTTAGTTCACCTACACTTCTTCAAAGTTAAAAACTGTTGCGAGAGAAAGACAATGAGAATGTTAGCACCTTGCACATTTCAGGGAAAAGTTACACGACCAGAATACGGGATCGTGCGAGCTTTGGAAACTGTCACATAACTATACTAGCGCGCGCTGCCTTTACATAAACGCAGCGGGGTTCATGACCACGTTTTCCTAGAATTCCGATACCCTCAAAGATATGAGTATGTTGTTAGGGTTCCAATCCATACTCATCGATCGCAAGTATGACGAAATATAGACAATGCTGTGAAAGCTATTCTTTATAAGTTGATCTGTTCGTCTACTGAGGATCCTAGATTAAAACTAGACTATAGTGCTCACATTATTTAGCGTTTGCCCATTCCTAAGCTTCAAAATAAAAGTGGAATGTTCCCGCCCGCTTTAGCCAGCATTAACGATATTGTTTAACAGACCTGTTAACGTTATATTTATCTTTTATGCCAAATGTATAGAATGTTAAATGATGGGAGCCATCACACAAATGGTCGATGTCTGCTGAACTAAAATTTATTGGGCGTGTTTATCCGTTCTCCATATTCAATGTTAATTAAACAATAGTCGAGGAAGCAGATGACATACGCTGAATGACAATCACATAACCCTGATGTTTATTCTTTCAAACGCTTGCTATTTTTTTGCTGTAGTTGTTTCTATTTGTTTTTCTTGTTTGTTCTGCTTTCACATACGGCACCAACAGAAAAAGATTTAATGTGTTTTTCTACGTGATGCAATACGCAATATTAATATGTCCATACCCAAGCTGCGGAAGAGCATCGGATAATCTTCGGATAAGAGTTGAGATATGCCCGAATTTTTTCAGGGACATTGCAAAAATCTAAGCATTTTTTTATATGTTGGATACGTTGCTTATGAATGCTAAAATTTGGCTTGTCTAGTTCTGCTGATGCCAGATTTGTAGGCGAGTAGTAGGCAGTATTCATGCGTTCTTTTGCTTTAGTATGCGAATACATCAGACAGAATGAGCCTTTGTGCTTTTTGACAAAAACCTTAAAAACATTGCTGAGCCTCCGCCTAAAAAAACAAAAAGAGACGAGATTCTTCTGGAATTCCCCACCACGACAGAAGAAGGCGCACCTAAATTTTATTATGGGCAAACAAACTTCTAATAAATGACAACGAGAATGCCCTTACGCTGCCTATAGAGCAGCATGGGGCAATTCTAGCAATATAAACTACTACCTGGTTATGCGTTAGATTTATCATACTTGATAAGATTGCGCAAGCTTACGTTCCCGCGATTAAGAAGATCAAACTAGTTGATACAGTTAGATTCGTGAATTATTTCTTTTCCTTACTGCAGATATATTCACAATTCAAATCTTAAGAAATAATAATAATCCACAAAGATGCTCAAACTAATATTGAAATATTCAGAAGTACAATTATATTGTTCAGTGCAGTTGATGAATGTCACTTGAAGATGGAAAGAACAAAATGTCATCTGGATAAACACAGCTGCATGCCATCGCAAATTGGAATGTCATCTATCAAAATGATAACTAATGCTCCACACAAAACAGAACCTTCTCCAACTCACCTTGACTGATCATAATTTGACGTCGAGAAGCTACTCTGGCAAAAACAGGGTGCACGAGGTCTCATAATATCCTCTTAGGATGGTTCAATTAAAGTGTCATACCATGGAAAAATAAACACCATCAAGAAATTTCATGCCACAACTATCACAAACAGGAACAATATTAGTACCAACTAAATCAGAGCTGCACACAAGTTGCGTGCTGGCCGTAGTATGGAGAGCCGCTAGTTGGGCTGGATGTCTTATGTGTATCGCATATAATAATCACGTCGTCAAACTTAGGACGCAAAGAAGAACGCGAGAACCACGACAATAGTCACCACATTATATCCTATATTGTTGCGAGAGGAAAGGCGAGAGAAACTGCCTGGCAGAGAACAGCACCTACCATCAGGCTCGATTTCAGATACTGACAGTGCAGACATTACTGAATATCTATGCATCTCCCCGGAGACGCTCCTCCTAAGCGTTCATTCAAGAGCCGGCTGCATTCTTTGCAAATTAATGGTGTCGACTGCACTGTTCCCAGGTAATTTTGGCGCAGAATCTATTGGGACCAGTGCAAGTATTGATTCGTGATGTGGTTTTGCTAAATTTACCCACATGGGACAGTAAGCTTTGAATTCAGTAAGATATTTCCTAATAATGCTAAGCTTCTGTCTCTTAGATACATAAAAGCTTTGTCACATCACCACCTTGAGAACGTCAGTATAATTGCAGTATTAGCCATATTTGCTTATGTCATAGAACAGAAAACAGGCGGGGGCATGTTTTTGTCAACAATAAATTGGTCTTTATCTCTTGACTGCCCCACTTTACACCAGTATTTCAGGCAGATTTGTTGGCTATCATTCTAGATCTACGATTACTTCCCTCATCTTATTATTAATCCCTAACAATGGCCACCACCTTGTCCGTTTGTGCTAAATTCATCTACCATTCTCCTATAATTTTATTGATCTATTATCCAACGTTGATGCCTCATCCGTTTGGTATGGGCAGCAGGACACACGGGACTCACTTTAAACGAGTCAGCAGACGCACCAGCGGCGACATCTATTAAAGGCCCGGTACGGAGGATCTTTAAACTTTCGGCACACATAACGGCTGCAAAGTTTATAAAACTTTGTGTCGAAGTATATGATAAATGATGTGTAATAAATAACACCGATTTTCAGCACCTTTGATTCCCTTGGCACAGCAGGCAGTGTTGAACAAGAAAATTTGAAGTCTTATTCTAGAGAATGCGTTACCAAATACCAATGATCCGTTTTTATTCCCACATGTCTAGTTTGGCACCTTCCCCTCAGTGGGTTTATTGCAATGAACCTGAAACAATCGCACATTTCTTTATAGAGTGCCGTAGGTTGGACGGGCACAGAAAGCAACTTCTACAAGGTTCCCTTCACCAACATGGATTGGTCTTTACGCTTCCTGTCATACTGTCTCTTGGGGCGTTGGCACATGGATGCTGCAATAGAAACGTATGTAACTCCATGTTTAGTTTTAGAAGTGAAACAAAGAGACTGCCGCGTTAGCTCTATTGTTTTGCTTTCGGCGATATAAACACAAAGATATTAACTTTAAATTTTAAAGTAATACAGACTGAGAAATGTTCATGCCGATTAGTACCATTTCATAACATTTTTAAATTGCATAGTTTTATTTAAGTGTTCTTCCCTTCCTTCCTATCACTGCCCTATTCATGGCCGATCCCCCGTAGTGGTTTGAGCCATATCCGTAGGCACCAAAGCAATCTAAACTAAACCAACCACAGCAACTAACGTCGTTAACGTAGTCTTCTACACCGAACCAGCCTAAAAATGGGCGCTCGATTTGATGACGATGGTTAGGGAACGAACATGTAAAACAGGAGTGGAAATATTCCTTCCCCTGAAAATGCATGGCCCCGATAGCAAAACACGCTTAAATCAGGTCCCAAAGAAGACAAGGGGATAAAGAAGTAAAGATTGGAAAGAAGCTGACAACTAGCGTCAACACGAGAGTAGAGAAGAGGTAAGTCATCATGAGTAATAGGGCTTCATCCCAACAGCGCAGTGAAGATTCTTCTGGGATGGCTCTGTAGTTGGCATAGTTTTGGCGTTGAAAAATTACGCATGTACCTAAATAACGTCGTAGGAGTATTTCGGAGCAGCCTCGTTGGCATATGGGGCTCGACAACCATACGTCAGCTGGTTGGCAGCTGTGTACACGACATCTTAGTGGAGGAGGTTGCAACGGTGGGCATTATAGCTATGCTTACAATGAATACGCATTCGCGCAAGATGACGAGCAGCTTCTTCTGCCCGTGCAGTTGCGCATGTGTGAGGCAATAACATTGCGTCAAACGTGGTGGTAACTTTGCGCCCATACAGCAAGCGAAAGGAATTGAATTATTTCGTAAGCTAATGCGTAGCATTATACGCGTACGTTACGTATGGAAGCACATCGTGCCTATTTTTGTCGTCTACGGCGACGTACAAGGACAGCATGACAGCAGTTTTCATGCTTAAGCGCTCGGTCAGGCCCTTTGTCTACGCATGGTACTCAATATCTTTTCGGTGCACAGTGCCACTTAGTTACGGGACTGTGTCCAGAAGCTGTGCTGGAAAGACTGCACCGCGATCCCTCATATGCTGCACGATGAGTAACATGACTGACAGAGGGTGGTACGAGTTCTGGCTCCCCTTTGCGGCTGCACAGTTAACATTTGTCATGATAGAAAGACAAGAAAAATATAAGCTCCTTGTAGTATTCCGACAAGCTTTACCTTACCATTATGCGCGATTGTACGAGCCCCATAAAGTGTCGATTCAGCATACCGGCCACGGACTAGTAGATAAGCGCCCTCTATGTTCAAAGTTGCGTGTCTCTAAACTAATTATACGTTCAATGATATCAGCATGTTATCTCGGTTCCAAACAGTACTCATCGTTCACCTGGTATCACATATTGTAGACAAAGTGACTTGCAATATTTATAAAGGAATGGAGATCACCTCCTCAGAGTCCTAACCTACAAAGGTGCAATATTGCTCACAATAATGTGTTAGCATTCCTAGAGTACGTCACGTACTTTCCGCGTGATATCTATCTTCGTATGTATATTTCTATCTATATGTGCATCTATGTCTCTATCTATCGAAATGTGTTACCGCATACCTGGATCAAAGGGTAATCAGTGGTGGAATGGCTTGCACATCGGACAGCTGCGCAAGGTTACAAGGTTCGAAACCAATCATCGGACGATCTTGAGTCACGGAGTACATGCTGAGTATATACATACGTGCCGCTCTTCAACGAACCTCTTTGACGCCGACATGGCTCACTGTAGACGCGGGAGTGGGTAGGTACCTCTGCTCGAAGAAACAGTCGCCGACTTCGAGCAAGGGACATATGCCACTCGGTCTATACAATTCTCCAACGAACCTCTTTGCTGCCAACTTGGGTTACCTGAAATAATGTTAATCGCATTACCGTTAACAGCCATCGTAAGATTGGTTCTGCCGCAATTTTGTTACTTTATTTTCTCTAAACGCTCAATAACGGGAGAATCCCGTTAGCTTTAGTCATTGTTGCAAATACGGCTTCTAGCCCCATTATTATGACATAGCCAAAGTATTTACCTTTCAACGTAAAGCTTTAAGAGAGAAGAGTGGAAGGTGAGTGCACATGTCGGTGATGACTGCTAAACTTCAATTTAATGGGTGTTTCTCTGTTCGATATATGAAATGTTACTCACAGCCTAGGAGGCTTACGGCATGCGCATAAACGCAATTGTGTCACCCTGTTGTAAGTACTTTCAAGTGTTTCTATTGTTCCTATGGTGATTGCAGAATTTATTTTCCAAAATTCGATTACATTTTTCCCTACAGCGCCAACAGAACAGGGCGGTATTTCCTGTTTTTGTGTTTGTGGTGAAGTAAACAATAATTCGGTGCCTATATAGAAGCTCTGGAAAGGCATCAAACATTTTTTAATGTCTCCCGCATTTTTCAATGATATTACAAAACTCTTAAGTATTCTGTTTATGTTCGATGAGTTTCATGTAGATGAAAACAATGCTTCTGCAATTCTGTTGTTCTGTACTTTTTGTTCAAGTAGCAGCGCGTTGTCATATGTTCTTTTCTTTGAGGGAGCCTCCGATAGAGTGGGTCAGCATTCATTTGGTTATAAAAAAAATAAATACGTTGAGCCTCCCCTCAGAAAAAACGTGAGGGTTAACCTGCTATTCCGGAACATGACAGAACAAGACCCACGTAATTTCCAATACGTGCAGTATGAACATTTTTATAAATCATGATGAGGCAGTCGCGACACAGCCTAGAGAAGTGGTGACAATGTAGGCCACATAAACCACAACCGAGCTGTGCTTTAGAGGTAAGGTTATCAGTAAGATTGAACGAGCACAGTATTGCGTCAATAAGAACATCAACGCATTCGAAGCAGTAAGCTTATAAATTATATCTTGTGCTTTCTTCAGAAGTAATTAGAGATAGATTGAAATAAAGAATACCCATGAAGAGAATTTTCCTAAGTTTCAGTGCTACTCAAAGATAATTTAATCTTGAAGTATTAAAAAGTATGTGTCTACTGTTCTGTGCAGTGAGTTAATGTCACTTGAAGATGTGAAGAACGGAAGGCCATCTGGCTTGAAACAGTAGTACATCATCGCACAATGAAACTTAGCCTATCAACATGTTAACTAATACCAGAGAAATAACTGATCTCTTTCGAACTCCACATGACCAATAAAAGTGTAACGTTGAAAAGCAGCGCTGTAGACAATAGGGAAGACGAGGCGTCAAAATATTCTGTTATGACGAAGAACATCCGTATCGCGGTAAGTGTCACCAAACAGGACAAACAAATACTACGTAGAAGTGTTGTTCTCCCAATTGTCACTCACAAAAAATTACTGTCGCCCAAATGAGTCTTGTGAGCAAATCGTGTGCCGTGTGACTTATGCAGAACTCCTGCTTGAGCTGGATCAATTATGTGTATTGCAAAAAGAATACCGTTAGCCTCAGATCAATAGCACGAATGCAGGAACGAACATAAAGTGGTCATCCAAATCTAATCGGAATAGTAACTATGTTTTAATGAGAACAATAATCAGCAGTAGTCCAAAAATACGCATTATTCAAACTTAAATATTTGTTTACATTACAACTTAAATTATTATCTCTCTATATCTAATATGGTTGAAGAAAATCCGCTGATGCAAAAAGCACTGAGGTCAATGTTGCACGCTGGTATTTCAAGCTTTGAGGGCCCTTAGTGCTGGTGCAACTGCCGTTTATTACAATAAGTATGTCCCAACTGAAAGCCTCCCACTGGAAGGCGTTTTGTTAAGCTAAGCCACATTGTTGCTTTTTTTTTTTTGTCTCGGTATGCGCGAATACCATATGTGTGTCATTCTCCTATGTTCGCGTCATGTCTACGGTGGAAGGTTTTAATTATAAACTGAAAACAAGAAATAACAAGAATTGCTCCGAGTTGCTCACGAAACTCCGGTTTTAACCAGAAAAGGTTAAGGGAAGTCACATCTACCAAACAAATGAGGCGGTTATAGCACTACTGATGCGATCCTAGCACGCTGCGACGGAAGCAGCCTGGTGAGCTAAAAGTCAGACATCAAGCTGCGGGGCAAGCAATCTTTACGTTCCTTAAATGAAGCTACTTTGCCTTGTGTGTGTGTGTGTGTGTGTGTGTGTGTGTGTGTGTGTGTGTGTGTGTGTGTGTGCGCGCGTGCGTGCGCGCGTGTGTGTGTGTGTATGTGTGTGTGTTTGTGTGTGTGTGTGTGTGTGTGTGTGTGTGTGTGTGCATTGCAAATGTACAAACTTCTCAACAATTCCAGGGCTTGAAATTTCTTAGCTTTTCCGCAAGATCGCTCGTGTATCGTGCAGTCGAAACAAGTGGAAGGATTTATAAATTGAATTGCTACTTCCGGTATTTTTTTAGATAGTACCTGGACACTTTTTGCTCATCCGCCCTCCCACTACATTCACACAATGCCTCAAGGGGCCTGTAAGGTATTTTTATATAAATATATAAATAAATGAAACAGTAACATGTGGTCCAAATTAATCGGACTCCCCCTTTATGGCGTGCCTGGTATTCAAATCGTGGTTTTGACACCTAACGCCCATGAGTTCAGGCATTTATATTGCATTTGCTGAGAAATAAACATGTCTTTAGACTTATTTGGCTTGATCACAGCTATGTGAAAAGTAGTGGCGGTCGCCATTGTAACATGAATAAAATAATTTCCTGTTTCCCTCGAATACCAGAAATGTTGCCCATTTCGACCAAGCAGTGAAGTGTTAAGCCGTGCGTTCATGTAGTGTGCACTACTCACACGCTCTTTAATTATTCGTCGCAAGATATATTCAGAATTTTCAATCACCGAGCAGTAAAGAAGCACATATCTTAGTTGATCAAATTAAGAATGAAACACACGATAACATTGTTTACCACAAAGGTGTAGCATTCCTTTGCATAATACAAATAACCTTACAATAAAAAAACGATACAGCGCCGCGTGCAAAATTGTACAAGTGAACACGTCAAAAAATGTAACAATTGATTCTTTCTTTTACTAAGTTCGTGGGCTGTCAAGTTACGCATCGCACAGTATAATAGTGAATTTAGTAAATATATGTTCCAGCAGCTACTTCATTTTTTTTGTTCTTTTTTTGGTAATCATGCTGTGAAGTGTATGTCATAGCGTGAAGGTAGCCGTCGTTGCTGACCACACTTGCTCTTAAAACGTCTCTCGCCAAGCCATAATTATAAGCGTCTGTCTTTTATCTGCGTCAAACACATCGGACATGTATATTTGCTACGGGACCCACGTTCGGCTATACCTGCCGTTCACCGAAAGTTCGTCGAAGCTGCAGCACTACTAAGAGTACATAAACCACTTAAACAATTCTGGCTCTTTCGGTTCTCGAGTGTTTGCGGAAGCTGGCGTTTCGAGACGATTGAGACTGACGCTTACGTTCACCAACGCATCATTGCGTCTCAACGCTTCGATACATATTAGTTGACTCCTAGCCTCACCTTTGGCAATCAGTCATGGTCATGTAGAGGCTATAGAATGACTTTACAGTATCAGTTCTGGTCTTTAAGCCACCGAGACATGCTTGGTTGAACAGTGCTTCAGGACAACACGCCGTAGATCCATATTGAAACAAGTATTCCCTTAATGACACAGAACCAAACGAACCCATTATGTAACACCAGAAGAAGAAGAAACAACAGACAGATGACCTATGGAACGAAAAAGACAGTGTCGCGCATAAGACAACGATACCAAAATATTATTACTGCAGGAAAAATACGCCTTCAAGCGCATTGTTGTTTCCATAAAACAAATACATTTCTTTTTGATTTTTTCGCCGTTTTATAGAGAATAGCTTTCTTAGGTCCATTTGCATGCTTTGGTACTCAAGCGGTCGCGTTGGTCAACGAAGGCCGACTAGCTCTTCCAGATTCACGTGTTGTCTGTAGCGAGAGATGCTTGGGGCATCTGGAGGCTTAGATGCTGATGTTGTCGCGAGCAGAAGGTGATGTTCAGTCGTATCGATTCCTCGCAGTTCTTCGCCAATAGGAATTTTCTTACCTTTGGTCTATGGTCTCAAAGTGTGTTCTTCTTATATGGGGAAAACACATTTCACTGTTATTTGCCTGGAAACGCGTTTGTGACTACTTCCACCATATCAATAGCACTCAGTAGCCGTGGGTTCTACAGCAGTAGTTTACCATTAAAAAAAATCGATTGTAAACTTGCGAGCTTTTTTTGAGTGCATGAGCATTAGGAATACGAAAGTGCAAGAAAGTACGTGAAGTGTATAAATCTAGTCTCTTGGTAATGATCCACCGTCAGTTGCACTTCGCTCCTCGAAAAGGCACGTTGTGGTGGTGGTGGTAGAAACATTTGTTGCCAATGATATGAATGGTGGGGGCGAAGCCCCCTACATGGCACTTGAGTGCTCCCTTACTATGAGGGGGCACCCTTACAAAGCGAAGGAGAGTCCTTGAAGCGCAATCCTTCTTATTGCACTGGAGATGATCCGGCACTGGTCTTTAGCGGAAGTGCAGGTCAGAAGAGTCTCCCAGTAAGACACCGCCACGGCAGGTGATGGGGTATGAGGGAAGGTGGGGCATGTGAGGAGGGTGTGCAGGAAGTCTCCTGGTTTGCCGCAAAGTTTGTATGTTGAGGGGAACTGGTCTGGGTATCTGGCATGTAGTAGTATGGGATATGGAGCAGTCCGAGTTTGTAGTCGACGCCAGTGTGAGGCCTGCTCTATGGTGAGGGATGGGGCTGGGGGTGTGTATTCCCTTCGTTTGTCCCGGTAGTACGAGAGAATATCACGGAAGGAGAGCAGGCACTCCCCGGCCCGTAGAGGGGGCTCGGCTCCCACTGCCCGGAATGTGAGACCTCGGGCGAAGGAGTGAGCCTCCTCGTTGCCGGGGAGGCCAGCATGTGCTGGCGTCCAGATTAGGGTTATGCGGCGCCGGGGCTGCCAGAAGCGTAGTAAGCACGCAGCGGTGCGGGATATGTAGCCATTGGCATAGTTGAGAATGGCGGATCTGGAGTCAGTGATAACTTTGGTGGCAGATGAAGAGATGAGAGCAAGCTCGATGGCTGCCTCTTCTGCCTCTGTGGTGGAATTGGTGATGTTTGAAATGGAGGTTAGAAGCTTTGCTCGATTGTCGGCTACCGCCAGGGCCATACGGGAGCCTGACGTATATTCCGCTGCGTCCACGTAGACCACCTCATGGTCCTCGCCATACTGTTTGTGGAGGGCCCGAGCCCTTGCTATTCGGCGGTTCCCGTCTCGCTCAGGGTTCATGTTCTTGGGGACAGGGGGTATGTTCAGGTTAGAGCGGAGGATAGGAGAAAGGGGGACCCTCTCGGTAGGGTGTGTAATTGGGGTTAGGCTTAATTGGGATAACAGAGTGCGGCCAGGCTCTGAGTTAGACAGACGGGATATTTGTGCCGTAAAGGTAGCTTCTCTGAGTTCCTCAAAGGTGTTGTGGACACCGATTTTGAGGAGTCGGTCATTGGATGTGCTGGGAGGAAGGCGTAGAGCTGCTTTCGTGCAACTCCGTGGGAGCGCGTTTACTCGATCTCTCTCCTTCTGTCGAAGGGGTAGGTAAGGAAGAGCATATGCGGTGCGGCTTATTATGTAAGCCTGGGTGAGGCGAAGCGTGTTTTCCTCGCGTAAGCCAGCCCGGCGGTTCGCTATGCGGCGAATCAGTCGGGTGGTCTGTTGAGCGTGTGTTTGGAGAGTTTTTATGACTTCTCCGTGCGTGCCATGAGAGTGGATAACTAGCCCTAGCACTCGGATTTTTGATACTAGTGGGATGGGGTGAGTACCTAGCGTGAGGGTGATGGGAGGAACGACTGAATCGTGTTGCTTGTGGCGGTATAGAAAGAGCTCCGATTTTAATGGGGAGCAGGTCAGGCCACGCTCTCGTACATATGTGTCGATGGTGGTTAGTGCCAGTTGTAGGTGTTGTTCTATTTCGGCGTTACTGCCTCGGTTTGTCCAGACAGTGATGTCGTCGGCGTAGAGGCTAAAATGGGTGTCGGGGATTTGAGCTAGTTGTTGGGGTAGGTGAAGGAGTGATATATTGAATAATATAGGGGAAAGGACGGCTCCCTGGGGCGTACCTCGTGCCCCGAGTGTGATACCTGGGAGGCTGTGGTCACCGAAAGTAAGTGTGGCTGTGCGGTGGCTGAGGAAGTCTCGGATGTAGTTGTACATCCTGGCTCCGACTCCCAAGGTTGTAAGGTTTTGTAGGATAGCAGAGTGTGTAACGTTGTCAAATGCCTTAGTAAGATCCACACCTAGAATAGCTTTGGTGTCGTTGGTTTGGGAATCTAGAATGTGATGTTTTAGCTGTAGGAAGACGTCCTGTGTGGAAAGTCCAGGACGAAATCCAAACATGCAGGTGGGCATCAGATCATTGCTTTCTAGGTAACGGCAGAGCCTGGTCTGGAGTACGTGTTCCATCAGTTTGCCCACCGAAGATGTCAGAGAGATGGGTCTGAGGTTAGAGGTGAGCAGAGGTTTCCCGGGTTTAGGTATGAAGACGACTTTGGCCTCTTTCCATTGCGATGGGAGGGTGCCCTTTTGCCAGCACCCGTTAAAGTATTCGGTAAGGGCCGCAATGGATTCAGCGTCGAGATTCCGGAGTGCCTTGTTATGTACCCCGTCCGGACCGGGGGTTGAGCACGTGTTAAGTCTCTGGAGTTCAGCCTGAACTTCTGCTTCTGTAATGGGTTGGTCGAGGAAGTCGTTAGGGGGGCCTGCATAGTCGGTGTGTGTTAAAGGAGGGTGTGTGGGGAAGTACAGATTTCGAAGTTCTTGGAGGAGTTCCAATGGAGGTGTATCGGAAGTATGTATGAGTTTGGTGAGGTTGTGTCTTTGTGTAGTCTTAGACTGTGTGGAGTCTATTAAGTGTCTAAAGAGGTTCCAAGTCTGAGGTAAACTCATATTGCCATCTAGCTTGTTGCATAGTGACTCCCAGTTTTGTCGTGAAAGAGTCGCTGCGTGTGTCTCTATCTCTTTGTTGAGACGGGCGAGGCGGCGTCTAAGTGTCCGGTTCCAACGCTTCCTTTGCCAGCGTCGTTCTAGGCTTGCTTTAGCTTCCCATAAATGTAGGAGGTGGGAGTCAACTGTGTCGCTGGGGTAGTCCTTCCATAGGGGACGAGTTACGAGTCGGACATCACTTTGTAGTTGTTTGGTCCATTCGGTGACGTCCTTGATGGGGGCGGAGGTGCGGGCTGCTCTATATGATCGGAAAGAGTCCCACTTCGTGAAAGTGGAGCCTCTGGGAGGTCTGCGGGGTAGTTGAATGTTTAAGAGAATTTCGATGATGCAATGGTCACTACCCAAATTCTCTTGTGTGTTGCACCATGTGGCGTGAGGGAGGCGATGTGCGAACGTAAGGTCTGGCGTAGTGTCTCTACAGACGCTGGTTCCCGTGCGTGTAGGAGAGGTAGGGTCGGTGAGTAGAGAGAGACCGGCTTGTTGCGCTGCTAACCACACACGACGGCCTTTCGGTGTGTTATGTGGGTAACCCCAGGCCGCATGCGGGGCATTAAAGTCTCCTACGACGAGTAAGGGGCACTTGTTTGCAATGCGCTTCGCAAGTGTAAAGAGGCGTTCGAAGTTGCTTTGTAGGCACTTTGGGTGGCTATATACATTTAGGATGAAGAGACTGTTCGCTCGAGCGTGTTGCGGCACAAGCTCAATTAGAAGGTGATCAATGTCTTGAATCGGTAGGGTATGGGAGATGGTGGTGATTGAGCGACTAACTAGAAACGCTACCCGGGAGGGTAGGGGGGATGTGGGCAGAATAGGAGTATAGCCAGGAAGGGTAAGTGGGTTGGAGGGTTCCTGCAGGGCAAGGATGTCGGGCCCCGTTGCGCAGGACAGCAGTTGATGGACCACATGACGCTTCTGGCGAACGCCCCGGCAGTTCCACTGCCAGAGTGTAAGATTATGGTTTGGAGCTGCCATCATGAGAGTCGATAGCAGGGGAAGGAATAACAGGGGGGTGGGGGTCGTGAGCTATGACAGGCGTAGGGTTGTCGTTTCCCTGCGTTGCTTTAGCCTTCTTGCGTCTATTTGGGGTGGGGTCCCGCTTCGGGAGGGCAATTGAGTAAGAATTGAGCTGGGACTCAAGATCGCTACATCGGTTAGAGAAGCATTGGGTTAGCACGTCTAATCGTTGGTTAAAAGCAGTATTGTCTTGTGTTATGTGGATTACCGCGTTTTTGAGGGTTGCACATTCCTGGTTGATGTGAGTAATAGCGGCCTGCAATTTTGCCTCAAAGCGAGCAGCGAAGGACTCAAGCAGGGTTGGAATGTCGTCTCGTAAGGTAGCGGTGGAGGGAGTGGGTGCTGTGCATGGAGTTCAATTTGCGGAGGGTTCGGTGTCAGCTTCCATTGCTAGCAAATCAGGAGAGGAAGTAGGGTTGGAGTGACTGGGTAAGGTATGGGCGATGGGTGGGTTGGGGGTGGGAGCCTGGGATGCGGCAGGAGCGGGGGCAGGTGGAATGGGAGATCCAGAGGCAAGAGCACTTATCTGGGTTTCCAGTTTGGCGATATGTTGATGAAGGGCGGCGGCTTCTTTCCGGGCTGCTGTAGCTTCTGCTTTGGCCGCCGCTGCCTCCTCCTGGGATTTTGCAAGGGCGTGTTGTAGATTGGGAGTCGCTGTCATGGATGGCATGTGCTTGTGAGAAGAGAGGGGAGTGTCCCAGGCTTGCTTCAACGGCGCTGTCCAGGCTTGCTTGTGTTGGTTGGGCGACAACTGGGGAAAATTGTCCCCGGATGTGATCAATTCTTGATGCCGGGTTTGTGGGTGGCTCGGTTGTTTCCGTGTCTGGTGAAGGTTTCGTCCCTTGCAGGATCCCGTGCCGGTAAGATAAGGGCCCTCGCACAGAATGCAATTAGGCGTGCAAGGAGGTTCTTGTTGCGGATGTTGTATTCCACAGCGGGGACAAAGATTGGTCTTGGGGCTTGGGCATACGTCATGACGGTAACCCGGTTGTCTGCAATTTGTGCAGGCTTCCGGACTGCCGCGGTATTGGGTGCAGCGGTGGATGGCTCCCATGTATTTGATGGAGTTCGGGACTGCGCTTGCGTCGAAGGTGATTAGGATGGAGTGCGTCTTTCCCATGCGTCGGGCTGCTAATATGGTGTGCTCTGGATTTCTTCTGACCAGGTCTTGGTAAAGTTGCGTTGGGGTCTCGTCGTCATAGGCGTTTGTGATGACTCCTCTGGTAGCCCCCGGTGGGGCTGCCACGTAAGCTGCGCACGGGTAGGTTCGGTCTCCAATGGTGAGGGAGGTCAGCGTCTTCAGAGTCTTGGCTGTTGGGAAATGTGTTGTTGTCATGGTGAAAGTATTGTTGGTCGGGTGGATGCGAAGGCAGAAGTCGTCCGGTAGAGTGATTTGGAGCTGGGTCTGCACTGCCTTACTGAGTCGAGGTGTTGGGATGTCTAGGAGTCGTACTTCACCTCGCGGGCGAACGACCACTCTAATAGCGTTGGGTGGGAGTGGCGGCAGTTGCTTGCTGCGTTGCACTGTGAGGCGAGCCTCCTTGGTCGCAGGTGGTAGGCGGGCCGGCGTCTTGCTGCTGCTAGTTGCGGCTGCTGCGTCTCGCGCCGCGTTTCTGGCGTTTGGGTTTGCTGCCTCGGAGGTAGCGTTGTCTGAGCGTTGAGGTGGTTTCGACGAATTGGCCGGTCGGGAGGCATAGGCTTTATATAGAACTGGTGTCCAATCGTCTGACTGGAGCTCTTGTGCGGTTACGGTGTGGCCTTCAACCGTTACTTCCATGTTAACGGCTGGCGTCGCCGGCGGAGTCCGAGTGAGGCTCAGCTCGACGGCTGAGCGTCTCTCCGGAGCTGGGGAGCCGGAGTCCAGGCACGTTGTGTGCCGCGTTAACTTCTGAACAACACTTCCCATTGACATTGCATTGGGGTACAGGAGTTTAAATCATCAATACTGGATCTCCAAAAGGTGCGACCACGTAGTAACTTATTTCTCTCACATTTAAGGCTAGTTCGGCACCCATTTTTCTTTTTGTTTTCTTTCTGCTAGAATGTGACTACAGGGTAATTCAAACAAGAGTTTATGATTGTGATTTGCTTCAGTCTTGCTAAAATATTTTGCGCGTTTCTACACCACAGTATTCATTCATATGCCAGAATTGGTCTACTGTTAGCTTCCGTAAGTCGCTACTTTACTTCTTGATTCGGATGTTTAATCTTTGTTTTGTATATGGTAAAATGAATACCGGCTGAGTTGCGGAGATATAGAACGCAATCAGGCATTTCATATTAGGTATTAGAAAATATTACTGTTGCATATTTGCAAATATACATTCGAAATATTGAAAGTTAAATTCTACACAAAGCTTATTTTCTTGTGTTACCGCACGAAGATCTGAAGTATATGTATTGATGCATTCAGTTAACCGGGTCAGGTAACAATCATTTTTTGTTAGCTTACCCGGCTATATAACTGAATGCGTCATAACATATACTTGTGATCTTCGCATTTTCGGCACTGTGAAATCACTACGGTATTTGCCAAATTTATCTTTCAATGCTATGGCGGCAATGTTAGGGTAAATTTTCGTCCATTATGTCAAGTGTGTGGGTTGAATACCGGCCCAATAAAACCGTTACATTGTGCTTCCGGACCATTTCTCAGACCTTATAAACAATCTAACGAAATTTCTTTGCCAACCTAAAATAACTTAAAACAGCAGCAATTTATGACTGAGCGATTGATGCATTAAAATGAGGCGATGTGCACTCAACAGTAGAAGCGTGTAGGCTAAACCAAACAGTTACGGAATTGTTGGATTTCCTCGTTTTTCATGGCGACTCTACGTAGTCCGTACTTTGTTTCCTGGTGGAACTGGAATGCAGTCGGGGTCACAATCGTCAGAACCTGACTTAAAATATTGTTGGAGAATGCTCTTATTAGGGTAATACTAGTGCGCTCTGACTAAACGTGTTCATTCCAAAAATTGTATTTTTATGGCATTTAAATGCCTATATAATTTTTTCATCCAATTGGAAACTTTACCTATGGCCGTGCCATCACAGTGCACTGTATCAGGACAGCTAAGTACAAAAATGAAACGTTGCATCCCGTACTCTTTCTGCTGATAATTGCTACAGTTGTGATGAGCTTGCACAAGAATCCGACATTTCACGCTCTGTATCAATGCATAAATATGACTTTGATTTCTCCTGCGAAATGGCAGAAGACATCTGCGGGACTTATCACCTTTAAAAGTAAGTCGGCTCTCCTGCAAGAACACTGTTTTTATAGGTAAATTGCCTTTATTTAGAAAAATGTACCTTTTATTATAAAATGTATATAACAATTTTTTTTTAAATTTCATGGCAGATTCGCGCCAAACTGCAGCTGTCCTTATTTGAAAACACCATCGAACAGGCGTTTGACTCTTCCGTGCTCTTCTTATGAGTTGCGAACGCGAAGCCATTTATGTACTATTGAACACCGCTGAGCAGTCCGAGTTTTGCGCTGCGAGTAATGCACCGTAGCTGAGTCTGCTTCCTGAGCCAGCAAGCAACTGAAACCTGCCGTGGCAACGTGGCCCGTCACCGACGTCCTGTGTCACGTGACACCGAGGGAGCGGCAGCGGCCACCAAGGGCGGCAGGCACGTGCGGTGGCTAAGCCCAGTGAGAGTAAGAGAGACTTGCGGAGAGCGCGCCGGCTTACTAGAGCCAATAGGCGACACACGCACGCGCGCTTCACGCGATGCCTCGCCGATGACAGGCCGTGTCACCTCACGGTGTCGCGCCGCGGTATCTGCTCCGTCGAGGCGCAATAGTGACGTGGTGTCACGGCGATGAACTCTTCCCTCACGCCACACGTTTGGCCCGTTCTGCGCCGCCGAGGTGGGCTCATGACGAGGCGTCGGGAGCCAATGGGAATTTAAGTGCCATTTCCCTGCTATATATGCCGTTTTCTTTTCGCTCAATGAGACATTTGATGCTTTCGCATAAAAAACGCAGCGGTTTTGTTTAAAAGTGAATATGTCGCTGGCAGAACACCCACAAAGTAGAAGAACGGCAACAATGTTGTTGTTCACCTTCCTGGTGTTGTATATGCCGCGCACATGTTTACTTCCGAAGATTACCAACTAGCCCAACATCACGTCAGTGTAGGTTCGGCTCTCTGGATGGACAGCTCGAGTCTATTTGCACGCCAATTTAAGCACATTTAATAGCTCTTGTTCACCCGCCATGGTGGCGAGGTGACATTGGTGTTCCACCACTGCGATAGAGGGTGCGGGATGAAATATCGGCTGCAACAGCCGCATGGTGCTATGATAAGTGCAAGTGGCTCAACTATACACCGCACATTAAGAACGTCTATTTAATGACTTATTGCAGTTTTGTTCTCAAATATCATGGTAGACACCTATGTTTCCAAACTGTATGCTGTCATCAGACTGCAACAGATAGTAGCCATAATAATCGCTTTAGATATTGGCACAATTTTTCTGTCCAGCATGAATATGAATATCAGATTAACCAGAAAGAAATATTACCGCTCAAAATATATATTTCTACATACAAGAACTAGGGGCTAAATTTTACAAACAAAAACTAGTTTTCGAGTTTATCATTGCACAGGCATTTCCTAAGGCATATTGCTGAGAACTACCCGTAGATGATGTGGTCACAAGTGCTCAGATGAATATTGGTATTGTGTATAGGCCTAAGTGCACGTATGTTTTATGGTCTAACTCAATTAAAGAGGTGTATATTTTCGAATAATTGCAAGCTTAGTCATTGCGAATGAGAAAAGTAACCAACTAAATGTATATATCTAGAGGCAGTTCAGAGAGTGAGCCCCCCTACCATGGTTTACTTCAACTGGGCAGCCTTGGGACCGAAAGTATTAGTATCGCCAAAACGACCGATACCACCCAGGCTCAGCCAAAATTAAATTATGGGGTTTTATGTGCCGAAACCACTTTCTGATTATGAGGCGCGCCGTAGTGGAGGACTCCGGAAATTGCGACCACCTGGGGTTCTTTCGCATTTCGCCCTCATCGAAATGCAGCCGCCGTGGCCTGCCGGGATTCGACAGGCTCATTCAATTTAGCGTGTTCTGAAGCCATATCACACACACACACACACACACACACACGCACACGCACACACACACACACACACACACTCACACTCACACACACACACACACACACACACACACACGCACACGCACACACACACACACACACACACACACACACACACACACACACTCACACACACACACACACACACACACGCACACGCACACACACACACACAGGCGTGCGCGCGCGCGCCCGCGAAAAAGCAATATTGTACTATAATTATTTTAAAAATCAGGTCCTTACGACCCAGCCAGTAAGTCGTGATGGTGGCCATCTTATTAGCGAATGAGACCAGATAGGGTAAACCGTCGTGCGAACAACCAGATTTGTGAATTCAAGCGCTTGACGAATTCCCAATGCTTTCAGTGCGCTCTAAGCACGTTGAAACCCTTCGTTACTCCCTAACTCCAAATTAGTTACTTTCTAGTGAACAAATTTGACAAGCCTTTGTTTAGGCCTTATATGGCGAAAGCAGTCTCATTTCTAAAGAAGGAACGCTTGGTTGTACATTTATGAGCGGAAACTGTCGCGAATCTTTATAATACACCATGCAGTTACAGACATACTTTGTTAGCCTTTGAAAGATTCATTCGAATTGCAGATGACTTGCAAAATATATCAGAATTATCGAACAAACTTCACAAGTTGCTCAAAATACGAAGCGTAATTCTTGCAGCGGCTGCTGGTACATGTTCCATTCTTATTTGATGATGTCTTTCCTTGTTGGCTATATCATACATTCAACAACGAGACGGGATTACTTATATACCTACGTTTTATATTAACCTTTCTAGGGGAGTCCAAATATTCAGAGCCTTTGAATAGCGAGTCCAATAGTTTCCCATTTGATTGGGTCTTCGAATCAAATTCGCTATTCGTAAATGCGAATATCGGTCGCATACTTTTATTATAGGTAAAGACGTCGAGTGCACCCAATTAAGCATAGTGTTGTATTGTATAGCATTACCCACCGTGGTGGCTTAGCAGCTATGGCGTTGCGTTGCTAAGCACGATGTCGTGGGATGAAATTCCGTCCGCGGCGGCCCCATTGCAATTGGGGCAAAATGCTAAAACGCACGTGTCCCATGCATTGGGGGCTTAAAGATCCTCAGGTGGTCATAAGTGACCCGCAGTCCCCCACTACAGCGTGCCGCATTATCAAATCTTGGTTTTGGTACGGAAAACCCCATAATTCATAGTGTAGCATGTTATAGCGGCTATAGTATACACATAAAACATGAGAACTTGCGTAGTAGAGCAGGTTACCTCACTTAGCTATACTTCAGACGCTGTACAGGCGATCATTCACACTGTTTGATGAGCCCTGTGTACTCTGTGCATGTTTAGGAACTACTATTTGCTCCGAATGATCCATTTGTGCTTTTATTAAACAATGATTCACAACATAATATGTAATAACAGAAGCTTGCTAAATTTAAGAATAGTTGGTTGGCAACATACTAGTTGTTTATACTAGGATGTCTATACTAGTTGTGATAACGGCTGTTCTCTATAAAAAACTACTTGAAAAGCATTCGACATTCTATTGAATTAGATTCGTCTCTGGCACTATGGAATTCGTATTCGATTAGGTCTCAAGGACCGTCATTCGCACACCCCAAAATCTTCCCTTTGCATGGCATTGCGAGTTTAACGCAAGCCGAAGGAAAACTGTCTCCGTCATGCGAGAGTTGCATGTTGCCTCCATCGTTCTTAGGTCTTGGAAGATGGCAGGCTCCACGCTATCTTCATCGTAAATCCTCCTACATTTTTGTTTTCATCGAGAGAGAGAGAAAGAATGAAACAACTTTATTTAGTCGCCTGCAGAACGACACCATGACTAAATGGCGCCGCGACGCGGGCCCGGACGTCTTCTCAGCGGGTGGTCTCTACTCAACTCCAGCGCGCGTTACTCCCAGGGTCGGTCGCCCTGAGGGGCAACATTCCGTCGGTTTCGCTCGGACTTTGTCTTTCAAGAGCCGCCGATACTTGCTGGGCGGCCCAGGTTTGGTTTTCGTAGTCGTAGCATTCCGCCGCAGCCGCGAGTCGCAGCGGAATCGTTGTATTTGTCGAAGCTTCGTCGGGGAACTTGGTGCAATACCATAGGATGTGTGTCAGGGTGGCCCTCTCGCACTTGCACACGCGGCCCACATCACTCACATATACTTTCGGGTACAGATGATTCATTAACACTGGGGTGAGTAAGGAACCAGCCCGTAATTGTCTGAACAGCACCGCCTCCGCTCGGCTCAGCCCCGGGTGCGGGGGTGGGAAAATCCTTCGAGCCAGGCGGTGAAACTACGCAAGTTCGTTGAACGCCGTCATGCAGTCCTTGGCACTACACCACGTTGGACGGCCGGTTGCAGCGGCGCGGTTGCTTTGCGCTCGCGCCACTGCGTGTGCCGTCTCATTGTGGTTATCGTGCTTCTCCGACGCATCGTTGCCCGCGTGCGCCGGGAATCACTCGATTTTAACATACCTATTCTCTCGTTGTAGGTCAGCCGAGCACAGAACGCACACAGCCTCACCACACACTTTGCCCTTGGCATAATTCCGCACTGCACTTCGGGTCGGCAATGGCCAGGGCAATGGCCACCTCCTCCGCCTGACATGCCTCTCGGACCCGTAAGCTCGCCGCTGCCCTCGTCGCACTAGACGACGCCTCGATGACGGTAGCTACGAACGCCGCGCTGTCTTCCTGGTATTCTGCCGCGTCCACGAACCTTCCGCGCTCGTTCTTGGCGTGAAAGTCGATGAGGGCCTTGGCCCTCACCGCTCTTCTCTCCTTGTTAAACTCCGGGTTCATGTTTCTCGGGATGAGGTCTACCCGTATCCGGCGCCGGGTCCCGTCCGGGACAGGAACGTCGCTGCTCGCCTTTTTCACCCCGGCGTGAAGCCCAAGTATTGAAGTATGCGCCTGTCGGCTTCGGTCATAGAGAGCCGCTTCAGCTGGGCGGTCCGTTGCGCTTCCGCAATTTCCTCGAGGATATCGTGTACCCCCAGGTTCAGGAGCTTGTTGGTGCTCGTACACTCGCATAGTCCGAGCCCCGCCTTGTAAGCTCGGCGTATCCGCACCACTGCAGGCGCTAAAGAAAGTATAGCTCGTGCAAACATAAAATTCCTCTGTCAATTTTTTTCGTTTCGCAAGCAACCTTATCTTTACTGTCCTTGAAGAAACGAGCTATAAATGCATGTCTTATTATACATAATCAATGCTCGCCAAACAGGGCCATCCGAATGCATTGCACAAACGAAACATCGTATTGAGCAAAGAAAAAGTCCCGGTATATTGGGTGGACGGATTTCAATGGTACAAATTGTAGGAATAGGCTGTTTATTTATGAACTTCTTGCACGTTGTGCGGAAACCCGCCCACATGCATATTTTTTAAAGGAATATAATTTAAGCTATATTTCCAGTGTTAAAGTCAATATTTATTTCTTTGCTAGAAAAGGCATATACTTAATGAATGTGCACAATCTTCTTTCTTTTCGAATGTTTTCTGCGAGAAGAATTTCATCTATATGCATAATACATGATAAACAATGTGGTGAAGGGTTGATATATGGACCATCCACATTTGCGGGAATTTGATTTTACGATCAATGATGTCACAAGAGCTGTTTGCAAATATAGACTCTGGTGCCCAATTGCGTGCGCTCATGCGCTTTTCTCAAGCAGTTGTGATTGTCGCTTCACAAAACAGATGCGAATGCCTGTGTGTGTTTGCAGAGGGTGCCGCACCTATTGTGCACAAATTCCTTAAAAAATGAAGCCTATGATAGCCCGGGTACCAACATCAATAACGTTAGACAAATAAAGTTTATGTCTATCCTATCCTTTGATAGCGGCATCAAATATGTGTGTGGTTAGTAGCATCCTATTGCGCCAGCACATTTCTATTTCCGTCTTCAAATACTTATTTTCTCATAAAACGATACTTTCGTCACTAATGTATTTAAGATTAGTATATCAGCAGTTTAAAAAGTGCAATACTTACAAGCATTTCTCTCGCAAACCACACTTAGTTCAAGGGAATTTTCCATGTCTCAATAATTTCTCGTTGTATTCGAGTGCTGATCGCCATGTTATCGGTTGTTAACAAAACTTTTTGTCAATTCTCTAAATTTATTCAAGGCAGCTTTTCGCGTGCGTACCATGGCGACGCACGTTTATATCTCCTTCCGTTTCTCCACCGCGGGTGCGCTTGAAAACCACGGCGCTGCGATTCGATAGTACAGCCCTCTGAGCCGTTCTCTTTTCGAAAGTATTCTTATTAGGGTTATTACAAATACACAAAGGTGTTTCGCTTTGTTCGCAAACCGAAATACCTTTCGCAAAGCAACAGTCCTTAAAATAGTTACTCGGGCTAGGTTCCCACGCTAAGCGTGCCGCGCTCGCCTAGCACCTGATCAAGAGTTTCCTATTCTCTAGAGCAGCTCAAATTCGCTATTATCTACGGGCAGCCATTTTTCCAAGAAAGTGGGCCGTCGACCATCGCGGACAACATCAGCCTCTTTCCCTGTAAGTATGAAGCTCTGGACAGGAGCTATGGCGCTTCAATGTAACCTGGAGCCTGACGGACCAACCGACTGAGCAATCTCTCCGGGCAACATCGAAGGGTCACGAGTTCAAATCCCCTGTTCTCTTCAATTCTTTTTGTTTTCCTTCTTTTTTTCTTCCCCCCTTTTGAGCGCGGTTCAACCGAGCTCAGATTGGTCCACCTTGACTGATCAAAGAAGGCACCACTGTAGGTTAAATGAGGCGTACAACTCCTGCGGTGGCGGTAGAGTATCCGCCTCGAGTGCAAGGGGACCGTGGTTCGAATCCCGGTGCCGCGCAATTTTTCACCGGAAGAAAAAACCGTGTGTTAAGAAAATTGCACAAACAGAACTGGAGTGCGGCCTGATCCCGGTGACCACCAGAACCGGTAACGCACTCTCTCACCAGAGCAGGATTGGCCACCCAGGTGGAGCACTTGGCCACAACCTCCTATATGAATACAGCAATCAAACCCCGGCCCTCAGTCCCCAGCAGCCGCGAAGCAACTGACTACGGCGGTGGTGAGATCTGTGACGCAGCAGAGGGTGCTAAGAATCCCCGCCTCCGGACAGGCCCCCATTGGAATCTGAACCTGGCAACGTTTATTGTTAGAACGTTATCTAGTGAAGCGAGTCTAGCAGTGTTATTGGAGGAATTAGAGGGTAGTAAATGGTATATAATAGGGCTGAGTGAGGTTAGCAGGACAAAAGAAGCATATACAGTGCTAAAAAGCGGGCAGGTACTGTGCTACCGGGGCTTAGCGAAGAGACGAGAACTAGGAGTCGGATTCCTGGTTAATAAGGATGTAGCTGGTAACATACAGGAATTCTATAGCATTAACGAGAGGGTGGCATGTCTTGTTATGAAACCTAATAAGAGGTACAAATTGAAGATAGTACAGGTATACGCCCCTACATCCAGTCATGATGACCAGGAAGTCGAAATTATGAAGACGTGGAATCAGCGATGGGTAACGTCAAAACAAATACACTATAATGACGGACGACTTCAATGCCAAGGTAGGCAAGAAGCAGGCTGCAGGCAAGTCAGTGGGGGAATATGGCATACGCTCTAGGAATAGCAGGGGAGAGTTATTAGTAGAGTTAGCAGAACAGAATAATATGCGGATAATGAGTACCTTTTTCCGCAAGCGGGTTAGCCGAAATTGGACGTGGATGAGCCCAAATGGGAAGGCTGGAAATGAAATAGACTTCATACTCTGCGCTAACCTTGGCATCATACAACATGTGGACGTGCTCGGCAAGGTGCGCTGCAGTGACCATAGGATGGTAAGAACTCGAATTAGCCTAGATTTGAGGAGGGAACAGAAGGAACTGGTACATAAGGAGCCAATGAATGAGTTAGCGGTAAGAGGGAAACTAGAGGAATTCCGGATCAAGCTACAGAACAGGTATTCGGTTTTACTCAGGAAGAGGACCTTAGTGTTGAAGCAATGAACGACAATCTTATGGGCATCATAAGGAGTGTGCAATAGAAGTCGGTGGTAACTCCGTAAGACAAGGTACCAGTAAGCTATCGCAGGAGACGAAAGATCTGATCAAGAAAAGCCAATGTATGAAAGCCTCTAAGCCTACAGCTAAAATAGAACTGGCAGAACTTTCTAAGTTAATCAACAAGCGTAAGACAGCTGACATAAGGAACTATAACTTGGAGAGAATCGAACATGCTCTCAGGAACGGAGGAAGCCTAAAAGCGGTGAAGAAGAAAGTAGGAATAGGGAAGAATGAGATGTATGAGTTAAGAGACAAAACCGGCAATATCGTTACTAATATGGATGAAATACTTCAAGTGGCTGAACGAGAAGAAAGGGGGTTAACCGAGGGTCCCGATTTTTATTAGTCATATCATGAGAAGCCAACAAACACTGACACCAAGGACAACATAGGGGAAATTACTTGTATTTAATAAATGAAATAAGGAAACGATAAATTAATGGAAATTAAAGTGGATGAAAAAACAGCTTGCCGCAGGTGGGAACCGAACCCACAACCTTCGCATTTCGCGTGCGATGCTCTACCAATTGAGCTACCGCGGCGCTGTTTCCCCATCCACTTTCTTGGGTATTTATGTGTCCTAGTAGAACCCTGGGAGTGTTAGCCAGCGCCATCACTCGCATACCTTGGCAGCGGACGTGGAACGTCCTTCTTGCCGCAGGCGTCACGAGAACGTGATCTTTTTGGGTGAAGGCAACTGGTCAATAAACCCACACATGCTACCTGAAGGCATCAATGTTGCCGGATTCGACACCCTCGTTATGTAATAAACGAGAAGAGAGGGGGTTAACCGAGGGTCCCGATTTTTATTAGTCATATCATGAGAAGCCAACAAACACTGACACCAAGGACAACATAGGGGAAATTACTTGTATTTAATAAATGAAATAAGGAAACGATAAATTAATGGAAATTAAAGTGGATGAAAAAACAGCTTGCCGCAGGTGGGAACCGAACCCACAACCTTCGCATTTCGCGTGCGATGCTCTACCAATTGAGCTACCGCGGCGCTGTTTCCCCATCCACTTTCTTGGGTATTTATGTGTCCTAGTAGAACCCTGGGAGTGTTAGCCAGCGCCATCCATCGCATACCTTGGAAGCGGACGTGGAACGTCCTTCTTGCCGCAGGCGTCACGAGAACGTGATCTTTTTGGGTGAAGGCAACTGGTCAATAAACCCACACATGCTACCTGAAGGCATCAATGTTGCCGGATTCGACACCCTCGTTATGTAATAAACGAGAAGAGAGGGGGTTAACCGAGGGTCCCGATTTTTATTAGTCATATCATGAGAAGCCAACAAACACTGACACCAAGGACAACATAGGGGAAATTACATGTATTTAATAAATGAAATAAGGAAACGATAAATTATTGGAAATTAAAGTGGATGAAAAAACAGCTTGCCGCAGGTGGGAACCGAACCCACAACCTTCGCATTTCGCGTTTCCTTCGTTTCCTTATTTCATTTATTAAATACAAGTAATTTCCCCTATGTTGTCCTTGGTGTCAGTGTTTGTTGGCTTCTCATGATATGACTAATAAAAATCGGGACCCTCGGTTAACCCCCTCTCTTCTCGTTTATTACATAACGAGGGTGTCGAATCCGGCAACATTGATGCCTTCAGGTAGCATGTGTGGGTTTATTGACCAGTTGCCTTCACCCAAAAAGATCACGTTCTCGTGACGCCTGCGGCAAGAAGGACGTTCCACGTCCGCTGCCAAGGTATGGGAGTGATGGCGCTGGCTAACACTCCCAGGGTTCTACTAGGACACATAAATACCCAAGAAAGTGGATGGGGAAACAGCGCCGCGGTAGCTCAATTGGTAGAGCATCGCACGCGAAATGCGAAGGTTGTGGGTTCGGTTCCCACCTGCGGCAAGCTGTTTTTTCATCCACTTTAATTTCCATTAATTTATCGTTTCCTTATTTCATTTATTAAATACAAGTAATTTCCCCTATGTTGTCCTTGGTGTCAGTGTTTGTTGGCTTCTCATGATATGACTAATAAAAATCGGGACCCTCGGTTAACCCCCTCTCTTCTCGTTTATTACATAACGAGGGTGTCGAATCCGGCAACATTGATGCCTTCAGGTAGCATGTGTGGGTTTATTGACCAGTTGCCTTCACCCAAAAAGATCACGTTCTCGTGACGCCTGCGGCAAGAAGGACGTTCCACGTCCGCTGCCAAGGTATGCGAGTGATGGCGCTGGCTAACACTCCCAGGGTTCTACTAGGACACATAAATACCCAAGAAAGTGGATGGGGAAACAGCGCCGCGGTAGCTCAATTGGTAGAGCATCGCACGCGAAATGCGAAGGTTGTGGGTTCGGTTCCCACCTGCGGCAAGCTGTTTTTTCATCCACTTTAATTTCCATTAATTTATCGTTTCTTTATTTCATTTATTAAATACAAGTAATTTCCCCTATGTTGTCCTTGGTGTCAGTGTTTGTTGTCTTCAAGTGGCTGAGGAGTTCTATAGAGATTTTTAGAGTACCAGTAGCACTCACGACAATAACGTGAGAGAGAATAGCCTAGAAGAACTTCAAATCCCACAAGTAACGCCGGAAGAAGTAAAGAACGCCTTGGGAGCTATGCAAAGGGGGAAGGCAGCTGGGGAGGATCAGGTAACAGCCGATTTGTTGAAGGATGGTGGGAACATTGTCCTAGAAAGACTGGCCACCCTATATACACTGTGCCTCATGACCCCGAGTGTACCCGAATCTTGGATGAACGATAACATAATCCTAATCTTTAAGAAAGGGGACGCCAATGACTTGAAAAATTATTGACAGATCAGCTTACTGTCCATTGCCTACAAAGTATTTACTAAGGTAATCGCAAATAGAATCGGGAACACCTTAGACTCCTGTCAACCAAAGGACCAGGCAGGATTCCGTAAAGGCTACTCAACAATAGACCATATTCACCATATCAATCAGGGGATAGAGAAATGAGCGGAATATAACCAACCCTTATATATAGCTTTCATTGATTACGAAAAAGCGTTTGATTCAGTCGAAACTTCAGCAGTCATGGAGGCATTACGGAATCAGGGTGTAGATGAGCCATATGTAAAAATACTGAAAGATATCTATAGCGGCTCCATAGCCGCGGTAGTCCTCCATAAAAGAAAGCAACAAAATCCCAATAAAGAAAGGCGTCAGAAAGGGAGATACGATCTATCCAATGCTATTCACAGCGTGTTTACAGGAGACATTCAGAGACCTGGAGTGGGAAGAATTGGGGATAAAAGTTGATGAAGAATACCTTAGCAACTTGCGATTCGCTAATGATATTGCCTTGCTTAGTAACTCAGCAGACCAATTGCAATGCATGCTCACTGACCTGGAGAGGCAAAGCAGAAGGGTGGGTCTAAAATTAATCTGCAGAAAACTAAAGCAATGTTTAACAGTCTCGGAAGAGAACAGCAGTTTACGATAGGTAGCGAGGCACTGGGAGTGCTAAGGGAATACATCTACTTATGGCAGGCAGTGACCACGGATCCGGATCATGAGACTGAAATAACAAGAAGAATAAGAATCGGCTGGGGTGCGTTTGGCAGGCATTCTCAAATCATGAACAGCGGGTTGCCACTATCCCTCAAGAGAAAAGTGTATAACAGCTGTGTCTTACCAGTACTCACGTATGGGGCAGAAACCTGGAGGCTTACGAAAAGGGTTCTGCTTAAATTGAGGACGACGCAACGAGTTATGGAAAGAAGAATGATGGGTGTAACGTTAAGGGATAAAAAAAACGGAGATTGGGTGAGGGAACAAACGGGGGTAAATGAAATCTTAGTTTGAATCAAGAAAAAGAAATGGGCATGGGCAGGACATGTAATGAAGAGGGAAGATAACCGATGGTCATTAAGTTTTACGGACTGGATTCCAAGGGAAGGGAAGCGTAGCAGGGGGCGGCAGAAAGTTAGGTGGGCGGATGACATTAAGAAGTTTGCAGGGACAACATGGCCACAATTAGCACATGGCCGGGGTAGTTGGAGAAGTATGGGAGAGGCCATCGCCCTGCAGTGGGCGTAACCAGGATGATGATGATGATGATGATGATGATGATCAGCAGTATCTTTTCAAACAGGGGAAAATATTAGTTTCATTTCAGTCTCTTTCTTCGCTCTCTTTGCAGTATCTAAAAAAATCGCGATGTTAGAAGACAGCCATGGTGGCCCCGTCTTGAGCGTAATGGAAGCCCTGCTTTCAAGCACGCTGCAATATTGGCGGAATATTTATATTGGTATGGTACTTGTCCAGTGTATTCGCATTCACATTAAGACGTGCAAGACTATCACAAAACGTCAGAAATCGATTGCGACACAGAATTATTAGGCAGCTACATGACATAAGCCGAGTAGTTCAATAACCCGTGAATACTTGTACACATTCGCTTACTTATTAAAGAACAATTGTGATGCAGTCACTAGCACAGGCAAATATGAACACAGCTCACTCGATCACATCGCATATTCAATGTCGATTTACTCGCGAGAGGAACAGCGGCAGCAGCAGTTAGCGAGTCGACCTTCGTGCTGCCTCTCGCTCCCAACGCGAACTAAACAGAGAAAACAGAGCGCGCACAATGCCATCAATCTTTGTCGCGCCAGCACCCTCTATAAAGCGCAAAAAATTTTTAAGCTAAGGCCCGCGCAGTCATGCCATACTTACGCAGTAGAACGCCCCTCCCCCTTCCCCTCCTGCTGCCTTACGCGCAATGAAAGACGCGTCGCGTATCTGCCACGCCACGCCCCGCATTCATCCCTTGCGCGAGCGAGATGAAGCCACCGTCCTTCTCGGCTCACCCTCGCACGCTTTCACTCGCACCTACAAGATGCGGCCCCGATCTTAGTGCGCTTGAACTTGATATCGAACATCACGGCGACGATGGTCTAAATTCGACTGGATTATCCATATAATGCCTATCGCCATAAAAAAATTAAGTGCGTCCGGTGGCGGTACTCGAATCTCATCCTCTAGCTCAGCAACCTGATCCTCCAACTAAAAAAAAAGAATAGGCTACAACCGCATGCACACCTCTCTCGTACCTACATGACCTGGCTCTCTACGATCATGGCCGCATGTTGATGACCATGATGTTCATACTATGGCACATAACCACAATGGAGGTTCCGCCAAGAATCGCGTCCGCATGTAGATTATAATGATGATGACTAACCCACAATGGCACGTACCCTCAATGGGGAGTATGCCAAAAAGCGGGCGGTACTACACATCGTATGAACGCCAGAAGATTTGAGATGGTCGCCGAGTGCTCGAGGTGATTACGATTTCAATAATGCCTCACGTACCGCTAACACGCAATCAGCCAGAAAGCGAGGGCACACGTTAATTTTGCTAGTGGTCACTTGCATACAACAGCACCTGCCAGATTCGCCAACAAGTGGGATGGATTATTGGATCGAAACAACGTTATATAAAATTCGCCAGAATTTAACAAACCGGGCTCAGTTCCGCCATGAGGGAACTTAAAGGGCCTACCTCGTTGCCACCTCTCAGGCCAGCTGCACTGCCCACTCTTGTCTCTTGAGGTTGGAGCTGCGCAGAGCAACGGCCCACTTCGACGCAAGAGCCTCCGGAGCTACTGCCATTTTACCTGCTGTAACAAGAAGCTCCCACAGCATGTATGAGAGCGTCGCTCTAGTTGCCTGACAACTTGCAAAGAGCACTCGGTTATTGCGCGCGGAAAATTTGCCGCAATCGCAGCGGACAGGGGAAGGTGTCCATCTGCAGTTGCCGCCAGAAGACTTCCTGGCGACATTTCAGTTTGGGGTGAGGTGGGTGCAGTATATGCCTGCCTAATTGGTAGTGTTTGGTTATATTGTGTTTGACTACGCGTTCTCGCGTGTTTCGCACCAGGAGGTCCCAACTCGAAGAGGGGAGTCTCCGACTCTGCGCAGCAGCTCAGTTCTCGCGCCGAGCGGTGTGCTACCTCATTAAAGTTAGGGAGGCCCTCGTCGGTCGGAGTGGCGACATGCGCTAGGAACTACATGATCGCGGTGTTTTCGAACTGTTGTCGACTACCTTAGGATCTGGAGAGCTTTGGAGCAAATCCGCCCCCTCGCATAGTTACGAACTGCGGATTTCGAGACGCTGAGAACTACCTCGCAGAGGGGGTCGGAAAGCACAAGCGGAACGGCAACCTCTTCGGCTTTTCTGAGTGTTCTGCGCTGACGCTACTGGTGTCCGTAAGCCGGGAGCTAACGTGTATGACTGCCGCCGTCAACCGGTGTTCTTGCGTGCATTCTGTCGTGTCGGCAAAGCGCGTAGTCTTCTGCCCACCAAAAGAGCGCACCACTGCCTTGGCACGGGCTTGGTGTCGGCACTTGTTATGTTCGGGGTGCATGTTTCGAGGAATAGGGGCGACGGTCAGCGTATCGCTCATGTCGGGTGGAATGGCCTGTTTCTGGCCGTGTTGGACGTGCTAATAGAAGCCGAGTTTCAGCAGGGTGTATCGACCCATGGCAGTCACGGACATGCGTTCGAGTTTTGAGGCTCTGCGCGCATCCACGATTTCCTCAAGCGTCTTGTTTCCATCCCGCTGTAGTAGACGAGCAGTCCTCATGGACCCAGGTATATAGGCCAAGGGTGATCTTGTAATACACGTGTGTTGAGTTTCATCCTTTCGGTGACATTCCAGTTGTGGAAGGCAGCCACATAAGTAGACCGACTGATTGCGAAGCTGTGTATGAGTTGCATGAGGCTGTTCTCCTTCATGCCAGTGTACTTGTTTGTAATGCGTTTGATCAGGCAGGTAGCTGCAGTAACGTTGCCTCCAATCTTGCGGAGAGCTTCTGCATTTGACCCGTTGGCTACTATTTGCACGCCGAGGATACGAATCTTTGGAATTCCGCGAATACAGTAGCCGCAGGTCTTGCGTATCACAGGAGTATTTCCTCATATTGGCGCGATTCGCCAGCAGGCTTGAGCTGGTGGCGTGGGCGGTAGCGGAGTAGCTCCGATTTGAGTGGAGATAGTCCGAGACCAGTGTCTTGAAAGTAGGTTTCTACTGCAGACACCTGTGCTTGTAAGGTGCACACTATCTGGCTATCACTGCCCTGTGGAACCACAGGGTGGTGTCGTCTGCATACAAGGCGCGATGGAGGCCGTCAATCTTGTCAAGAAAGCCGGGAAATTCATCATCGCGAGGTTGAGAGGGGATGTGACCGACCCTTGAGGTGTGCCGGCGCTTCCAAGTGCATGTTCGTCGGTTCGCATGCTGTCGATGGTGAGGGTGACTAGCGGGACATCTATATTGTGGCAACGCCAACTAGCTATTTGCGATGACTTCTCCGTGTTGAAAAACATCATAATTTCCATACGAACACAATTAGCCACAAAGAAGCACAGGTCAAGATGGAGCTGGCACGTTTTAATTAACAAAAATGCAGTAGTTCCAACCTGCTCTGTTGCAATCAATATACAGCGAAGCTTAAGCGGCAGTGTTCACGAACACCTTCTCGTCTAGCTCAATAATGTCATGAGCGAGGAGCACTATAACAGAATGCAACTTTGAACGCAAGCAGTGCAATAGGGGTTGTAACAGGCAAGCTGGCTTTCTTCGCCATTTATTTCTGGTGCTTGATCTCCCCTTTCAGGCTCAGTTGAGACCGTACACACGGTTGCTTGGCGGCGCAGCGCGTGTCCAACGCGATGCCATCTCCTCCGGTGCCCCTCCTTTCGTCTCATCGCAGCTTTCCAGGTGGCCACCCCCTTGCCCACTCCATCAGCGGCCAACAACCAGCATGACTACGCAAGCTTCCGCCCCTCTACCTTTAACTGCTGTGGGTGAAGAAGTGTGAGTGACCCCTCCTAGATGGCGCCGCCATGCACAGCCGAGCGTGACCTATTTGACGATAGCAAACAAGCAGCAGCAGCAGCAGAAGGCGGCAGCCAAGGTCGAGGAAGTGCGGTATGGTCCGCAAAGCAAGCTCTCTTCGACAAGAACAAGCATACTCAGCTCTATTTTGCATATACGAAAGCGAATGTATTGGCCCATGAACCATGTGTGTGCGGATATATGAAGAGTAGTTTTCGAGGTACAAATATTAGCAACGAACGTCATCTTTGTTTATTACAATTTATCTGTCCTAATTGGCATAAATTTAAAAGCTTCAATTTCAAATCTATACTCATCTAAATACAGACGGCTATAGGACCCTGCGAACGCCCATACTCGCCAATGACTGCAGCGGCAACGCCTGTCGAAGTGGCCGAATCTGAACGCGTCAAGTGTTATAACATGCTAGCTTGCCTTTGCGCGCGAAAACATTTTCTATGGCGCTTGCCGACGCATGCGCCCGTGCCATAATGGTTTAAATATCAGATTTGTGTGCCAGAGGTCCTGTGCTCGAATGTTGCCATCGGACAATCTTATTAATGCAAATACTGCACCATCTAGTTTTCCGATCGGTAGTCAGGAGTGCGGGTGGCCGGTTGCAGGGGTGATGTCGAGCGTCGGAGAGGGGAGGGCGAGCGGCGGCGCCCTGTACGGTAGCTGCGAGGCGCTTCGGGAGGTTGAGAAGGTGAGCGTGGGGAGAGCCGGCGCTGGTAAGGACTCGGAGGAAGCAACGGGTCTCTTATAAATATCGTAGCCACGGCGTTCGTCCTGTTCTCGTCTTCGGCAAAAAAGCGATATGTGACGGCGAATACCACAATAATGACAAATGGGGTGGGGCGGAGGCCGGGTAGTGTAAAATCCTGCCGCAGGCGGACGGGGTGGTAGAGTCGCCAGATGGTTGTGGGCAGTAAGCAGGAGCAGGAGGCTCCGTCCGAACGAACGCTGGTTGCATAGCCGCAATCTCAGCATACAAGGCGGATGGTGAAGGAGGGCCACAGCTCGCAGCGCAGTTCATGGAGGACAGCTCCTCTTTGATGATGTCGCGCAGGCCAGGAACCGAAGGCTGAGGCTGGAGAACGGGAGGACTGAGCAGGCCACACGCTTGGAGCTCTTCGCGTATGAGATTCCCAATCAGCGTACGCAGGTCGGTATCAGACGAAGGAGGCGCGTCACCGATGACAGGTTGTAAACGGATGGTCTGCAGTGCGTCCAGGTGTTGGCAAGTCGCGATCACATCGTTAACGGTATTTGGATTTTTGATCGCCAGTGCGTTGAACGCGACGTGGGCAATGCCCTTTAGGGTATGACAAACACGATCAGATTCCGTCATGGTGGCGTCAACACGGCGACAAAGGGCGAGGACGTCCTCGATATAAGAGGTGTATGGTTCCCCGAGAAGTTGCGTGCGTACATCAAGCTTTTTTCTTGGCGACCTCAGAGCGGACGTTGGGAGCGCCAAAAATCTGCCAAAGCTCGTGTTTGAATGCCGCCCAGTCAGGCAGGGTGCTCTCGTGGTTGAGAAACCAAGTGCTGGCAACGTCAGTGTGGTAGAATGCGACGTTGCGAAGCGTATGCATGTCATTCCACCGCTTAGAATCACTCACGCGGTCGTAATTGTCCAGCCAGTCATCAACGTCGTCACTGCGAAGGCCAGCGAACATGGTGGGATCGCGCTGCCACGTGCTGACGGTTCATGAAGGAACGGCCGGTGGGGCAGAGACGGTGACGCCGAAAGCTTCTGGAGGATCTTCTTGGGGCATCCTGGCGGAAAGGTGGAGCAAGCGGCGGCCTGAACGAAGCTCCAGGGAAACTCGAAGGCGTAGAGGACCAAGGGATCGAAACCAGCCTCCACCACTTGCGAGACAGCTCAACGGTTTATTGTGCAGGCCGCGCGCTGAAGACGATGACGCTGGCCATGATGATGAATATATACAGATGAAGAAGATGAAGGGGTAATATAATGCCCACAGTATATTTAGTTATAGATAACATCGTACTGATGAGCAAAGTCACAATGTGGTTTCAGGGCAAAAGGACGTCATGATCATCATCCTGGTTACGCCTACTGCAGGGCAAAGGCCTCTCCCATACTTCTCCAACTACCCCGGCCACGTTGTCCCTGCAAACGTCTTAATCTCATCCATCCACCTAGCTTTCTGCCGCCCCCTGCTACGGTTCCCTTCCCTTGGAATCCAGTCCGTAACCTTTAATGACCATCAGTTATCTTCCTTCCTCATTACATATCCCGCCCATGCCAATTTCTTTTTGCTGATTTCAACTAAGATGTCATTAACTCGCGTTTGTTCTCTGGCCCAATCTGCTTATTTCTTATCCCTTAACGTTACACACATCATTCTTGTTTCCATAGCTTGTTGCGTTGGCCTAGGTTTAAGTTGAACCCTTTTCGTAAGCCTCCAGGTTTCTGCCCCATACATGAGTACTGGTAAGACACAGCCGTTGTACACTTTTCTCTGGAGGGATAATGGCAACCTGATGTTCATGATCTGAGAATGCTTGCTAAACGCACCCCAGCCCATTCTTATTCTTCTGATTATTTCAGTCTCATTATACGGATCCCCGGTCACTACCTGCCCTAAGTAGATGTATTCCCTTACCACTTCCAGTACCTCACTACCTATCGTAAACTGTTGTTCTCTTCCGAGACTGTTAAAGAATACGTTAGTTTTCCGCAGATTAATTTTTAGACCCACCCTTCTGCTTTGCCTCTCCAGGTTAGTGAGCATGCATTGCAATTGGTCTCCCGAGTTACTAAGCAAGGCAATATCATCAGCGAATCGCAAGTTCCCAAGGTATTCACCATTAACTCTTATCCCCAATTATTCCCAATCCAGGTCGCAGAATACCTCGTGTAAACACGCTGCAAATAGCGTTTGAGAGATCGCATCTCCCTGCCTGACGCTTTTCTTTAATGGAATTTCGTTGCTTTCTTTATTCATGACTATGGTGGCTGTGGAGCCGCTGTTGGATATAAACATATTCAATTCAATTCAATATCTTTGAGTATTTTTACATACGGCTCGTCTGCACCCTGATTCCGTAATGTCTGCATAATTGCTGATGTTTCGACTCAATCAAACGCTTTCTCGTAATCAATGAAAGCTATATATAATGGTTGGTTATATCCCGCACATTTCTCTATCCCCTGATTGATAGTTATATATGGTCTATTATTGAGTAGCCATAACTTAATTCTGCCTGGTCCTTCGGCTGACAGAAGTCTAAGGTGTTCCTGATTCTATGTGCGATTACCTTAGTAAATACTTTGTAGGCAACGGACAGTAAGCTGATGGGTCAATAATTTTGCAAGTCTTTGGCGTCCCCTTTCTTATGGATTAGGATTATGTTAGCGTTCTTCCAAGATTGCGGTACGCTCGAGGTCATGAGGCATTGTGTATACAGGGTGGCCAGTTTTTCTGGAACAATCTGTCCACCATCCTTTAACAATTTTGCTGTTACCTGATCCTCCCCAGCTGGCTTCCCCATTTGCATTGCTCCCAATGCTTTCTTTACTTCTTCCGGCGTTACTTGTGGGATTTCAAATCCCTCTAAACAATTATCTCTTCCATTATCGTCGTGGGTGCCACTGGTACTGTATAAATCTCCATAGACCTCCCCAGCCACTTGAACTATCTCATCCATATTAGTAATGATATTGCCGGCTTTGTCTCTTAAACCATACATCAGATTCTTGCCTATTCCTAGTTTTTGATTCACTGCTTTTAGGCTTCATCCGTTCCTGACAACATGTTCAATTCTATCCATGTTATACTTCCTTATGTCACCTGTCTTACGCTTGTTGATTAAATTGGAAAGCTCTGCCAGCTCTATTCTAGCTGTAGGGTTAGAGACTTTCACACATTGTCATTTCTTGATCAGACCTTTCCTCTCCTGCGATAGCTTACTGGTATCCTGTCTAACGGAGTTACCACCGACATCTATTGCACACTCCTTAACGATGCCCATAAGAATGTCGTTCATTTCTTCAACATTAAGGTCCTCTTCCTCAGGTAAAGCCGAATACCGTTCTATAGATTGATCCGGAATTCCTGTATTTTCCCTCTTACCACTAGCTCCTTGATCGGCTTCTTATGTACTAGTTTCTTCCGTTCCCTCCTCAAGTCTAGGGTTATTGGAGTTTTTAACATCCTATGGTCACTGCAGTGCACCTTGTCGAGCATGTCCGCATCTTGTATGATGCCATGGTTAGCGCATTGTATAAAGCTTATTTGATTTCTAGTCTTGCCATTCGGACTCCTCCCCGTCCACTTTCGGCTATCCCGCTTGCGGAAGAATGTTTTCATTATCCGCATATTATTCTGTTCTGCAACTTCTACTAATAACTCTCCCCTGCTATTCCTAGAGCATATGCCATATGCCCCCACTGACTTGTTTCCAGCTTGCTCCTTGCCTACCCTGGCATTTAGGTCGCCCGTCACTATAGTGTATATTGTTTTGACTTTGCCCATCGCTAATTCCACGTCTTCTTAGAAGCTTTCGACTTCCTGGTCATCATGACTAGATGTAGGGGCGTAGACCTGTACAACATTCAATTTGTACCTCTTATTAAGTTTCACACAAAGACCTGCCACTCTCTCGTTAATGCTATAGAATTCCCGTATGTTACCAGCTATATCCTTATTAATCAGGAATCCGACTCCTAGTTCTCGTCTGTACGCTAAGCCCCGGTAGCAAAGGACGTGCCCGCTTTTTAGCACTGTATATGCTTCTTTTGTCCTCCTAACTTCACTGAGATCTGTTAAATCTCATTTACTGCCCTCTGATTCCTACAACAGCACGGCTAGGCTCGCCTCACTAGATAACGTTCGCCTCACTAGAAACGTTGCCCGGTTCAGATTCCAATGGCCGCCTGCTCGGACTCAGGTATTCTTGGTCCGAACAAAAGGAGAAGGTTTATGGAATTTCATGTACTAACCATCCTTGCGACGCTAGCTGAATAGCCCTGGTAGCAGCTACCGTAGACACTAGCGGCACACTTATTTCTAGTAAGTATTGTACCATGCGCCCATGCATGAAACGGTAAACTGCTTCTTAGCTGCACGCTTCCTATATGACACCACCTTGCTGGCAAACGCGTTCCGCACTAGAGGCAAGATACGTAAGAAAACATGCCTGGAACTTCGAAAGAAAGATCCGCTTTAAAATGAAGCGCAAGACTATAAGACTTCTCGCATTGATTAGCCCACGTATGCGACAGCACATGCGGGCGCCACTTTTCTTTACGCGCAAAACGCAAGAATGAAATTTATAGTATTTGACTACAAGTAAGCTTCGCTTAATATATATTCAAATGTTTGCGTTGGTTCTGTATAGAAGTAAGTTCGCAGACTGTTTGAAAGCGGCGCTATTGCGGGTGCATAGGCAAAAATACCAGGCCAACATTTATTTTACGGGCGCCTTGAAAATCTCGGAAGGGCTACGTCAACATAGCGCGCTACAAACAACTTAAATTGATGCTTTAGAATGCGTTCTAAAACGTAATATTTTATTACCTGCCACTGACAGAACATTTTTAAAGTATGTCTTTTTCCAAATTAAAAGAAACCACGAATTTCTATCTGTGGAATTCTTATGAGAGTTATGAAGATCATATTCACATTATCTCTATCATTAATGTGACCTGATTTGTAGTTGATACTATTGGAGTAGTTTGAGCAGTTATGTGGTTTGGTACGGGAGTTCGATTATTATTGGCCGAATAACTAGTGCCGTTGTCTCTTACATTTGATCATTTCGGAGCTCGTTATCATTGTACTAAGCTGAAGAATATTTTTCTATAAGCAAGTTCTTGTGAGAGCCACGCGAACAATTACTTGAAACTTGAAGGCTTGCTGAAAGCAAAATATCACTCAGAAATAGAACGCATATGACGTCTGTTTCATGGAAGCCTTCCCGCCTCTAACCTTCTGTGACCTTCCCACCGTCACCAGCGGCACAGCGCCGTTTCTCAGCCGTGAAACCAGCGAACATTTATTTCTTTATTCGGTTATTTTCTACGCCTATGACAAACTGTTTAAACACGTGCGCTGAGTCAAATGCTGACGGCGGAAAGGTTCCCGCGGTAAAAAAGGATTGCGGCGTAGAATGAGGGAACAGAATGAGTGAGTCACTAGTAGATGACCAATGTGCATACGCTGCTTCCCAATGCAACGAAAGTAAACACGGCAATCCAGGAACCACATTCTCCATGGGGCAGTGCAAATGTTGATGGGGGCGGAGGGCGTGTGTACGTGGGTGGCTGGATTGACGTGATAGCCGCTGTTTTTCCGAATCGGTTTGAATTCGAGCGACCTTACAAAGGTGAAAAAATCGTTAGCGGAGTTTTGCCATATTTTTTATTGAAAACATCACCGGTTGGATAGGAAACGTCGACGACGTTGTATTAGCTACCTCAGTGCATTAGGAAGCGACTGTTGATAATTAGGAAGTTAAATATATGATGATATTTATGCACGCAAGCTAGTTCCTTATAAAGGCCCAAAAAGCTGGGTGCTACAGTGATGAACGGGACCGATACTTTTAGTCGACTAATTTTTCACTTTGGTACTGCTGTAAAATGTGTCTTATGCACATAAAGGCACGCACAGACACACACACACACACACACACACACACACACACACACACACACACACACACACACACACACACACACACACACATATATATATATATATATATATATATATTGGAAAAGCGGCGAGGTTCGGGTGACGGGCAGCAAGGACGATCGCAAAGAGGACCGGCTGTCCGGGGCATTAGAAGTAGGGTGCAGACGACGAGGTGAATAACGGCGAGCGTTGGCGTATGGGCGAGGAGCAGGAAATGAGCTCCAGTACGGCGTCATCCAGGTGGTGCGGCAGTGGCGGGATACATGACCGACGCGGTGGTAGCGGAAGCAGATCGCTTTGCCGTCTGGGGTCCGCAATTCATCAGAATTGCGTGGTCTGGGAGGGAAATACTGGTCATTACAGGTTCTAGACAAGGGAATGGGTGCCGAATCAGGTTGGGAGACAGAGCAGGCGGTAGGGATGCCAAAGTTTGCAACTTCTTGCCGCATAACTGCTTGAATAACGGCAATAATGGGGGCCGTTTGGTCAAAGGTACCGTCCGGCGGTCGTGGATGAAGGGGGGCCGGACTCGCCGCTTCAATCACACGGCGAACGATACGTGTGACGTTCTCTTGAAATGGTCGTGTGGCGGTAAGAGCGGAGCAAGAGGCCGTGGCAGGGGTGTTTGGGAGGCGGGAAAACAGGGGGACGACGCGGTGTATTTTGGCTACCTCGAAGTGCGGCATTCTTTGACAATGGCGTCGAAGGTAGAAAAGTCGTTATAGACGAGTAAGTTGAAGGCGTCGTCAGCGATGCCTTTTACGATATGGCCCACCTTGTCAACCTCGGTCATGTATTTGTCCACTTTCCGGCTAAAGCGCCAGCACTTCCTGTATGTATGAGACGTACGATTCGGTCGACGACTGGAGACGGGTAGCAAGCTCTTTTCGCACAGCCTGTTGGCCGCCTGAAGGGTTGCCAAATAGGTCGCGAAGCCGCTCTTTGAAAATGTCCCAGCTGGAGAGATCGATCTCATGGGTGCCAAACCAGACACGCGGTGTCCCATCCAGATAAAAGATCACATTGGCAAGCGTGATGGTAGGGTCCCAGTGGTGGCTTTGGCTAAAACGCTCATACATGCTGAGCCAGTAGTCGACGTCAACGTCATTTTGGGCGGAGAATGTCCCATTATCCCGGAGACTAGGAACCGCAACGTACGTTGTTCTTGGCGCCGCAGGTGTAGGTGGCGACATGGTGGGTTCATCGGAAGCCATGGCTGAGAAGACGACGATGCGGCCGCTTCGGAGCTCCGTGGCGAGGAAGCGGAACGTTGAAGTTCCACCACAATGTTACGCGAAGGACGAGTCCGTAAGACGCGCAACTATTTGCAGGTTATAGTTACAACAGTGGTTGCAGCGCTGACTGGTTAGATTCACAGCGTAAGAACAGTTCGTTCTTTCTCCTCCTTTCTCCCGTGATGGCGCCCACGCGCCTAGTTCGAACAATCAAATACCACACGCGTGTAGCAATATGTCACGGACACTATACTGGGACAGTAAGGAGTTGAAATGCATTGGTCACTAGCAGGCACGAAGACGTTTACTTCCATAAGATTCGGCTGTCGCACTGCCTTCATAAGTGCGAATGCAATACATTAAAATGGCGCTTTATGAGTCCTCGTATTACCAGTGTATTATTAGGTTTCGCTCCTTCCTAACGAAAAATAATCGTCTAGGGAAAGCACACGTAAAAAAAGATTAAATGACAAGTTCACATGACAAGGCTGTTAAGCACGTGCCGTACGCAATGTAATCTTTAGTCCTAACTCACAAACATACTATAAACCAAATTGTAAAGAACACCAGATTCACGTAAATTAGCTGTCGAACAACCAAAAGGGGCACGTCTGGCGCACTGAACAATATGCTTTCGACTCAAAGGGAGAACATGAATGTATCTATGCAGAATGAGGCTACTACAGAAGACCGACAATTATCTTTTGACCAATGACAATAGAAGCAATTTTAAGGAGGAATGCAACGAAAGAAATGATGGAAGTGCAAATGAGTGAGGTCACTTGCGTTGTTTCTTGGAAAGCAACGAAGGTTTACCGGCAATTTCTTTTATGCACAAGTTGACAGTGTTAATTGTAATAATCTGGATAGGATAGAAAAACGTCCAGTTATCCTGTATTATATAAGTAAATGTTGTACCTTGACGTTTTAAAACGAAATCATGTGTAGCAAATAAGTTGATTACTCAAGCGTATGAAGGGAAACTTTACTCACAAAAGTGGCCTGTCCGTTAATTTATTTATTTACTTATTTATTTATTTATTTATTTATTTATGCATACATACATACATTCATTAATTCATTGCAAAATACTCCCAAATGCCCTCCGAAAGAAGGTATTACATAGGGGGAGAGGGGTACACACGAACATAATCTCATAACAATTTTGTGAGAAAAGCACTACGAACACGACAAAATACGAAGACGCGACTATGTATAGTGAAATCAAAGTTCGGATAGAACCAGAATAAGCAGAAAATTAATAGAAATTTGAAAATTTAGGCAACTAGAAATCAGAATACATAAAAGGCACTCAAAAGTTAATAATTGGAAAACAAAAGCGGATGGTTAGCAAAGGTACCACTATAGAAGAATGAACAAGGAACAGAATATAGAAAATAACTAATGCGAAAGCAGAGGAACACAATATGGCGAATAACTAATAACGAAACTACATTTTAATATTGCACAGAGAAGTCACATTCGGACATACGAACTCGGAATTATTTGAATTTCATCTGGGTGAGCCTCGTTCATGAGAGGGCGAGGTTGCAGCAGCGCCAGCACGATGTTTAATCGTTGCTTGCGCTTAGTGCAGTGCCTCGCCTTTTTTTACTAATGACAGCTTCGGGGACGTCACATGGCCAGGATTAGATACGTCCGACCTTGCTCCGTTATTTCTGGCCGGGCAGTCAGTCATGATGACGGACATATCAGGGAATGTGGACTGCAAGGGCCAAGAGCCCTTCGAATAAAATGCTTTGTTAATATTAACTCCTGACGAAGTCACAATGCTTACTGTGCGCTCTAAGCACGCGGAAACTGTTGGTTAGCCAGTTACTGTAGATGTATTTACTTTGTTGTGAACAAATTTCACTAGGCTTTGTTTAGGCCAGATATGCCGAAACCAGCCTCGTTATTTTTTTAAGGGCTTGGTTGTCAATCTATGAGCTGAAATTGTTGTGTATCCTAAATTATACAATATGCAGCTATGGGTATTTCTTTTACCGTAAAAAAAGGCACCTGAACTTCATATGAAGTGCAGAATATATTAGAACAATTGAACAAACTTCACACGTTGCTTTGTAGATGAAACCTATTTCTCGTATCTCCAGCTAGTACACGTTTTATTCAAATTTGATGGCTTCATTCTTGATTGACTACGTCATACCTTCAACAATGAGGCAGGATTGTTTATAGACCTTCGTTTTATGTTAACTTTTCCAGGGGTGTGCGAATATTCAAAACTTTCGAATAATGAATCACTATTCGTAAATGCGAATATTTTTCGAATACTTTTCGAGTATCTCAGAACGTCGACTGCGCGACCTAATAAGCATAGTTTAGTGCAGTATAGTATTGTATTGCGGGTCTAGCAAAGACATATAACACGAAACCTTGCGTAGAAGAGCAGGCATCGTTACTTACTCGTAGGTAGCATTATTTTACCTCCTGTACAGGCCATCATTCGCCCTTCTGAAAAGCCTTGTGCACGCTGTGCATGCAAACAAAGTACTTGTATTTGAGCTTGCAATAAACCATGCTTCATAACTTTGATATAATAACAGAGACTTGCATACTTTGAGAATACATGGATGTGCACATCGTTTTATATTAGTCATGATAACGGCTGTTTACTATTTCAAAACTATTTGAAAAGTATTCGATATTCGGTGTATTCTATTCGCCTCTGGCACTATTCGATTCCTATTAGGTTCGGTCTCAAAAATCAATATTTACGCACCTTTAAATTTTCCCTTTGGATATTCTTTACGAGTTTAACGCAAGCGGAAAGAAAACTGGTTTCGCCATCCGAGAGGCATTTGTTGCTTCTAGTTTTCTTAGCTCTTAGATTATGGCAGGCTCCACGCTATCTTCATCGTAAACACTGCAACCATTTTCCTTTTCCTAACGTTTTTGCACCAACACAGGCGGCAAAGAAATTATATGTCATGCAAATGATAAATTTCGCCGTCAAGTTTCTTCTTTCGCAAGGAACTGCATCTTGATTGTCTTCCATAAAACAGCCTTGAACTGCATGCTTTATCCTATATGATAAATGCTTGCCGAACAGGACCATCCGAATGCATTTCAGAATCGAAACATCATAGTCAAGTCAAGATGGAGTCAAGTCAAGATGGAGTTGTCAGACAAGTTGACATGGAGCTGGTACGTTGAAATAAACAAAAAGGCAGCAGATCCAACGTGCTACGTTGCAGTCAATATACAGCAAAGCCTAGGGGGCAGTGTTCACGAAAACTTTCTCATCTGGCTCAATAATGCCAGGAGCGAGGAGCACAGCAATAGAATGCACCTTTGAACGTAACCAGCGCAATACGGGCTGCAAGAGGATGGCTTTCTGCACCAGTTATTTCTGGCACTCGATCTCCGTTTGGAGGCGCAGATGCGATCGTACGCACGGTTGCTAGGCGGCGCAGCACGTGCCCAACTCGAGGCCATCGCATCCGGTGCCCTTCCTCCCGTTTCATCGCGGCTCTCCAAGTGGCCACACCCTTGCCCTCTCCATTAGCGAGCGGCCAAGAAGCCGCATGACGAGGTCAGCTTCCCCTGCTCCCTCTCTTCCTCCAACTGCTGCGGGTGAAGTTTGAGCCACCGCTCCTAGATGGCGCCGCCATCCACAGCCGAGTGTGACCTATTCGGCGATAAAGCACGAGCAGCAGCAGTAGAAGGCGGCAATCACAGTCGAGGAAATCCGGGATGTGCCGCAAGGAAAGCTTCTCTTCGACAAGAACAGGCATATACTCAACTCTATTTCGCATCTACGATAGCAAATATATTGGCCAATGAACCATGTGTGTTTGGATATATGAAGCGTAGTTTTCGAGGTAGAAATATTAGTAGTAAAGAACGTCACATTTGTTTATTAGTATGTGTCTGCCTTAATGGGCATTAAATTAAAAGCCTGAATTTCAAGGCTATACCTTTATAATTGCAGACGGCAATAAGACCCTGCGAACCCACATAAGGGCCACTGACTGCAGCGGCAACGCCTGTCCAAGTGTCCAAATCTAAACGCGCCAAGCAAGCTTGCCTTAACACGCAAGCTAACTTTCCCGCAAGTCAAGGTTTTCTGTGGCGCTTGTCGACTCATGCGCCCGCGGCATAATAGTTTGAATATAAGATTTCGGTGCCAGAGGTCCTGTGCTCGAATGTTGCCACTGTACGATCTTATTAATGTATATTTATTTATTGATAACGTCGTACTGATGTGGTTAGCAAAGTCACAATGCCGTTTGAAGGCAAACAGATAAGGTTTACGCAAGTGGATGTACAAACCATCATTCCGATGATAGCGGAATTTCCCTCCTAGCAGTTGCCATAGACACTAGTGCCACAGTTATCTCTAGCAATTATTGTATCAAACGTCCATGTTTGAAACGCTAAACTGCTCCTTCACTGCGCTTCCTATATGGCGCCACCTCCCAGTCAAATTAGTTCCGATTAGAGTCCAGATACATCAGAAAAAGTGCCTCGAACTTCGAAAGAAAGATTCGCTGTAAAATGAAGAAGCGCAAGACTACAAGATTTCTCACATTGATTAACACACGTGTGCGAGAGTACATGCGGGCGCCGGTTTCCTTTACCCACAAGACGCAAGAATGAAATTTATAACATTTGAATAACCGTTTCGTGCAAGCTTCGCTTCACTCAAATTCTTACAAGTGAGTTGGATATGCATAAATGTTAGTTCGCGGAGTGTTTAAAAGCGGCACTATTGCGGTGTATAGGCGAAAATACGAGACCAACATTTATTTCACAGGCGCCCAGAAAAACCCGAAAGGGCTACATCGACATAGCGCGTAAAAGAACCTAAATTGATGCTTAGAATGCGTTCTAAAACGGAATATTTTATTACCTGCCACAACCACAACATTGAAAACGTTCTTTTCTTTGTCATGTTACAAAACTCAATAATTTTTGGCTGTGGAATTCTTATATGTGAGTTATGCAGATCATAGTGACGTTATCTTTGTCATTAAATTGGCATGATTTGTAGTTTATACTATTGAAGTAACTGGAGCAGTTGTGCGCAGTTATGTGTAAGAGAGTTCGAGGATTATTGGCCGAAAAAGTAATCCTATTCACTACTGCATTTGAGCCTTTCGGAGCTCGTTTCCATTGTACGAATGTGAGGAATTATATTTTTCTAGACGCAAGTTCTTGTGAAAGCCACGCGAACGATTGTTTGAAATTTGTCTGTTGAAATTGAAAGATTTCTGCGAAATAGAACGCCTATGACGTCTACTTCGTGGAAGTCTGGACGTCTGTAACCTTTTGTAACCTTCTCACTGTCAGCAATGGCACAGCGCCGCATTGCAGCCTTGAAGCCAGCAAACATTTCCTTGTTTATTCGGTTGTTTTGTTCGTCTATCGCAAGCTGTTTGGCATTTACCTGTGTGCTGTACGTGTCGAGTCCTGATGCCGGAAAGCTTGCCACTGCGCAAAAGGTATGCGCGATGGAACGACGGAATAGAGTCAGTGCGTCACTAGTATATGAGTAAAGTGCATACGTTGCATCCGAAAGGAATAACATAAACACGGCAATCCACGAAGCACATTCTTCGTGGGGCGCTCTAAATGATGACAGGTGCAGGGTGGCGACGTACGGAGGTGGCGAGATTGACGTTACAGCCGCTGTTTTTCCGAAGTGATTTCATATTCAGCGAGCCTACAAAGGTGAAAAACTAGTTAGTGACCTTCTCATACAATGTTCATTGAAAACTTGAACGGTCGGCTAGAAAATCGGCGACGTTCCATTGTCTACCTCGGTGTATTAGAAACCGGTTGTTGGTAATTAGGAAGTGAAATAAATTACGGTATTGGATCACGCAAGCTTGTTCCTTGCCTAAAGACAACAAGCTACGTGCTAGATTAGAGAATGTAACATATATTTCTATTATTTCTTTTTTTTTCAATTTGGAACTGCTGGAATATGCACCCTAGGGACCTATAACACAATACAATCCCACTCTGTTTTAATTTCAATACCCTGGCACCAAATTTACGTAATACCGACGTAAGCATCGGTTTTCTTATCTAATTGGTTGGCACGAAGCGAGGAGCATGCTCAAGTTGAGAGAGTTTCGATGGGGCCGAACCAGCGCAGTGAAAATGGATAACCGGACGAGGAGGATGATGCCGGCCTCTGCGATTGGTCCGCTTCCCCTTAGCTTGAAGTGGCTGGTCGATGCTTGAGGCGGCGTTCAACGCAAGCTTATAAAAGCTTATTCCGCCCGAAAGGGCGGAATAAAAATTAGCTACCACCCAAAAATTTTATTATACGTAAATAAATCCATGCTCCCCAGCAACTCCGACTTGCCAGCGCATGAGCGATCGGCGGGAAGCTATCTTCTATTCCTTTCGGAACGGGGCGTTGCCCGGGTATCTAGGGAAAAAAACACTGGTTTGTTGAGCCCATTAACGCGTCTTTAACGCTCTCATATCACTTTGACGCTGTGAGTTCTCACGGTTTTTTTACGTCGTGGGACAGATAGGCGAAGTGAGCGCAGCCGAAAAACCAATAGCAAAGGGCTAAGGGCGAGAAAGGCGCCGAATAAGAAATATACAGTTTTATTTTGTTTTATCTAATCATGCATATTCAGTGTCCAGATATCATACGAGATGAGGTGTTTTCATGGTTTTCGGGATGCCGCGGGAGAGACAGGCGAAGTGGGGGTGGTCCGAACATTTTTTGACCAATCGCAGAGGGCTGACTGCAGCATTCGAACGGAAAATTTTGCAATACCTTTCTCTTATAGCGGCCCTATCTACCTAAAGACGCATATATCAAACTAATTTCAGGCAGAATTTAAAAATATGCAAATTCCACGCAACTGCACAGAACCAAGGTTAGGTTGTTTGCCATCGCTTGGAGATAAATGATCTTTTTCATTAGGCCTAATAAGATAATTAGTCTTAAATAATTAATCAGCTCCTCAAATATTATATTTAGATGAAAGTAGATTAAAGTGTTAAAAATGTTGTAGAGCGACATAAAAAATTTCCGATACAGGTCCCTGTTCCTCAATGCATGCTATGTAAAAGTGTTTTTCCGAGCGTGAAAGAAGCCCAGTAGTACACGCAAAGTGCCTCGAGCGGCCAGTCGCGAGGCAATAATGCCTGTGTTTGCGGGCTTCCTTCACGCTCGGAAAAACACTTTTATGTAGCACGTATTGAGCAACAGAAACCTGTATCGGGAGTTTTTCATGTCGCTCTACGTGCTGCAGGGAGACGGCCACATTCGAGCACATTGCTCCAAACATCCAAGCGAAGCTAACTCGATCCGCAGCTCGAGGAAGCAACGCGGATCGACGACGAAGAAAAACAACTCTAGGTTGTCTAGTAGGTCATGGAGGCGCTGGCTAAGCAGGAGCCTGGCGAGCAGGCAACGGCGAGCGGGAATCCTCGCAGAGCAGCCGCCAAGATGACGGTGTAGGCCACGTCTGAAGCGCGCGTGCGCGCTTTACTGCAGGCTCAATGAACGTTTTCACAATCCAATCCAATCATGTCGCTCTATAAATTTTCTCATTGACAATTTTCTTTTAGTTGCGATATGTGAAAAATTTACTAATTATTTATGAATAAATATAAAAAGTTTCGGCTGGCGCACTGCCTTATACATTATACAAATACAAATAAACTACAAAGACATTATAAATAGGCAGAGTTTTTAAATTGCTTTTTATGACTCCTCTTATTATCCTTGTAAGAATATGCTTCAATGCTTATAACGAAAGCTAATCGTTTAGAGAATGCGCTCGTTAGAAACACATTAGATCACGTATTTATACATCAACAAGGTCTTTGAGCACGTGCCGTACGAGCTGAACTACTTCCTTGCAATTAGCAAACATACTATAAACCGACGGACATAGGGCTCACACCAGATTCACATAAATTACCCTCGAACAATCAAAGTGGGCACGCCTGGTCTACTCAACAATGTACTTTGGACTCGAAGGGAACAAATCATGAAGTTATCTATGCAGAATGAGACTACGACAGAAGAGCGACAGTTCTCTTTCCGGAAATTACAACGGAACAACTTGTAAACTGGAATGTAAAAAAAGATGAAGTGAAGGAAGTGTCAACATTGAAATCAGTGGCGTTCTTTCTTAGAAATCTACGTAATATTCCCGGTACTTTCATTTGTGCACATATAGACAGTGTTGTATACGATTGAATAATTCCCAGTCTTGGTGTGTTCTACTCGTAGCTTAGGTCGCTCGAAAGGCGAGACCTGACGTTTCACCCAGAAAGAAAGAAATTGAACAAGAGGGGACACTCGACGAAAACTGGCAACATGAAATAAGTTACACTGGTAATAATACCATCCATTACCTACCGAGACGATAGGAAAATAAGAATTTTAAATGAAATTAACACATATTGATTTATTTTTTATTCTTTCCCGCTGAATGTAAAAAGTTTCGCATATAAATGAACTCATACTTTGTGACATTTTTTGGGTGTCGCCTAGTAACAAGGTAACGGCAAGCCGGACGCGCCAAATGCATGCGTCATACACCAGATACGCCACAGAAGCCAGCGAAGTCAGCTGCGCTTGTGAAGTGCGCCGGTTCGGCAACCCGCCCCTCTCTCTCTCTCTCCCTCTCTCTCTCTCTAACTATCTCTCGCTCTCTCTCTATTTTTTTTTATCTAGCCTGGTTTGTTTGACTCCCAGCGTATTCTTGCGTTCCTTCTACACTACTACTCGGCACCACTGTACTATTAGATTAAGGCAAGGCGAGACATTTTGTTTGAATGTCTGCGACGCATTTCAACCAATTTAGGCTTACGGCATCGAATTTGTACTAGGGACGCAGTTCGCGAAAAACAGCTCAACCATCCTGGTGCAGTTAAGTTATATTATTTACTCGTACTGAAAGATGTCTCCAGCGCCTTCCATGGATCCCATATTTTTGTAAAGTTTCTGGGCACGCTCGCCGCGTGTGGCGTTGGGACGCAGTTGGCGGAATACATCTAGGCCGTGTGACGCAGTTAGTGCTGGGAGAACGCGCGAATGGCCGTGGGGCTCAAAAACCAGGAGCTCGTAACGCAAAAAATTTCGCTGTTCTGAACGACTTAAAACAGGCTTTGCACCCAAGTATTTGTCTTGAGTGCGAGTAGAAGGAATTGCCTGCGAGCTTCTATACTCGCGGACAAACTTTCTGTGGCTACGAAGGGAGAGCTACGGGCGCGTGGCTCCTGCACAAGTGCTATCGCGCCAAGTACTCTGGCAGCGCTTTTGGTTGCTGGGAACTGACGCTGAATCGACGCATCTTCCACGTGCGGCGGTTTCAGGTTTCCCCAGACGTGGAAGGGAAAAGCCTAAAAAATTAGTAAACTCCTACACTCAGCGGTGTCTTATTTAAGAGAGGCTAATAAGGGGTTTATGCTTTGTCTTTCTCATACCAAACTAACGTGCGTTAAAACGCGGGACTTTTTTCAGAAGCGCTCTCACTTCTGCGCTCTTTCCCTTCATAGCTTTTCCTTCATAGCCACAGAAAGCTGGACGCGAGTATGGATGGTGTGGTTAAATTCTTCTGTTGGGGAAACCTATGTGTACGTAGCGTGCCATCGCATTTGAAGAGGCCAATTTTTTGGGGGGAACGCGCAGTTGCTTCTGTATTTGTGTTCTCAAAGTGCAGGAAATAATGCCCAGGAAATGGCGAATGCTTGGAAATCAAATGTTTTTCTCATATTTGATATTATTGTTTGGGATGACTAGAGTATTTTCTACACCACTTATGTAAAAGCGAATTGCTTTTCCATGTAATGCCGCGCACTCACCACTTTCGCAAGTTCCGCCTTTACACTCACTGTTCCTATAGATAGCAAAATGTCACATGCTCGTAATTTAGCTCTATTTTTCACGTGATCTCGTCCGGTGTAGCTTTGGATACGAGAAGTACTGCTGCGCGCCTGGTGCAACAGCGTTGGATGAAAGCACAAAAATCCCGGAAAGAGCATTTATATTGCACAGAATTAACATTTCCTTATTTTGCAAGACGCCTTGCGTCTGGTTTATGAAATAATGCTTGGCATAGATTCGATGGAGGCTTTTAAAGATCGTTCGCAATTACATTTACTAACACATAAAATGATTCCGCATCAAGCCCGCGCACGGTTGACCAGTAGAAGCAAAAACATTAAATGCAGCGCCGATCAGTGGAGCCGCCGTAACGTGTTCCGGCTAGCGTTCTAAACGCGCGAGGCCGACACCGAAACGGAAATTGTGATTCAGGTATCAATGCCGGCGGCTTGGTGCGCTGCAGCCAATTCGGCCGTTGGGCTCTGTGAGGAGGAGGAGGAGGAGGAGGAGGAGGAGGAAAAAACTTTATTCTGGTCCTGTACAAGGTGTTGCCACCTGCCTGGCTAGTCCCATGTCGGGATCGGGAGGTCAAGCCTCCTAGCCCTATCACGGGCGTACTGGACAGCCAGGACTTGAGGGATATGATCTGAAGATCTGATCATTCCTAAAAACCGATTCCGGGAAATGCCAGGGCCGAGTTACCCACACTCCCAGAGGAGATGTTCAAGCGTGCATATCTCCTTTTCGCATGCTTTGCATAAAATATTCATGTCTGTAATGTCATACCATTCCTTTATTTGTGCAGGTGAATAATAAGACTGTTTGTAATTCCCTAAGTGTAACTGCTTGTGCTCTGTTTAGCCTATAGGGAGGGGGTGGAAACTACCTCCTTTCCATGTAGTAATGTTTTGTAACTTCATTGTATGTAATGAACGTATCTCTCTGTAGGTTCTCCAATCCAGCAGAATCAAAACCATATGTAAAAGCGGCCCGGTCTGTAAGGTCGCGGGCGACGCTGTTGGCCGATTCATTTGGATTGACAGGAATGTCCTCAAGTGAACCAAGGTGTGCCGGGAACCAATAAATGTAACGTGTAACACTTCTTTGCATTTGGCTAATTATTCTAGCAGCCTGTGGGGCAATCTTCCCCCTATTGAAAGCTCTAATAGCTGTTTTCGAGTCACTGTATATTTCTGTGAATCTATCGCCTGTTAGTGCCAATGCAATGGCAACTTGTTCAGCGACTTCAGGTTTGCTAGTGTAGACCGTGGCGCAGTTGGTGCATTTGCCCTGATGATCAACTACCGCCGCCGCGAACTTAGTTCGATCCTTGTAGGCAGCCGAATCCACAAAGCAGGCTCCTCTGCCCCCTTTATCCATTTTCCTGATTAACGCCTGGCTCGTGCAACTCTCCTGTTGATGTTATGTTTTGGGTGCATATTCCTGGGTAGTGGTGCGACAATTATGTTGTCTGCGAAATCTTGATGAACTTTAGTGTAATTTTCTGGATCCGTAATGGGGTTGATCATGATGTTGTCCAGGATTGATCTTCCCGTGCTGGTTGTAGATAATCTCGCTATTTGTGATGTTTCTTGGGCCTCCGCGATCTCCATGGTCGTGCTGTGTATTCCTAACTTGAGCAATTTTTCAGTGCTGGTTCGAATTGGGAGCCCCAATGCGCTTTTAACAACCTTCTTGATCGCTGCGTCAAGCTTCTTGAGTTGAACCTGCGTCCAGTTGTACATGGCAGCGGCGTATGAGATATGACAGAGTACGAAATAGTTGATTAACCTGATGAGGTTATCTTCTTTCATGCCCTTGTGTCTTCCTGCCAGGCGTCTGATCATCCTGTACGCGTTATCTGTTTTAAGGGTGATTTTCTTGACTTCCGTATGGTTTCCACCGTTGGCATCAATGAAAAAGCCTAGTACCCTGATCGCGTTGACTCTGGGTATATTGACACCATTTTCTGTATGTAGGTATACATTGGTTTCCGATAGAGGTTTCCAGCCCCTAGGCCGGCCCCCTGTTTCCCGTCTATAAAGTAGCAAATCCGATTTATGTGGGGAGCACCTGAGTCCAGTAGGTCTCAGGTATTCCTCCACCGTCTTGATCGGTTCAGTCAGTGCGTCCTGTATCTGCCCTTCACTGCCACCAGCACACCATACAGTGAGATCATCAGCATATATGGTATGGTTAATACCCTTAATGTTGCGCAGCTTTCTGGACAGACCTGTCATGCACAGGTTGAAAAGGACGGGAGGGATCACCGATCCTTGGGGGGTTCCTCGATCTCCGAGCTGAAACACTTCCGAGTATGTGTCGCCGACCTTTATCTTCGCTGTGCGTGCTTCGAGAAAGGACTTGATGTATTTAAACATCCTCAATCCCAGTCCAATGTCTTCTATCGTTTTGAGGATGTACTCATGCTTGATGCTGTCGAACGCTTTTTCCAAGGCTAATCCGAGTATGGCCTTCGTATTTCTAGAATATCCGTCGAGTATGTGGTGTTTAATTTGCTTCATGGCATCCTGCGTGCAAAGTGCGGACCTAAAACCCAGCATGTTGTGAGTGTATATAATATTTTCCTCTAAGTGGTCTTTTAGCCTATTAAGGATTGCGTGCTCAGCAACCTTCCCCACGCATGATGTAAGTGAAATTGGCCTTAAGTTGTCCAAGCTTGGAGGTCCAAGCTTGGAGGCTCTGTGAGAGTGTCCGCTCTTGTTGAACGTCTTTCTCTATGCTATAACTCCCATAGATTCACACAGTGATTCCAGCAGACAATGGACGACATCGTAGATTTGAAGCGTTTTGCGGCGAACTTCACGCTTGGAACGTTTTTCACTGAGGCACTTGGAGACCAGACTGCATTCGGTGTGCGCTGCGAGGCTATTCAGTTCCAACGTTTGGCCTGATGTAGGGTAAAGCATGTATTATCGCCATGTCTATGGAAGCCGCGGAAAACAACGCGAGGGAGTTGCTACCGGGACCAAACGTGACACGAGAAGCAGAGTAGAGTGTCAAATGTCAACCTGGCAACAGTGCGGCAACTACGCGCACTACGAACGAGAGTAGCCGACGTCGGGCAGCGGCCGCAAGAAGAGTGCCACCTAACAAGGACAGCGTAACGTCGTGTTTTCGCTGTGACTGTCGCCACCACCAGCAGGACTGTTGACATATCACAGAAAGCTGCTATAGTTGCTTGCGGAAGGGATATTTAGCTGGCATGTGCGATACAAAGCAGACCGATTTCACCGTTGAAGAGGATGCATCCAGTTTAGAATTGTATGCGCTAGGATAAAGAATGCAGTCATACAGAGTTGATACGAATATCAACGAGTGAAACATTTCCATAGAAATAGATACAGGCTCAGCGGTATCCTTTATTCACGAACGCGAATTTGTGAAATATTTGAGACATCAGACAGCAGCCTTTGCAGTTCCGCTTACGCACATACAATTGCTCAAGTGTAGGCCAGTGTCACAATAACTGAAACTCATGAGGGCACATCTTTGAGAATGCCGCTCGTGGTAACTGCCAATGAACAAGGGTGCACGGTACCATCATTGCTTGGCTAAGTCTGGTTGAAGCACATTCACCATTATTTGGGTGAGTCTGCCTGAAGCACATTCACTTGAACTGGTTGCAAGTATTCCGAGTGAGCACAATCATTAAACAGGATGAGCTGCTAGACAAATACGAGGACGTGTTCGCGGGCCCAATTCGAACTATTAAGGGTTTGCGTCTTCCATTGCTTTGAAGCAGGGAGCACAACCGGTATTCTGTAAAGCCATATCATGCAGTGCCGTACACCCTGAAAGACAAAGTCGTAACAGATTTAAAGGAGTTGGAGCGTCAGGTGAGTTGCATCTGGTAGGCGAAAGCCAATAGGCAACCCTTGACGTAGCTGTTCTGAAGAGTGATAGAGGAGCCGTCAGGAGCCACGTGTCCTTAAACCTCTGTATAAGAGGGTTGGGGGCTAGTTGATAATGCATCTTCAAGGGGTGTACGGTACCACGATTAAAAGATGGGGCAAAAGAAGAAACACAGGGGAAAACACAGCGCTATGTGTGTATCCCTGTGTGTCTTCTTTTGCCCCGTCTTTTAATCGCGCTACCGTACACAAATGTATTACAGTAACCTACTACGCGTTGTCATTGCCAGAAGATGTGCTCGCGTCATTGGCAAGGGCTAGCTGTTTCAGTCTGCTTAATCTATCAAAATCGTATTTGCAGCTTCAAATGGACAGCCATTCGCAAGAGTTGCTAAGGATAAATACGCACCACGCATTTTTTTGTTTCACGCGTTTGCCTTTGGTGTCGCAAGCGCCCCGTCCATTTTACTGTTAGTAATAGATCGGGTATTGGCTGGCATGGAGAGCACTGTGTACTACCTCAATGATGTTGTCAAAGCACGGTATGCATGTCAATGCCAATAAATTGAATTTTTGAAACACCGCGTCCGCTACCTAGCTCACAAAAATGACGCAGTCGGCATTTATCCCACGAAATATAACATTTAAGCCACATTGAGGTTTTCAACTCCGACTGCTGTCTCCCAAAGGAGTCCTTTGCTTGGACTGTTGAATTTTCACGCTAGGTTCGATTCCCAATCAGCAACGATCTTAGAACTGCTCTACAAGCTACTCGGAAACGGTGGTCCGTGGGAGTGTGCAAAAGAGTGTGAAAACAATTTTCAAAAGTACAAACTGCGTCTGAGCGAGGAGTCAGCGCTAGCTTTGACGATGGAAACAAACCGCTGCGCCTGACGTCTGACGCATCGGCACATGGCCACGGAGCGATGCTCGCCCATACCGAAGGTCACGACGAAGGACCTATCGCTTTCGAGTCCCGCATGCTTGCAGCGGCCGTAAGAAACAATGCACAAATTGAGCGCGAAGCTTTAGCCAATGTCTCTTGACATTAAAAAGTGCCAAAAGTTCTTTCCCTGTCGGTTGTTCGAAAGAGTAATTGATCCTTAACATGTGACGCAGTTGTTCGATCTTAAGAGTCACGGCAGTGAAGTAGTGATAGCAAGAGCGCAGCGATACAAAAATTTCTTGGTCGCTTATGAGTACGTCATCCAGTAGAAGAAGGTTCTACAAGTGGGCCACGCAGAGGGTTTATCAAAGCTGCCGTTGGAAACAGCGGTGGGAGACACACAATACATTGTTTTCACCTCTATCAGAGGCTCTCTTTACAGCCCAGGAATTCGCTTAAGAAGCAAGCCGGAATGAGGTTTTAAGCACCGTAATGGAAACGACGTGGTGTGGTTGGCCACAAAAATACAGAAGAGCAATATCGCGCCTGTTTAAATTGTCTACACCAACTTTCGATGGAGCAGGGTTGTTTCGTGCGGAAAAATCTGATTGCTATCCCAACAGCTCTCAGGCGAATTGTTCAGTCAGCCTGGAATGACGAAAATCAGAATGCTGACCTGAAGTAGAATTGGGTGGCCAAATCTGGATGCAGCTCTAGAAAACGTGGTACAAACACGTGAGATACGCCTGTGTGCGAAATTCTGCTCAATCAGTACTGGTTCAAGAATGGCCAATAGCTGCAAATCTACGGGAAAGGGTTTACTTAGATTTTGCAGAAGTAGCAGGCAAATCATTGCTGCGAATCATAGGCGCGTACTCAAAATGGCTTGAGATAACAGTAACACACGGGAATCAGACTTGGCCACGCTGGAAGTGTTAAGGAGGAGTTTTGAGGCTTATGGCCTGCCCAGTGTTGTGGTGAAAGGCAATGGTCCACAATTTAATCCATTGTCTTTCAACACATCGTGGAGGAAAACAGCGTAAAATCAATTTTCGCGCCAGCATATCAGCCCAGTCGAACGGTGCAGTAGAAAGTCTTGTGGAGACAACGGAGAAGGCAATCATGAAATTACAGCTGTATGATGCGAGAACGGGCCGAAAGCGGTCGTTACAGCACCACAATGATAAATTTCTGTTTTTATGCACGACGACGATTCATTCTTTCCCAGAATCATAGCCCTGGGAATTGTTTCTCCGGCAGAAAACTCAAAGCAGACTGTCCATGCAGAAACCGGACAGGATGAAGATGTGGAAAAACAGAAGAGAAAAAAATAAGCTCACGGCTTTGGCGAGAAGAAGAAACAGCCGCGAGGCGAAGAGGTATATGTAAGCATCGTTCGCAACGAAAGGGTGAACAGGTGGTCAGGGTCAATTGTCAAGAAGGTGTCACAAGTGGCGTTCTGTGTACGCGTAAGTGGGTTTCTCAGGTTTTCTCGTGCAAATCACATAATGTATGAAGTGGTACCGTCAAGCATTTCCTTGTTCCAAATACGTCCGGTCGTCTCCTCTCTAACATTTTCAGCACAGACTGCGGAAAATTATAATGCACCTGCTCGGAACAAGCAGCTGCATTATTCCGCCAAAAATAATTTTTGTTTCCTCGAGTGAAACACAAATCGAAAAGAAAAGATTACTTGGTTTCTGTTTGAATTTATGACTATTCGCACGCCCCAGGTTTAGTAGGAACCTGCCGTCGTTTAAGTCACGGAACACTGTGGCCTATCCCTGTGCATAATGTTATCCTTCTCTTGCCCCAACTAAAGCTATCCGTCATGGACAATACGCGTTCAAGCTATGCGTACATGTGCAACAAAGTAATAGCCAAGGACATCTATCTTTGACTCCTCCACTACGCGTCACGAGCCTACTGTGGGGAAGAAGGCAGCGAGTATTAAAGAACTCTTCTTTCACGCACAACACTGCTTGCTATATTCAAAGCAATTTATAAAGAGAGACTCAGTGAAGGTCATCGCGCTCTTGCGCCTCTAGAGCAACCTTTTGAGACCACGTCTATTAAAGAATAAAATATATTCTACCAGAAAACACAGATAATTGTAGCTCCAAAATTTTCTCTGAGATTCATAATTATATCTCTGTACGCCGTAAAAAAGCAACTGTGGGTTTTGCGAAATTTCTAAGTTCATAGATCATTCCTGCCTTTGACCCACTATAATAAAGCTCCCACGCGCTTAATCAAATGTACACTGCCAGAAAACAAAGTTGACACGAGGCTAAATAAGCGTTTCAGGTAGAATTTCGCTGTGATTTGCAATATGGACGTTGCAATCACCGACACGCACGACAAATGTTGAACGAAGGCATGAGAGTGCGCTTATAATGTATTTTACTTCAGGTTCGGAGTGTACACAATGATCTAGACGTCTGCATTAAGTCTTATGCGCTGCGCGGAAAGCCTTGTCAGGTGCAAGCATTCAATGGGAACGATCTATTGATTCCATGTGTTGGGTCGCATTGAGAGGGCAAAAAGGCGTTGAATGTGGAAGGAAGCCTATTGCTCATGCTCTATGTTTGGCAATGGCCCTTACTTCTGTGGGGCCTTCACGAAGGGTTGGGCATACGCGGCATAATTCAGCTCGCGAGATGAAAAGGATGTTCCTACCTTCCGGATCAGTCCAACGTCGGCTGTGTTAAACATGTTCAGTGGATTGGTTTCAGTGATTGGACTTTCATATGGTCCTCGTGCTGAGAGGGCCCACTGGCCCAAGAGCATGGGGTCTGGAATAAGCTTGCTTCTGCAGAACTCATGAAATCAGTTTAGGCTTGCAATTCTGTGTTAGTAGGTAATTTTACAGAGGACGCTGGGAACTTTGTCTAGATAACTTTGTGTATAGTGAATAATACTGTAAGGGAGTGCGTTCGTTTCGACAATCCTGCATGAGCTATGGCTGTGAGTTCGAAATATGATACTGTGCGTTGGGATGTTTGAGCGCGTGATGCCTTTTCCTACGGCGGTCATCTATACTGGTTCTGTGTCTTTACCTTGGTTAAGAGCCAAGTATAATTCGTACGACGAGAAGTTACTGAAGCAGTACCCTAGCCACTGGGAAAACTTTCATCAATGTAACAAATGCAGGGAACATAGGAAATCAGCCAGTTCTTTCGGGGCACATTCCTTCGATTCTTGTGCGCCTCGAGGAATATGCAAATGAATTTAATTATTGCGAACATGCCGCACATCGTTCTGAGTTCAAAGGGTTGGTATATGTTGAAGTAGGTGGTCGGTAGCCAGAGGTTGAATTGCCCTCTTTTGGGTCGGAATCTGAGGCATCTGTGCACCTTGTGAAAATATTTTTCTAATGTAAAGATTTCAATCCACGCACCCTGTTTAGAGCACCGTTTGATGCACGTTGACTCAGTGCAAGTGGAATTCTAGAGGTTATTGAAATTAATTTCTGAAAATTATTTTGCTACTAAAAAGGAATATTGCAAAACGGCAAGGCCCTGAAAATTAATCAAAAAGCAGGATACGCAGTGATACCTATCTGCTCAATTTTATTCAAGCCACACGTGCGTCTATTGTTCCTTGTAATAATTCTTGTGATCTGATGTGTCTGTATGAAGAATGTGTCCCGCTCCATCTTCAAATATGTAAGCAAAGAATGCGATTTAAGAATCTTGCATGTATGGTTTCGTCATTTGTCTTGAGGTAGAATTGGTTGTGGGATTTTTTATTGCTGGATTTCACATTTGATTAACAATTATTAATGCAATGATGCTGGAATGCTTTCCACGTCCATAAATAAGTAAAGACCATGCCATGTGTTAGAAAAGAACCTATGATCGCATCGCACTAACAGTAGACCGGTCGGTAAGGATTATCGATCTATTAAGTAGACCGTAGACCAGTAGTCCGTAACAGTAGACCGATCGTAGTCGCGATCTCATCACACTAGAACTTTAAACGGAACCTCACCGCCATGTCGTTGGCGTCGTCAACTGAAATCACTCTGAATTGTCCATATAGTTGCTATCGCAATGTAACTAAATTTTGTCCCTACTTTCAGACGTTACACTAGGGCCCTGCATAAGGTATGTCTTTTCCACGGTGAACGAAGAAAAAACGTATTGTTTATGTTTGACAGAAGTAGCGTGCCTAACTGCGATGTAAATTGTGTACCTTACAGTGTTTCGTGGAAAATACACCAGTGTTTCAAGAGCCGTATTTTGCGAACCAATTACGACGTTTTCCTAACGTTCTGTTTACAATCTACATGCAACAAAGCCGATATTTCCAAGCAATCAGGAAAATATTATGAGTGATGTTCGGGACCATTTTCAAAATAAGTCACGCGATCGCTGTTTTTGCATACTCTTTATTTAGAAAGTTCTTTAGAGCGATATATGGCAGTTAATCGCAATCTTTGCCGGCTTCTTAGAAAAACTGTGTACCATGTTGAGACCACGTTCCCACAAAAAGTGAGAACTGTTTGGTGTGATGTTTTTAACGTGTTTAACGTTTCTTGGTTAATTATTAGCGCCGCAAATTATTACAGTATTCCTTTTTTTCCGCTTATATTTGTGTGTTTAACGAGACATGTCGTAGGTTTCCGCGAAGTTCTCCTTAAGATAAGCGAGGCATAACCTTTCGGACAATAAGCTTTGAATTCGATAAGATATTTCCTAATAACGCTAAGCTTCTGCCTCTTAGAAACACGACAGCTTTCCCAGGTGACCACCGTGAGAACGTCCCTACTAATACAGTAATAGCCACAGTTTCTTCCGTCAGTGAAGAGAAGGCATTTGTGGGCGTTTTTTTATCAACAACATATTGTCATTTGCCTCTCGACTGCCCGAATTTACACCAATATTTCAGGCAGATTTATTGGCTATGATTGTAGCTGTGAGATTACTTCCCTCATCTAATTATTCATCAGTAACAATGACCGACTCCTCGTCCTTATCCTTCTATTGTAACAGTGCCAAATCCATCTACCATTCTCCTATTTTTATTCATCTATCATCCAACATTTACGCATCACCCGTTGGTATGGGTAGCAGGACGCATAGTACTCATTTTTAATAGAGTCAGCAGATGCATTAGCGGCAGCATCTATTAAAGGCCCGTTACATAAGATCATTACACATTTGGCACACATCACGGCTGCAAGATTTAGAAACTTTCGGGCCCAAGAAGAATATGATACCATTAGGTGTAATAAATAACACCCATTTTCAGCGCCCTTGATTCCTTGGCACAGCAGGCGTTCTTCAATAAGAAAAATTTGAGAATTAATTTTCGATAATGCGTTGCCGAATACCAATTGCTCAATCTTTATTTCCACACGTCTTGTCTGGCACTTTCCCCTCAATGTTTTTATTGCAACGAACCTGAAAATATATAACATTTCTTTATAGAGTGCCGTAGGTTGCACGCGCACAGGAAGTGACTTCTAGAAGGACCCCTTCACCAACTTTGATTAGTCTTTACGCTTCCTGTGATACTGTCTCTTAGGGTACTGGCACTTGCACACTGGAAGAAAAACGTATGTTATTCATATTTAAGTTTGTAAGTGAAACAAAGGGACATCTATGTTTGTCTCACTTTTTTACTTTCCTCAATATGAGCACAAAATATAAACTTCAAATTTTATGTACAGCCTGAAAATGGATGAAATGATTGACGGGAAAAATTTTATTCATGTATTCTTCCCTTCTTACCTGCTGCCACCCGATTCATGGCCGATCCACCGTTGTGGCTCCAGCCCCATACGTAGGCAGCGCAGCAATCCAAACTGAAGGGGCCACAACAACCAATGTCGCACACGCCATCTTCTAAATCGAACCAGTCCAAAAATGGGCGCTTGATTTGATAAAGATGGTTAGGGAATGAACGCGTAAAACACGCGTGGAAATATTCTTGCCCTTGGCAATGCACTGTGCCCATGGTAAAGGACGCTTGAGTCAGATCGCAAAAAGAACAGATGGAGAAATAAAAACAAACACTTGGAAGGAAGCTCATAGTAATAGGGCTTCATCCAACTGCGTGCACGATTTCGGGCACAGGCTTACGGCGGGAGCGCCATGTAGAGTCTGCTGGGATCACCCTGTAGTTGGCATCGGTATGGCGTTGCAAAACTTATTCTGCCCGTGCGGCGAAGGAGACTGTATCCGGGAGAGCAGTTGTGCATGTGTGAGGCAATAACATTGCGTCCAACGTGGGCGTAACTTCGCTCCCGTATGGTAACCGAAAGGGGCTGATTTCTGTTGGTTTTTTAAACGTAGTATTATAAGCGAACGTCACGTATGAAAGCATATTGTCCCTGTTCTTGTGGTCTACGGCGACAGACATGGACGGCATGAGGGCAATTGTCTTGGTTAAGGGCTCGGTCAGGCCATTTGTTTACGCATGGTACTCAATAGTTTTTTGGTGCCCAGTGCCACTTAGTCACGAGATTTCTTGCGCAAGCTGTGCTGGAAAGGGTGTGCCGCGATCAGGCTGGCGCGCCATGGCAGATAACAATGTCATGAGCGAAGAAAAACCCAATGTCGGATTCAATCCGTATTCTCCGTAATAGCCAAAAGAATTCATACTCTTCTTTACTTCTTCGTACACGGTAGAGTTTATTAGGCTCCTGGTGTGACGTCTTAGAAAAAAAATATATTTGTTGAACGCAGGCGCACGACGATGAAAGCATATACAAGACAGACCACGTTTCCTTTCTAGTCCAAGTACTTGCACCAAAGAAACCTTTCTCTGTAAACGCGCATACACCAACAAGCGCGAACAGTCACTATTCATGTGTGGAATCTGCCAGCCGTTTGTGTGAAACGCCTGGCTTCTCTTATATATTTCCCTATGTCGGTGGGAGCGTCGCTCACTTGGCTATAACGGTGGTAGGACCGCTAAATAGAACAGCAAATGACACGAACTGGTAGCCGAAGCCATACTTAACCTGCTTAACTGATTCGATGCGCGGTCGGGCTGACTGCACGGCCACTTCACGGAATAAGGCTGTGTGTTAGTGAGTTCACTCAGAGAGGGCGAGTTTGCGCATAAAGTTATCGGAAGTATCGACAACTACCTAGAATGACAGAGCGTGAACCATTATCGCGCCCTTATTCGTCCTTGTATTGTGGAAGTCCATCAAAATAGACACAATGAAGCCGTCGGTGTCTTGATTGAACTCGTAATCGGGGAAATGGGGACACATGGCACGCCGAGAGAAGCATTGGGCTCTGTTTGAAGAAACCAATTTAATTGCTGTAAAACACTCTCATCTTCGAAAGTCGAAACAGTCCTGTCCGACAGCATTACAATGCTCGTAGCGTTCCTGAACATTTGTGAATATATCCTGCAAGTCTCTTTCACAACCAGTGAAGCATCCTATAGTGTGGTTCTAGCTTGATTTTGGCAATTTAAAAAAAATTCCATTCTTTGAGCTTTGTGTTTCATTTTTAAAGAGAGCGAAATAAACGGCGGCATATCTTTGCGTATCGCTGATTTTCATATCGCGTGTCATCACTTCAGACCAAACTAAGGTGTAAAGGTACGACCCCCAGTGGAGTAGCAACAGGGGGGGGGGGGGGGGGGGGCGGGGGGCCGTGGGTCCCGGGTGCAAGGGGCCAGTGGAGGGGGGGTGTCATATACGCCTGAAAACACCCCTCTTTCCGCCAGCTTGACTGGGCGCAAATGGCAAAGAATGCTCCGGTATCGAGTAGCCCGAGCTCATGTACCCGATGCGCTGCGCCGCATAATTGTCGGCTGCAGCTCTGTCAACATCCCACGAAATAATTGGACGAGTGTGCGGGCTAAAAAAATTAATTCACAAAATGGTCGCTAAACTACTCGCCTTAGCGGAACGTTTCATGTGGGGTGCGCTCGTGCCGTGCGTTCATGCTGGGAGCAGGAGTCGCAGGAGTCAGAACGCGCAGCGAAGACGAACAAAGACATCAGCAAGAGGGCGCTCAACCAGCGCGCCCGGCGCTTGCGTTTACGGCGAAGCGTTGATTGAGAGCGACGTTGCACAAGTGCGGCCGTCAAAACTCGCGAATGGGATTCTCTGGATCGTCTTCAGACTCGGTGCGGCCGAAGAGTTTGGCGGCTTATGACTTGACAGGCTGTAGTCGCGGGCCCGCCGCGATGTTCGGCTCGCTTTTACTTCTTCTCTCCCACTCGCCCTGAGAAGCCGCTGCGAAACCTGCCGTTATGTTTCACGCTTTCCTTCTTACCCTCGAAAGTTTCAGAAAACTGCTGTTGTGTGACTTCATGTCACAAGTACAGTGTCTGTGTCAGCTGCACAGAATTTTATTTAAGAAAGGTGAATTTTGTAAGGATATTTCCCGACATTCTATGAAGTTATGTGTCTTTGTGATTACCAGGAACTCGGTATAGCGTGAAAAATATGGCAGATAAGTAATAACCATGTCCTTAATTATCCCTTAATTAGTACTTATAGAGGAAGCACTTCAATACGAGAATCGAGGACTCAAAGCCTTACTATTAACTCAACAAAAACTTCTTAAACAAAATCGTTTTGGCTGCTACAACCTACAGTACTTTGGCACTGCGGGCAGCGCCCAGTATGGCAGCAGCCGAAGAAATATGAAATAGTGGACCAGTGACGTTGATCCCTCAATCCTCTCCATTGCGAGTGCGGACCAACAGTAGTGCAAGCTTTCGCTGGCACGGGCTTCATCGCGGCCTTTTCTGTATTTTTTATGGTGACGCCAGAAATCGACGCGAAGCGCGCTCTATTCTGTTCCCAATCTTGTGGTGGTACCGCAGCTCGGATAATCACGTTTGTCCGTATAGCAGCAAATAAAAACAAGGCTTAATTGATCAGAATGAAGAGAACTCGTAATTGTCATAGCATTGGCGCCCGCGCAGCAAGGAGGCCGATGGCGTTTTCCGTTTTTCTAATATGGTGGGGAGATCACCGTCACTGACACATAATTTAATTTTCCTTTTCGTTCAGGGCTGCCCACAGACAAAATACTGCGCGCCATAGTACGTACGACGATTTTTGTGAAGTTGTTGTTGGGCAAGATATGAATGTCGGCCTTCAATTTTGCAAATGCAATGTTGCCGCTAAAATTGGTAATTAAAACTTTATAAAGATATTTTTTGTTACTTGTGACGTGAGCCGTATTTGCCACGATGCCGCTTTTGTATTGGCTGCCGAGCTTTACAGTCTGATAAAAGATGTGAACATGCGCTTGTCACACGTTATCAGTGCAGCACCCTGTGTTATTTGGCGCAGAAAAAACAGCGGGTATACCAGCTGCATTCGCCAACCCGGGAATTGTCGATATCCTCGCCTTCCTCAACAACACCCGGGGGGGGGGGGGGGGGGGTGACAGAAGACCTATGGGCCCCGGGAGCCAGCCGACCTAACTACGCCACTGACGACCCCTATACAAGACATTCGTTACGATTGCCTTAAGCACAAACCGCAGTAACATGCAAGTCTCCTTCCGGAAATGAGACGTCTAAGATATCGTTACGGTGCATTTGGACAGGACCCTGCGCGCAAGAGGGAGACGAAGAGGAGGTGATAGACTCTCCCGGAGCTGCGACCTCAGTACCAGCCTTACCGAATATTATCGTATTATTGAAGGAACGCTGGGAACGCTGTATTGTTTCGCAAACATACTATTTCAAATATGTTTGAATGTACATAAATAAATTACTCTCTTCAAAACAGAGGCACTCCTGACTATTTTTAAGCACTAAATACTTTTATCTCCCGTTTTCGGCAATCTTCAAATTACTTTGAGCAACATGCCTGAGCTGTTATCTGGGCTCTTAAACGAGAACATCCGGCCAATTTCGGAAAGAAAGAAGATCATCCGGGCAACAAGTTAAGAACGTATTGCATGCGCTAGTTACTTCCTAAAGAAGTTGCAAAAAGTATTGCTTCTTTAGAGAAGCGAACTGGGACAACACCGGTTCACTGGGTCGACTGTTCTATTATGTGCCTCGTCCTCTTCCCTATGCCGGTGCCCGCAGTTCAAGCGCGCGAGCCAATGTGCGTGTTTCTCTTTATTATACTCGGCCACACTGCCGAAGAGATGCTCAAGTGGTGGCGAGGGCGCGCTGGTGATCGAAAACAGTTAACTTAAAAACGGTTAACTGAAAGTCGTTAAGGCTGCCGTGTGCTGAACCAGCTTATCTACGGGTCCGCACTGAGTGTTGCGCTTGGGTCGCATGTCTCACCGACGGTTAACTCATCGCACTTGGCAAAGCACGACAGGAGACTTTGTACAGGGAACTGCGGCAGGCCGCACTGACGCGTCGTGCAAACAGCGAAGTCTTGTGCTAAACCGTCGCGTGCTTCTTCGCAACGTAGCCACTGACTGATCGAAGCTCACCGTTGCGCTCGATTAAGCCGAGCTTGACGAAAAACCGCATGCCTTGCTTGTCTGGTCTTTTGCGCGTGTTTTGCGGTGCTTTGCGCGCCTTGTGTGTCTTTCGCGTGCGGGCAAGTATTTCATGATGATGACCTTAAGAGAGACCTCCCTCTGCGTGACCTTAACGGCCACGAATTCGGCAAACGACTGCGTGGGCACACAACGATGTGGCTCCGACGAGTCAGGTAGCATCTCCCTGCTACGATCCGGGGAGAGGTCGGGTTCCTGGCGTGGTAGCGTTAGCGCCTCCGTACGCCCAGGTGATGATTTGTTTGGGAGCAGATTTATTGACTACTGTGGCCGTAAAATGGTCTCAGACAAGACCTCGTGATAGTGGCCTCCAATATGCAGCAATCATCCATACGCAACGTACGCGCTGAACGAATGCGCGCCCTCTTAGGTCTCGAGTTGTCCTGTGCAATGGTGTTTTGCCGAGTCGAGAGAGCTGAAAAACAAATTTCTCTCTGCGAAAGCAAGTTTTAATGTTTGAAGTAATACAACACGCCATGGGTCACATAGGCCACACCAACGTTACTAGACTAGGTTCAGTTTCCCAACTCCTGTGACTGCGTGGACCCACCACCGATCCTAGTATCTCGTGGCGCTGCTGTCACACTTTGCTCGGTCAGCACGGCGCGGACGGGGCGACGAAGCACTGTCCGTTGTTTATGTTTTAACGCGTTGTATACATGCGTGTTTTGCTGCAGTCTCGGTGCATTTTAAATGCCATGTGCGTTTTGAAGAGTTTAAGGGACATAACATCCAATTTTATTTGGTGACGCGAATGCATTTTTATGCTCCGTTCCTGCAGCGAGAACCCACTTTGAATGTGCAAGTCTGCTCGCAAGCGAGCAAAGCTCACGTAGGTTTCAACTTTGCACTTGTGAATGTGGCGCTTTGATGAAAGAAGTAGTGCTAGCTTCATTTTTTTTCCCGAAATGAAGTGCTGATGGTGTGTGTATTGCGTTTGTTCAAGCTAACTTCAGCCAGAGTTCTAAAATATGCGAATGCCGCGTAGCTTGACACAACCAAGGTAATGTTGTTTGCCGTTGCTTGGAGATATTCAAATTATTTTAATCCGCCTAGTTAGGCAATACGTAATTAATTAATTAACAAATAATTAATAATATTTAAGTGATTCGGTACTTTTTAGCGACTTTTTAAACTTAATTGCTTAACTGAGGAATTCATTAATTCACTAATTATTTGATTCGCCTAGTTACGTAATTCACTGCCACCACCAAAGGACAGGGCTTCAGCTCTCACCAACGACCGTGGGTTCGAGTGCCTTAATTAACTATATAATAATTAACTTCGCCTTAATTACCACGAAAGTAAGTGGGTTCGACACCTACCAATGCTCGTGGACTCGAGTGTCGTAATGAACTCTATCGCAATTAAACCTGTGCCTTAATTTTCTCTACCTTGATTAACTTCGCCTTAATGAACACCAAAGGTCGTGTGTTGGATTCCCACTAAAGGTTGTGGGTTCGAGTGCCTTAACTATATCTTAGAAACTGGGCCTTAAATAACATCTCCCTAATTGACACCCACGGTCGCGGGTTCGAAAGGTACGCCAATGGTCATGGGTTCGAGTGCCTTAAGTCGGTTTCAATTAACGGTGCCTAATTACCTTCGCCTAATGCACTCTGCCTTAATCCACGCTGCCTTGATTGGCGTCTTGAACTGCCTCGATTGGTTCGCTTGGGCTCCGGTGACATTTTTGAACATCGTGTGGTCGCGTTAACATCACCTCATGAGTCAAACCATGCGTTCGCATTAATAATTAATTAGTACTAAGCAGCAACAGCTGATTCCAACTACTAATCAGCTACTTACAGCTACTCATCAGCAACAGCTCATTAATACATCGCAGTGGAGGGCAGGGGCTGCTGCGGCCCTGGACTAAGGACTCCACAGCGCATTCTCGGGCAGCGCAGCAGCATTTTCACAGCGACGTAATGTTTTTTAATCAATCTCCTAAACGCGAGACTATATAAACATTTAAAAACGCATATGGAAGTTGCGAAGTCGGAGGACCCGAGCCCCTTCGCCAACGCAGAGCTGCGCCCGCGTAGAGCTACCTGCGGTGTTCCCGCCCACTGGCGGCAAACCAAGACACGGGGACACCCCCGATGTACGGCGTCAACAACTGAACCTAGTCTAGTAACGTTGGGCCACAGAGCTTGCCGGTTACCGGCGAGATGCGGATGCACGGGAAAGTCTGTGTGAATAAGGCGCGGCCGGCACAGAACATTAAGAAATAATTGACTTCGTCCATTTGCAATAGTTCAACGACTCGAATACGCACCTTTCACCCATATCCCTGTTGCGCCATGGGTACAATAACACGCAACGGAGCTAACGGCGGCAGTTCCATTCTGTTTATGCTGGCAATTCAAGGTGGATGCTTGTCTGTGATTGCAGCGGTGGAGTCCACGAAGTCGCCGGGGCTAGAGATGCACTTCACGTTCGCTTCCGAAAGCAACTTTTGCAGCCGAATACAGCCCAGTGATAGTCCGTTGATTGTTCTGTGGTTCTTCAAAGTTGAGCGACTTCTGCATATCAGGAGCTTCCTCGAAGACGTCATCCTCCGGAATGGAGGACGGAGGACCTCCGCGCCCTCATGGCAAGGCGAGTCCCGCGGCGGTAGCCCTGTCCGTGGGAAACCGCGACATCACCGACTATAGGCTTCCCGATTCATCTGACAGCTCAACAGCGGCAGAGATGGAATCGGACAGTGATTACACGCTAGTCCAATCGCGCCACTTGAAGCGCAAGCTTCGCCGGACGTCAGCAGCCAGTGATTCTACTCATAAAAGCAGATGTGACGAACGGGTCTTCTCCGTGGGCTACACCCCAACTACGGAAGGTACGAATATGAATTCGTTGAACAGACAATCGCTTACCAAATACTTCGACAGAATAGCCTCAGGACATGTGAGAGAGATCCGCATTAATGCTCGGAAGAACATTCTGACGGTGGACGTTAATTCTCAGGCAGTATTGCAGGCTTTGAAAGGCATTCAAGTGGTTGGTAACATCCCAGTTCGCTCATTCCTTGCGTACGGCAAAGATACCTGCTCTGGTGTGATATCAGATGTGGACATCGACATAAAGGATGAAGACCGGCGATTTCTTTTATCATCGACAGTGCGAATCCTCGACATCCACCGATTCGGCCGCTCCCGGTGCATCAAGTTGGTGTTCGAGTCAGACTCTTTGCCAGCCTCGGTCAAAGTAGGTTATGTGAGGCACTCAGCGCGTCCATATGTACCACGACCGTTACAGAGTCACAAGTGCTTCAAACTGGGCCACGTGAGTGCGGTGTGTAAGAATCCTACGTCGTGCCGAAGATGTGGTGGTGCTCATCATGTAGACTCCTGTGAGACTGACGCCATGAAATGTGCAAATTGCTCCGGAGCCCATGAAGCGACATCCAAGGACTGCCCCAAAATGGCAGAGGAGAGGCAAATCCTGAGAAAAATGGTGAGAGAGAACTCCACGCACAAGGAGGCTGCCGATTCCGTCCGCAAGAAAAGGCGCAGGTTGCGGCAAAGGCGTCGCCGCTCCCAGAGCAAGCCCGGAGGGAAAGAGGCACTTCCTTTGAGTACTTGGATGCAATACGTGCCACAGAGAGTGCACGGCCGGGACACACAAGATGCGCCTCCCCCAGTACCACCGCGCCCGTCAAGGAATGAGGCGTCATCCTACGTGCGTCCAACCTCTTCGGCTATTGAGTGGCCTTCGCTACCACTAAGGGCTTCCGGAGGAGATACTCCTTCGGCTCTCCCCAAGTGCCGGGAGGGTAATGAAAGGCTTGGAAATGAAAAGGTGATAGACATGCTCAAACAGCTAGTAAACACTATGCGTATATTACTCTCCGGAATGGCAACGCCAACTGCACTATCGGTCGTGAAGGCGTTAGATGCTATGGAGCCGCTATTAGCGGCTCTAAAATAAGGGTGTTAATCATGGCTCTCACGATAAAACACTGGACATTGGAACAAAAGATGCATCATTCTGTTATAATGCAATGGAATGCTCGAGGTTTATGCGGCCGCATGTCTGACTTTAGGCAACGAGTCTTCAAATACCGCTTCCCAGTGATCGTGATATGCGAGCCAAATCTCACGTCGGAATTTCGCCTTTCCGGATACGTTAAGCTCTGGTCACGTGAAGATCGACACAAGAGCAAAGTGTTAATGTGCATACGCAGTAACATGACGTTTGTGCGGAACACAATCGCTCCACATGACAGCAATGAATACGTGTGTGTGACACTAAAACATAAGCTACATGTGTTTTCGATCATCGGCGCCTACATACCTCCTAGACAAAGACTTGAACTCTCTTATCTATCCACTGTATTACAAAGTTCCCCAGGCCCTCATGTTGTTATTGGAGACTTCAACGCTCATCATCCTTACTGGGGAAGTGCCGCAATGAACTGTCGGGGTAGGCACTTGATGGACTTCATAGACACTGAAGGTCTGGCTGTCATCAACGATGGATCTCCAACTTACATCCGCGGCACTACCTACGGAAGTTGCTTAGACCTCACTATTGTATCTCAGAGCCTCCTGCCCTTAGTCAACTGGTGCTTGGACATAGAAACGCATGGGAGCGATCATATACCAACATATGTGCAGATGAAGTGGTTTGTTCAATCAACTGCATCTGCTGTACGCTGCACTGATTGGTCCACATTCACTACATCTGTCGAAGAGTACTGTGGAGACATCACTTCACCATCTGATATAGAAGACATTATTGTCTCATCAGTGCAGAAGACAACTAAGTTCATCAGTGCACCTACATCCAGAACGGCGATTGATATTGAATATGAACGGCTCCGAGCGATCCGTAGGAGAGCGGAAAGGAAGGTTAGGCGAACTCAATCGTCATTAGACCTTGCTTTATGTCGACGAGCTCAACGAAAAATACGGCGTCACCTTCAAAAAATGGGAAAACAACGGTGGAGGACCTTCTGTTCGTCTCTAGATCCTCGAAAGCCACTTTCTAGGATCTGGCAGATAGTACGAAGCCTTCGTGCCCCTCCTCAGCAAAAACATCCTTTCCGTGCTCTAGCACTTCACCAATCTCTGACGGAAGTGCAGGTTGCCGAAGACTTCTGTAAGAGTCACCCGTACCGATGCTTCAGCATGTCCAACATTGGATCGACCCGTGCTACCTCCTAAAGATGATCGTCTTGACCTTCCTTTCACGATGCCGGAATTGGAAGCTGCACTTGCTGCGTCGAGACGATCTTCTGCCCCTGGACCTGACGGTATTTCGTATACTGCTCTGTGCCATCTTGGGATGGAAGGTCGGAAAGTCCTGCTGTCATACTATAACGCCACGTGGTCATCCAGTACAGTCCCGAAGCAGTGGAAAACCAGCCGTTTGGTCGCCCTCCTAAAGCCAGGAAAATCGCCTTACGAAATGTCATCTTACCGGCCAGTAGCTTTAGCTAGCTGTGTCGGTAAGGTGATGGAACGGATAGTGCTCACTAGATTAGAATGGTTCATGGAAAAGAATGAGCTTTATCCTGAAATGATGACCGGATTTAGACGTGGCCGGTCTGCAATAGATGGGGTCATTGATCTCGTGTCCACGATCGAACACGAAAAGAAGCGACACCGCCTTGTAGGAGCAGTTTTCTTAGACATAAAAGGAGCTTATGACAATGTACTGCACGAAGCCATTCTTGATGCCCTCAGTAATTTAGGCATCGGCGGCCGTCTCTACATGTGGATTGATAATTACCTAAATGGTCGTACAGTCTTCATGTCCACGAATGATGGCGAAACGACAAGACACGCTGTGGTCCGTGGCGTGCCTCAAGGAGGAGTTCTCAGCCCGACTCTTTTCAATGTTGCCCTTATTGGCCTTGCGGAAATAATTCCTGATACAGTACACATCAGTACATACGCAGACGACATATGCATGTGGGCATCCGCAGTCACGCGACCGCAAATTCGTGCCAGATTGCAGCGTGCTGTTTCTTTAACGTCTCAGTACCTGCAGTGCCAAGGACTGCAACTGGCCCCAGACAAGTGCGCTGCGATAGCGTTCACACGGAAGCTTATGTGTTGGTATCCAATTATGATCAATGGAAATGCCATCCCATATGTCACCCACTACAAGTACCTCGGCGTTGTCATTGACCGCGGTGTTTCATGGTCGAAACATGTGGCAATGTTAAAGAAAAAATTAACTGGGCTTGCTCAAGTTTTTCGCTTTCTGGCCGGTATGAAGTGGGGTCCATCTGAGCGTTCGCTACTCCGGCTGTACCAGGCTCTCTACGTCGGATACATTAGGTATAGCCTGCCAGTTTTATCAGGTATGAGCCCGTCATGTTTACGCACGCTGGAAAGTGCCCAGGCACAGATACTGAAAACATGTCTCGGTGTTCCACGTTGCACCTCAACCCACGGAACAATTGAGGAGGCTCGCGCCACCCCTTTACCTGTCTATCTACGATGCGAACCTCTTCGAGTATTCCTGCGACTGCTTTGTCGTCATGGACGCCATCCCTTATCGACATTACCCGATATACGGCCGGACTCCACTTTCTCAAGAGCCGTTAAATGGCAAGAATCTGCCATACCAGCATACTTTGCCCCGGCTGACCTTCCACATATGCCCCCATGGGTAATGTCCAAAATACCGGTACGTCTATCTATTCCGGGAATTTCTAAAGAATCGCGAATACCTACCGTCGGCCTCAGACATTTAACACTTGAATATATATCGAAAGAATATGACTCCTCGGTGAGCGTGTATACAGACGGATCGGTATCGTCGTATGCGTCTGGTGCGGCTTTCGTCGTGCCTGCGCATCAAGTCATTCGACGGTTTCGTCTGCATAACAAGATGACTTCAACATCTACGGAACTAGTGGCAATCAGAGAGGCCGTTCAATATATTTCGCGACAGCCTCCTCAAATATGGACAGTCTTCAGTGACGCAAAATCGGCTCTTCAACTACTTAGAGTGGTGTTGAAAGAAAGCGCTTACAGAGTGTTGGCTCTTCAAACTGCCGAGCTCTACACTTTAGCACAAGAAAACGGCCACCACATCACATTTCAGTGGATTCCCAGTCACTGTGGTATACAGGGCAACGAACTGGCCGACGCCGAAGCGAAGAAAGCACTCGAAGAACGAGAGTCACTGCTTTCAATTCCTTTTTCAAGAGCGGACGCCAACTGTCTCCTCTCCAGTGTCATCCGAAAATTGACAGTACAGCACTGGGACAATCCGGATAATCGCCACAGACGACTCCAAAGATTGGACCCTGCCATGAATTTTAGGCTACCACCGAAAATTCATCGAAGCGGTGCCAGTCTTCTGCACAGACTAAGGCTGGGGGTAGCGTTTACGCGCGGATACGTGCACCTCATGCGACGCACCGAGTCTCCGCACTGTGAGGTGTGCAATGTGCCTGAGACTATAGGTCATGTGCTTTGTGACTGCCTTAAGTACGTGGAAGAGCGTGAAAGGTTGAACAACGACCTTACGCGTCTCGACAGCGCACCGTTGTCGGAGGACGTTATTTTAGGCCCTTGGCCAGATGCTCGATCAAGTTTCAAGGCCATTCAGGCATTACTGAACTTCTTAAAAACTACGGGCTTGGATTGCAGACTTTGAGCATGCTAAATTGCTTGCGATATGTTCTACATCTTCCTTCTATCGTCATCGTCACCCATCATGCACCTCTTCTCTCTTTCTTTCCCTCTTCCCCTTCCCCCAATGCCGAGTAGCTGGCTAGAGGAATATACCTCAGGCCGACCTCTCAGCATTTCGTATCATTAAACTTCTCTCTCTCTCTCTCTCCAGTCATCTGATGTCGCAGAAATCACGAACAGATCACGTTAGAATCGCACTAATTCGCAGTCGTACATTAAAGAATCAATTCGCAATGACATGCAACGCTGCCGTTCCAAGCTGCCGCTGGGAAAAATGAAGATCCGCACAGACCAGTGCGTTGAGGATAACGGCGTGGCATACTGGTTCACGGCTACGTTCCTCCTCGCCAATAAAATGACCTGTATTTCAATTATTTACTGATAAGTTAATGTAATCTTTTGATCGCTGGTGCCGGACGCAGCGTAAATTGACATTTTGTAACGTACACTGCGACTCCTGACTCCGGGTTCCTAGCGAAACGGAAAGCGAATATGAACATTTCGCGCACTTTCCTGCTTTCTGCGCGGACGTTACTACTCTGCTGATAGAGAAACTATAGATTAAACAGAACGCGATTTCAAAATTTCACTGTCGCGAGAGATGAGCACCATTGCAATAGTAACGTCATCCTAACTCTGCTAATGCCGAGATCAACATCTTAGGATACCAGATTTCTTCTGCTATGGTGATTTACAGTTTAAAGAATGTGATACGAAAGCAATATGTAGAATTGAACAAGGTTCTCGCTGAAGGCGTGCTGGCAAGTTGACAAGCCGACAGAGCGAAATAGATAATGTTTCGTAGATCCAAGAAAAACTGGTCAAATTAGACCTGTACGAGATATATGATCAACACAGTCACAGAGGCAAATTAGAAGCTCACACCGAGAGCCCTTGCATCACTTCTCTTCAGCGATCTGCTGATGTTGGGCAGGTTGCATGTTATAATGCTTACAACATGCGCGAATCCTCAGTACTCAGAGGATTTACAGCTGTTATTGATCTTCTTTGTACCAAGCTAATTTCTGAAAACCACAGTGGACCTTCATAACAGTGAAGAAGGTGCAATACAATAATTTCAACCCTCCGTTTATCATATAGATTGGAGTATTGCTACTAGATGCAGTGTCAACAAAAATATATCTGTATAGGGATACAACACCATTCCTTCCATCATACGACAGAAAAGGTACGCTGATATACAACATACGTAGCACATAGATGCGTGCTATTCATGTATACTCACAATATACAGCAGAATATTAAAGTCACTGTTCGTATAATATGCGGTTGCTGACCAATTGATGAAATTCATGCCCTCACTTCTTTATATTCTTTTCGTTCTTTTAGATATACCCACAAATGAATGCGAAATGTATATCTGGAATCAAAATGTCAACAATCCTAACCCGATTTGTGAAACAAGATACAAGGACTATTGTGAAGGATATGCCAATGCTGAGCAAACTGTCTACAGTGCTGAATGTCAGTCACTGCAAGGTTTCTGAAAAACTTATGCGTAGCGTTGTTCCGAACTTGTGTAAACGAATATCTAAAAAGAAAACTAAGCCCTTTCGCCATAAAACCCCATGCAAAAGAAAACTAAATGTGCTTAATAAAAGGCAGCGACACTTTTTGAACATGGTGAATAAACTAAATAATGTATGTTCTAAAACCACGACATGCTTGGAGGCACGCCGTGGTGCGGGACTCCGGAAATGCGAACCACCTGAGGTTCTTTAACGCTCACCTAAGTGTAAGTACAAGCGTGTTTTCGCTATTCGCCCCCATCGAAATGCGGCCGCCATGGTGAAAAACTTCTGTAGTCTCTGATAATACAAGTAGCAGAAGGCCGCAGTATTACTCAAATTGTTCTGCTGTTGTTATTCTCGTACTCTTCAAATCTTCGGATGCTTTATTTTAAGAAACTTTCGAACAATTGTCGACGGTAAGGAGGAAGTCGACCTATATAATTGTTGAAATGATTGATCATTAAATGCTCATTATATGTATCTCTTGTGTCGCTATTTTACAGTTGTATTCACTTATTTCATATCTTAATCGCATCGTATTGGACGCGCGATCACGCAAATGTCCATTGCCTTGAAGGCTGCAACATAGAAGATGCTCGTTGTGTTGATCGGGAGTCTTGGCAGCCACGCGCCTGTGTTGGGAGACTCCGTTCGGCACCAGAGCCTCCAAAGGCTACTCAATACGCTGCCACTCCTGGCGGGCACGACAAGAATCATGCGTTTGGACGAGACAGGCCTCGATAGCTTTGGCCGTCTTCTTACTTTGGCGAAAGAAACTTCGCACACGTCGGAGCTCTGCCTCGTCGGTAAAATGCACACAGCCTTGGCACGCTTGCCTTTCCCTACACGAGGGTTGCAATGTGGGCTTGTTGGTAACACACCTTGGGTAGGCGTACGGTAGTGCGACTAAAAGGCAGGACAAAAGAATACATGGTCCTCGTGTGTCCTCTATTGTCCTGCCTTTTAATGGCGCTACCATAGGCCTATTCAAGATGCTTTTCCCTAATTCTGCGTTGGCAGCTGTCTTGCGACGCGGCGCCACGTTGTCGTAACAAGCCCTCACATATCCTCAGTTACCGTGACGCGCAAGGGCCTAGGGTTGCGTTAGACCGAAGCGCCATTTTCGCGTCTGTGCGCGCTCAAACCGAGTTCGGCGCGGCCCCTAACTGGGGGTGTCTCGATGTGCGCCACCTCCCTTTGGCCATGTGCGGCGACGCGTGCGCATCAAGGCCACCTACGGTGATGATGCTTAATTAGCATCCCCTTCGAAATGGGGCGGCGACAGTGACCTAGCTTGCGTGAGCTAACCAAGTAGTCTATAAATATTTATCTGTTTAGCATTTTGCCTGTCTGCTGAATCATTTCTCTCTTTCAACATATATATTAGCCAGGTATGGTTGCCGATGCCTGTAATAGGTTCGATACCATCAATTTACTCTACCCTTTTTTTTCTAATAATACTATAATCATACTTCCTTATTTGCTCCTCCTCCTACTACTGCAATAATCATATCTTGCTTATATCGACCGCTTGCCGGTTAATCCTTTCATCTTTTTTAAATCCCATGATTTCTAGAAAATGCACGGAACTCCGGCACTCCGCGTCATGTGGCACAGGGCGCGGCAGTTAGGATAAATGAATTTCTGCGGTGGCGCGGCAGAGCGCAACAGCAACACAGAGACTCACGTATCACCCGGTTCACGGGTAATTGCAATCGTTTTTATTATATGCTTAATGAATAACTACTGCTAAGTGCGCTCGGCGTAATGAGGTATCACTAAACCCAATTTGCATGTTAGTGCGGCATCCAAAAGTCACCTCACGGGTCATTCTTTTCACATAGTGGTTACAAGATACAGAGATACAAGCTACGTCAAATCAATCTTAGGTCAGTTAAGAAGAGCTCGCGTTTAAAAATGGCAAAGTGCTCCAGGATTTCAATATTTGTTGCCTAAGCAGCAGAGGCCAAGTAGTGTCACAGTGCACAAATCAAAATACCGAGGACGTGGTAGCGACACTGTGTTCTCGGAAGCTGCACGAATCAATTATACTCCGGTCTCCAAGAGTGAAATTGGCATTGGAAGTTGTGCTACACCACCGAGAAGTTAATGGTCAGTCAAAGATCGGTTCAATGCAAACAGCGTGAAACTCGATTGCACGATCGCCAAGAAAACCCTGATTAGACGACTCATATGTTATATGTTTTCGTCGAAAAGGGTGTGAGCCGATGTCCTTTAAGCTATACATATTCTATAAGATTGATGAAACGCTCTACAGAGCCTCTGTGAAGAAATGTGTAGCACAAGCGCAACACACGCCTGACTTTAAACTTCATCATCACCTGATATCATCATTCACTGTACATCTTCATCTGTATATATCATCACCAGTTGCACAGCTTGATCATAGCGGTAGCAGCATGTGCTCGGCTGGAATAAAGCGGTTCCTTACAATAGTTACATTACAGTACCCTAAACAGGTAGAACGCGAGAGCCTGACATTCTCACTCGAATGTGTTGTTACTTCCTATTGCTTGTTTTCTCCCACCAAAGGCCGTGGGCTCGACCATCAATGGTGGCAACATCAATTTTGGGGCAATTGAATTTTGGTTAAACAAAATGTCGAAGGCTCGACTCCCACCAAAGGTCGTGGATCCTAGTCGTGGGTCCACGGAAGGACACGAAAAAATGCCGACCACCGAGAGGCTAACAGCGTAGCCGTAAAACCTAATCAGGTATTTGTGTGCCCTAGACAGAATAAAGGGCCTGTTACAAAAAAAAAAAAAAACGGCACTGGTTATTACGCAAAAGATTAAACTGTTACATGACTAGACGGCAACACGGACTAATTAGCAGGCCATAAGCAAAAATAGCCGGTTGCCATGTTCTAGACTAAAAGGGGAAACGAGGGGCCCTATCTTGTAAGGGCACCGTTTTTGTAAGGGCACTCACAGGTGTGTGTTAGCCAGAACCACATGAAGCCAACAGATAATGAATAAAAGGAAATCCTCAGGTAAACTATTTGTAATATTTAATTGAAGTGTAAAAGATGAGGAGATAAATGGAAATGGAGGAAAAAACAACTTGCTTATGGTGAAAGCCAAATCCACAACCTTCGCATTAGGTGAGTAGCATTACTAATGCCGAGAGAAAGTCCAGGTACAACCAAATTAGGAGGGCCAAATAAGCTTCTTCAACAAAGACACTCCCTCACTAGAACAGGAATTGGCCTCCCTGGTGCAGTATTAGGCCCACCCCACTCTCTCATGATTCCTACAAATAACCCATACCCCTCAGTCCGCCGCAGCTGCGGAGCACCTGAGTTAGGCGGCGGTCAGTCCTGTAACGCAGCAGAGGGTGCTCAGAATCTCTGGACCATGACAGGCCGCCAGTGGAAACTGACCCTGGAAACCTTTAACAGCCGAACTCTGTCGAGTGAGGCTGGCTTAGCAGGACTCTTTAAGGAACTATCAGATATTTTTGGGGATATCATTGGCCTTAGCGAGATTAGAAGAGCTGGTGAGGCTTATACGGTACTGATTAACAGCCATGTCCTCTGCTATAGAGGTCTTCCAGATAAGAAGCAACACGGAGTAGGATTCTTAATCCATAAGGACATAGCTGGCAACATTGACGAATTCGACAGAATTAACGAGAGGGTAGCAGGAGTAGTAATAAAGCTAAATAACAAGTATAGAATAAAGGTAGTACATACGAACGCTCCAACTTCCAGTCGCAATGATGAAGAAATAGTACAGTCTTATGAAGATGTTGAATTAGCGATGCGAAAAGTGCAAACTCAGTATACTGTAGTCATGGGCGACTTCAATGCAACATTCTACAGCATTATTAAGAGGGCAGCAGTTGTCATAATAAAACTTATTATGGGTATAGAATAAAGCTAGCACAAGCCTACGCTCCAACATCCCGTCACGATGATGATAGAGCAGATCAGTTTTATGAAGATGTTGCATTAGCGACGAGGAAAGTGCAAACACACTATAATGTGAATGGGCGACTTCAACGCAAACGTGGGGGAAAAGCAGGCTGCTGAATTTGCAACTACAGCGTCGATTTCAGGAGCACTAGAGGAGAGATGCTGGTAGAATTCGCAGAAAGGAATAAGCTGAGGATTATGAACACCTTTCTCAAGAAGCATAGCAACAGAAAGTGGACCTGGAAAGCCCTAATGGTGAAACAAGAAATGAAATTGATTTCATACTTTCTGCCGATTCCAGCATAATGGAGGATATAGAAGTGATAGGTAGGTTAAAGTGTAGTTATCAAAGGTTAGTGAGGGCAAGGATTCACCTCAATTTGAAGAGATAAAGAGTAAACAGGTCAACCTAGAGGCAGTAAGGATAAGAGCAGATAAATTCAGGCTGGTGCTTGCAAACAAATATGCAGCATTAGAACACAGAGATGAAGATGACACAGAAGTAATGAATGAAACCGTAACGACGCTGGTTTCAAAGGCTGCAGTTGAAGTGGAAGGCCACGTACCAAGGCAACCAGTAGGCAATCTCTCACAAGTAACACAGGGCCTAATAAGGAAATGAGAAAAAATGAAAGTGTCCAACTCAAGAGATAGGATATAATTCGCGGAGCTGTCAAAACTGATCATCAAGACGAAAATAAGTAATATTCGATATTACAACGTGAGAAAGACAAGAAGCCGTCAGAAAAAGACGTAGCCTGAAATCAGTGAGAAGGAAATGGGACATAGGACAAACCAAGATGTCTGCACTGATAGATGAGCAGGGTAATATCAGCCATCTTGAAGGTCTAGCAAAAGTTCAGAACGGCCTTGAAAGACATGAAACGTGGAAGAGCGGAAGGAGAAGATCGCATAACAGTCGATTTAATGAAAGATAGAGGAGACACAATGCTTGAAAACAGGCGGCTCTCTATACGAAGTGTCTATCGATTGCAAGGGTCTCAGAAAACTGGAAGAATACAAACATTATGCTAATCAACAAAAAAGGGAGGACGTTAAAGAATTGAAAAATATACGGCCCATCAGTTTACTCCCAGTATTATATGAAGTATTCACCAAAATACTCTCCAATAGAATAAGGTCAACACTGGACTTCAGTCGACCAAGAGAAGAGGCAGGTTTCAGGAAGGGACACCTTACAATGGATCACATTCATGTAATCAATCAGGTAATCGAAAAATCCGCAGAGTACAGTCACCCTCTATATATGGCTTTTATAGATTACTAAAAAGTATTTGATTCAATATGGATACCAGCAGTCATAGATGCATTACACAATCATGGAGCACAGACCGCTTCAGTAAGCATTCTGGAAAATATTTACAGAGATGTCACAGCTGCCTTAATTCTCCACAAGAAAAGTTCGAAGGTACCTATAAAGAAAGGGCTCAGACAAGACACAATCTCTCCAATGCTATTCACTGCGTGCTTAGAAGAAATATTCAAGCTATTAAACTGGGAAGGCTTAGGAGTGAAGATCGAGGGTGATTACCTCAGCAACCTTTGGTTTCCCGATGAAATTGTTCTATTCAGCAACACTGCAGAGGAGTTAAAACAAATGATTGAGGACCTTAACACAGAGAGAAGGGAGCAAGAGTTCGGCATCGACAGTCAGCCTCTAAAGCCTCTGAAGGAGCAGGTTTACCTAGGTCAAATATTCACAGGGAACCCTGATCATGAGAAGGAAATTCATAGAAGAATAAAAATGGGTTGGATCGCATAGGGCAGACATTGTCAACTCCTGACTGGAAACTTACCATTTTAATTGCAAAAGAAAGTGTATAATCAGTGCATTTTACCGGTGCTGACATATGGGGCAGAGACTTGGAGATGACAAAGAAGCTTGAGAACAAGTTAAGGACCGTACAAAGAGCGATGAGACGAAGAATGCTAGGCGCAAGCTTGAGAGACAGAAAGAGAGCTGTTTGGATCAGAGAGCAAGCCGGTATAGCCGATATTATGGTTCACGTTGAGATAAAAAATGGCGCTGGGCAGGTAACGTAATCGTTTGACCATTAGGTTTACAGAATAGATACCAAGAGGAGGCCAGCCCAGTAGAGGACGACAGAAGACTAGGTGGTGCATTGAAATTAAGAAATTTGCGGGAGCTAGTTGGCCTGCAGTGGGCATAAAATGGGCTGATCATGATGATGACTACTAATTGTGCTACGGCGATAAGAGTTCTGACGTCCATGCATTCTTGGGCATTTATGTATGTGTACAAGATCTAGTCCAAGCTGCCGTGGTTACAAACTCGTTATGGTGTTGGAAAGCTGAGCTGAGCACGAGGTCGCGCGGGAGTGATTTCCAGCCACTGCGACCATATTTCGATGGGGTCCAAATCTGAAAAGAACATTGCACACAGATTTAGATGCAAGTTAAAGAACTCCTGGTAGTGTAAGTTTTCGGAGTCCCTCACTATGGCGCGCCTGATAGTCATATCAGGGTTTTGGCACGCAATGCCCTTAATTTTTAAGACCTAGTCCGAGGAACGCTAACCGGTACCTCACTTTCAACGCAAAACCGAAAACAACGCCCACATTATCGATTTTGTTTCGGCATTGGTTTAAAAATATTCGTGTCTATTTTACTTCGGATAATTATAATTCGCGATACATTGTTTAGCAGGTAGAGCATTGTAACTGGAATTTAACAGTCGGTTGTAGCGAAATATTTGGTTAGTTCAGATATTCGAAAAGACAGAATAATTTATTTTCGAATACATGTACAATATTGCGCACCAACAATTCCTATTCCAAAGAACGAATATTCACGTACCCTATAGTAAATACAATAGTAAACCTAAAGCCATCTATACACTGCTGGTAAATTCGTTGTTTTTCTTGAGCTGCACAGATATTAGACGGACATGAAACGTCTGGCATGGCATGGCAAGAACTTTATTTTAGTCCAGAGAAACTAGGGTCCGAGGGCACAAGCCCCCAGGCTAAGTCGGTGGCTCCGCCCACGTAGGCACCGGTAGGCCAAAGGCTTTCCCGATGTCGTGAGCTCTCCGGACGGCCAGGAGTTGATCTTGGAGGACTTCGCTGGATATGCGCCGACTCCAGTCCTCCTCACTGTTGAGATCCGAAGCCCTTTGGTTGGGGCACAGCCAGAACATATGATCAAATAGACACGAAGTGTGTCCACAACTTTTACATTCCGCGGGAAAATCCCGGTCAATTTTGTTAAGCACAAAAGGTGTGGGATAAGATTTAGTTTGAAGCATTCTTAATGTGACTGCCTGAGCTCGGTTGAGCTTCTGATGGGGGGGAGGAAAAAACCTCCTGCCTTCCCTATAGTGTGAGGTGATCTCGTGAAAAGTAGTAAGTGGGTCTTTGTAGGAGCCGCAGTCATCCTGGAGCAGTTCCTGATCTGATGCGCGGCATGTGAGATCTCGCACAGCAGAGTGAGCTTGCTCGTTAGGATTGCAGCCACTGGAGCTGACCGAGTGGCCCTGATGAGCCGGAAACCAGACTAGGTGTGAGCTATCCAGTTGGTCGTAATTATGAGTATTAATACTGTGTATAAGTAACTTGTGTGCTTCCACTGAGATGAAGCCGGCTGAGTAATTCCTAATAGCTGTACGGGAATCAGAGAAAATCGTGGAGCCTCTCCTCATTGTAATTGCAAGTGCTATGCTTGCTTCTTCGGCGGCATGAATGGAGGTCGTTCTTAGTGACGCCGCGTTTATTAATTTACCGCTCTCATCGACCACGGCAATAGCGTAGCGGTTGCCCGATCCATAACTAGTTGCATCGACAAAAAGAGCTGAGCTGTGTTGTTGGTGCAGTTTACCCAGAATGCATTTGGCCCTGGCGTCCCTTCTGCCCTTGTTGTACACAGGATGAATATTTCTAGGTATGGGGTCTACAACTAATTGTGTCTCCACCTCCTTGGGTATTTTGAACTTAGAGACGTCTCCTCCTCGAGGCAGTATTCCGACTTCATCTAGAATTTTACAACCTGGCTTAGTGTTGGAGAGTCTTGCAATTTGTGACATCGAATGTGCCTCAATGAGCTCATCTATAGTGTTATGAAGTCCTAACTTGTTGAGGAGTTCGGTACTCGTTCCGTGCGGGAGTCCCAGAGCCCTTTTGAGTCCGGAGCGTATAAGTGCGTTTAGCTTAGCCTTCTCTCCCTTCCCCCAGTTCAGGTATGATGCAATGTACGTCACATGACTGATGAAAAATGCATGATATGCTCTGATGAGATTGTCCTCCTTCAGGCCTGCATTTCGGTTTGAGACCCTGCCCAGGAGCTTTAAAGTACTGTTGGCCTGACCTGTGACTTCAAATGAGCCTCAATTAGAGTGTTTCAAAACATGTATAACCTCTAAAAGTCCACTTCACAGTTATAATGAGAGCTTAGGGACTTTTCTTTCTCACTTCAGTGACATGCTTCAGAAAATATTGGCGACACTAAACTGTAACCGCTTTTAATGTGTGCTGGAAAATCATATCTGGCGATGACATAGATAACTTTCACTGACATATTTCTTAGACTTTTTGTATTGCCATGGCAATCAAAAAATAGTATGCCGCTGTAGGCGGCGCTGTCCAGAGCATAGGAAGATGTCCAAAAGGCCACCATCCGACAAGCATTATGGCGTGCGCAAGGCAGTGGGGCCCTTGTCCAGGGGCTCCACCCGTTGACCATTTTATTCCACAACACAGTTGTTCTTCTTCACGTATTTCGTCCGGTATAAGGAGGGGCATATCTAGCACTGTTTTCAAAACGTTTGAACAGTGGCATTTCGCCCTTGGAGACGCTTCTAAAAGCATATCTAGTGTTCACCATTGCTTAACCCCTATATATATCATTGTGGACGTACCCCACAATTCCATTTACTTGACAACGAGAGATCTATGTTATTAAAGGACAGGTCTCCAAAGGCGTCATGTGCATTCTGTTTTGTTGCTCACTAAGTCATGTGCTGGCTTCTCGCACGAGCGTGTTATTTCAAGTGTTTATTTTTTCGGATGTAGACGTTGGAATGCGTGACATGTGCTTAAGAGGAAGCTTTAGCTCGGGCCCAACTCCGACGCGGCCTATTCAAATACATGTAAAACGCGAAAACGTTTTTCTTAGATAACCCCTGGACCGATTTTAATGAAATTTGTTGCATTTGAGAGAGCATGCTAAATTCTAGTGACTGTTGGTCGCGGAATTACTATTTAGGGCGTGAATTTTGTTAAAAGAATGTTTAAAAATTCTAAAGTATGAAAAAATAGAGGCACGAAGTTTACAGATTCATAGTTCTGCATAAAAAACAGATATCTCGGTTCTGTAAACGGGATCCATTAGATCATTGAAAGCGGACAAATTCGATGCTTCATTTTATATCTTACGTGAATTTGTTACGTTGTTTACAAGGGTTCTGCAAAAGCTATATTTCTATATTACTAAATTTTTTTAGAGTCATTTGTAACATATCAATTTTGTCCGCTTTAGACGTACTATTAGATTCACGGAATTGTATTATAAATTTTCGTTGCTGAGTTAAAGAGTTGTAAACTTGATAGTTTCGTTTTTTGAAAATTTTCGATTTTTGCCTATTTTTAATAAAAAAATTGACGATCTAAATCAAAAATCCGAAACCAACAGTCACTACATTTTAAGTCGTTCTTTTAAATGCAACAAACCTTGTCAAATTTGGTGCAGTGGTTGCCGAGAAAAACGAATTCTCCTTTTACATGTATTTGGATAGGAGCACCCAAGCTAAAGCTTCCTCTTAATCTTACCATTTATGACTCAGCTATTGACGTCGATGATGACGTGCAAGATGTGGAAGTGGCTTCGCCTGGAAACATAACGAAAAGACAATGGGTAAATGTCTTGTTTTATGTGGTAAGGTAGAAAAAATGGTGAGTTGGACAAGATACATACTTATTATTCCGCGCGAACACAACAGAACGCACAGAACACCCGACTAGCGCTGTTTAACAAATAATATTTATTGATCAAGATGCTCGAAAAAGAAAACATGAATAAACCAACAACCTGCGTGCGCAGGAAATCTGTCACGTGGAAATAGTTAATGAGCAAATGCGTTTCATGATCTAGCAAAATGACAGATACAGATACAGTCTCAAATACACAATCATCGCACAGCCTTTCTATGTGGAAGGCTTCGGAAAGTTCAGGAGCCCTTGTGTCTTTTTGCGTGATGCTGATGTAAGTGTTTTTCAATACAGGTTTCAACCCAGAAGACTTGCAGTGCACTGAAAGATCAGAGGTCAACTTTCCTTTTACAGTTTCTTATGCTGACGCAGGCGCTCATTGATGCAGTTGCCCGTCTTTACACGAGGGAGAGGAATTCCACAATCTACGTCTACGGCGCAGGAAATGAATGCTTTACGATGACTCACAGAGCAACCAACAACAGTTGATCTACCTGCCTTCCTCTCAATCACAGCACAAGCCTTACCTACTTTACGGTTGGCTGAAGAAAGAACATCCACGTCAAACTTCTGCAAAGTTCTTAAAACGATGCGACAGTCTATGAACATATGGCATGCCAGGAAATCTACTACTCCTTTTAATGCCCAAGTCGTCAGTGTTAACCCGAAGATACTTACACTTCTTCGTGATTCTCTCGGACGCCGCCATAAGAACATGCGTGAGGTAGCCTGCATTTGTTAAACAAACAGCCTGCTGCGGAAAACTATCGTAACATTTATGAAGTCTAGACTTCGTAAGGGCGGACTGTAGATAATATTGAGCAACAGAGTCCTTGATAATCTTTGAATGACCAGATGAATGATTAAGAAGTGCTTTCTAGGAACGTTGGGTGAAAGACCACCAAACGTGGTCTTGTTGAAAAAAACGAGCGTAAGTCGAGAAAATGCAATGAAGTATCTTTTGGCAATTTGCAAATGAAAGTTAACGCAAAAGCTGTTTCTTTGTAAATCTTTAAGTGGACATAGCGAAACCGAGACAATGCCTCCTCAAAAGAATAAAAAAATCATTTACGTAGGTAAAAATCTTCGCTGCCAAATGACGTAGATCACATTCTACCCGCCGATCTACAACACTCAAAAAGATGTCGCTTAAAATCGGTGCCACCCTAGAGCCAATGTATACTTCCGACTTCTGAATAAACAGGTCGTCTTCCTATGACGCAAATGTGGACTTAAAATAGAAGCCCAAGAGCTATAAAATGGTTTCAGAAGTTACCAAGCTGCCCTTAACAAAGGCGATATCATCATTGCCTTCTATGATACAATCTTTGGCAGCTGGTCATGCGGGAGAGAATAAAACAAATATTCCCTAGGGCTTCTGGCCGCCATTAAAGTGGGGTTGACATTTAGATGATCCTTAGATACCTAGATAAAGTTATTTTCTCTCTCTCGCACTGTCTCTCTACGTCTAGACTAACTGCGTGACAAGAAGCCGGGCAACCGTAAATGGACACTTCACACTTTCCTTGCCGAAACACAAAGTTCATGTCCCGTTTCGGGGTGTATTGTCTCTGAACACCACACGTGGCTATCTATCTATCTATCTATCTATCTATCTATCTATCTATCTATCTATCTATCTATCTATCTATCTATCTATCTATCTATCTATCTATCTATCTATCTATCTATCTATCTATCTGTCTGTCTGTCTGTCTGTCTGTCTATCTATCTATCTATCTATCTATCTATCTATCTATCTATCTATCTATCTATCTATCTATCTATCTATCTATCTATCTATCTATCTATCTATCTATCTATCTATCTATCTATCTATCTATCTATCTATCTATCTGTCTGTCTGTCTGTCTGTCTGTCTGTCTGTCTGTCTGTCTGTCTGTCTGTCTGTCTGTCTGTCTGTCTGTCTGTTCATCCATCCATCCATCCATCCATCCCTCCATACATCGATCCATCCGAGTTGCGCATCGGCTTGGGCCACTACGTATGTGCTCCTTATTCTAATACCGTCGTGGTCGTCTTACTGTTGTCAATCCAGCTTCGTGATCTTAATCTTGTTTTGCAGTCGTCGTTACGGCTTCTACTCTGACCTAATTGTCCAAGTTGTGTAATATCTTGGGCCACTAGGCCGAAGTAGTGGTGCAGTCCTGGTTGCTGCATTGTTGTCCCTCAAGCTTTGTCATCCGACATTTGTCATGCCGTCATTATCAAGCCATCGTCCTCACACAGTCGTCGTCATTCCGTCGTGGTCACGCTGCCATATTATCATTTTAGTTACTTTAATATCACCATACGAACGTGCCATGCCATGGTTTTCCTACTGCCTTCGTCCGATCAACGTCAATCTTTATTGATCATTCTACTGTAAACCTACTTTCGTCATTATATCTGGTTTATACACCCCTTCTCATACCTTCATTGTCAGACAGCCGCTACCATGCCTCCACTGTGAGACCCTCGCCCTATTACCATCGTGGCCGTGCCATCATCGTCAGCCCCACTTTATAACTGAACTCCCGCCCTGCTGTCCCATTCACGCCATCATCGTCATGCAGGTTACGTAAGGCCCTCATTACAGCAGCGTCATTGCCATCATGTACTCGCCGCATTGTCTTCATGGAGTTGTCATGCCATTATCGTAACTGCATCATCGTCATACAGTCGTGGTGATGCCTTCGTTCTCATACTATCGTCGGGATGCGTTGCGGTCGTTCCATTGTCGTAATTTCGGCATCCGACTCTCGTCATGCCGTTGTCGTTATACCGTTGTCGCCATGCGTCGTGTCTCACACTGTGATTTCGCCATCGTCATCGCTTCAGTATCATCTTCATATTTTCGCCATACCATCGTCGTCATGTCGTCATTGATATATTGCCTTCAACGATCCATGGACTTAATTTCTTGTTCGTCATTCTATCGTAATTATGCTGTCACCACCAATTTTGGATTATGACACTGTTATCATGGCATCGTGATCACCCAGTCGTCATCACATCGCCGCTGTCATGCATCCGTTGTCAGACCATCGTAGAAATAGCGCTTTTGTTGTACCATCAGCCTCATGTACGCCTCTTCATCCTGTTCTGTTCATGCCATCGTCGTCACACCCTCATCGTCATACAGTTTTCATCCCATTGTCTTCATGTTGTCGTCACGTTGTTTTGTCTGTGCCATCGTCATAATTAAGAATATACATCATTGTTGTTACGCCGTCATAGTTATATGTCTGTCGTTTCATCAAAATCACTCCTTTTTTGTCATTCCATTATAACGGCGTCAGCGCCACACAGTCCTCGTCATATCACCATGCTAACGGGCCCCCTTGGCAAGCGAATGCTAAAGCAAATGGCTAGTTTACCACTACATCCGCCGGTTCAATAGAAAAACATCTCCGTTGCATATATGGCATGTACAACTATATCGCATACATCTACCTAAATTTATGAGAAACCTCATTGTAACACGTTGAAAGACCATTTGAGTGTTCATATGCGGGTTATCGCAATAAAATAACCCACAAGGCAAAGCAAATCGATGTATAAATGACTCCAGTCGAAACTTTACATATATTTGTGAACCAACAAAATATCCCCATTTCGCGCAGGAAACAATGACTCTACCTTCAGGCATGTCTTCTGCTTTTGAAACAATTAACCAGATGTACTCAATTTCCTTTTCATTGATTCTCGTTTTACCTATTCTGCGAAGGACACCTTTAAAAAACGAAAGACAGTCAAGTGCATTTTTTTGCAACAAGTTTCCGATCATTCAAATGTATTCCTCTTCAACGCCATTGCAATGTGAATATCTGTCCAGCTCATTGCAATTTTTATCTCTCTTTGCGCCGTCTTGCTTCTTGAAAATCTTCACCACAAATCCCAACACTGATACTGCGCTACCTCTAGTTGTCAAGCCACACTGCTATCGAACTCAGTGTGCGACCCACATTTATGGTCGGGTCGTCGGTTTCTCATCTGAGCAGTATCTTCTTTAGAGACGCGAAGCCCTAAATACCTTGTAACAACCTTGACCAGAGTGTTCCAGTATCGTGAAGCGTAAGAAATCCGGCAGAACCCATCTGACTGTATTCACCTATCTGTAATGAGGTTAATATGATTACAATTCAAGCAATGTAATGATACAGCTGTATTCCCGAAGACACTTCTATTTAAAAGGTGTCGTGGTCATTCTGAAATATCGGTTGCTACGGCAACATGTGACACAACTGTCTCCATGATCGGCACATTTCGCTATTAAATTTGCTCGCCAGCGTCAGCAGTGGCTGTGATCGAGTGGACGTCACTCGGTCACGGTATTTCACTATATTCTCAGTACGTCCGTCAATGTCAAGTAGTGCCTTTTCTTGCTTATTTTCATGGCTTCCTGACATTCTGATATGTTTATCGGTTAAATTATAGTATTTAGAGCATGTCATGCTTGTTTGCTATGATTTTTGCAATCGCTTGTATCTATGTTTAGCGTTTACATAAATATGTAGTTGAGAGTTCGCGCTCATCTTGTCTTCTAGTCTTCGTCTGTGTTCCTTTGCGCTGCAAACTAATAATATATTAGCGTACGAACTCGCCGAACTGTCCATCCTTTTACACCTGGGTATATTGTCCTCTGATACACCGAATAGGTAAAGAAGTGTGGCACCTCCAATCATGACCAACGGTCACATCTAATATCACCGCAGAGAAAGCTCCCCTACGCCTAGCTAGCTGATCGCTCTCCTGGAAAGCAAACAACCTTCACCATTTTTCCTTTCCCGCACACATCTCCCTATTGACGTTCCATATTGTTTTGGTGGTTTCACAAGGTGATATTTTTGAACGGACCTTTAAGGACGGTTGCTTGTAGTTGTCTTGTGTATTTTGTTGTATTTCTTGCTATTTAAGCCACGTGTTCATGCTCGTCAAGAAAACCTGGCCTTGCAAGCCCTTTCTTAATGTGGTGAGGTTGGAATGTATGACGTCTGCTGAACATGACGTCTGCTGCTTTGGGCCGAGTCGAAGGCTGGTGTTTGACGGCAACGCGGACGTACAACGAATGACCAAGAGGAGCTGTCTTCCACGTAGACAAAGGGAAATGACAATAGCTAAGTGTTTGTCAGGAGAAGAGCACGGATATGCCCGTGTTAAAATTATAATTATCTATTACAAATACAGCGAACAGTCTTCAAGAAGTATTAAATCAATACCTATATGTTACTGTCATTGCGGTCTTGTAGTTGTCATTTATGTTCCTTGTTCCTCTATATTACTTGTGATAGTTCTTGCTAGGTCGAAAATATTTATTTTGGCCATGTTCGCCGATAGGAGTAAACCCCCTTTTTCCGCCTTGCCAAGTGGTACACATTGCGATTCCCGAATCATGGCCGCTCGATAAAAAAGAAAGTTTTATCCAGCGGCCGTGCCCGAAGTGACAATAAAGCAGCGCTTCTTTTAAGGCGAAAGCCTTAAGTGGCTCACAATCCCGATCGTTTAGAAAGTGCGGCGTGCGGTACAGAAAGCCATGTGAGCTCGCCTTGTGCAGATGCGCGCTCACACCATTGCTCGCGCGTTAGTCGTAGCCTTCTTCCATATCTGGCTCCGATGTCGCTGATCATGTCAAAAAAAGCTAAAGGTAATTAAGATATAGGTAATTCTCGCACTCCAACCCTTGACTTTCGGTGGGAGTTGAACCCTCGAGCTTATGTGGAGGTCAAACCCACCAACTATGGTGTTAAGGCGAAGTTAATTAGGGGAAAGACATTTAATGTAGAATTAGTTAAGGTACTCGAACGCAGGACCATTGGTGTTCATTAGGGCGAAGTTCATGAAGTCGCAGGTAATTAAGGTAGCGCCAATGATGACACTCGAATTCCCAACCTTTGGTGGGAGAAAACAAGTAATAAGAATTAAGAACCCATTCTAATGAGAATGTCAAGGAACTTAATGAATGTCTCATGAGCCCGCAGGCTTTCGCTTTCACCCTCTTTGGCGTATGCTAAAGTAACAAATTTTTGTGTGCCTTCATACACCAAATTTCGAAAATAGTCTGTGGGGTAGTAATGTTCTTTAATGACGCGTATTTAGTTCTCTTCTTTATTTGCGCGTATCCCTCTATCTATTGCTAGCTTTCATCGTACACGCATTAAATGTAATCTTATAAGTCTGGCGGCGAAGGAAATAAACAAGTTTTCATTTGTGAGCGATCCATGTGCGGCGTCATGAGGTAGCCTGTAAGGATGCTAAAAGTATCTCTCTGTGTATTGGTGTTGGATAACTATCAAACCACACTATAATTTGGCAACCGCTATATGCGATACGTTCAATGGTACTGATGTTCATTATATAGAAAAATGTTTAGGAGACACTGATGAATTGTTACCGCTATCTCTGGTATACTGCATTTTGCGTTATTTCAAACGCTTGCCGTCATTGAAAAAATCAGCAAAAGAGTGACAACCGGCGTGGTTGCTTAGTGGCTATGGCGTTGGGCTGCTAAGCACAAGGTTGCGGTATGAAATCCCGGCCACGGTGGCCGCACTTCGATGGGGGCGAAATGCAAAAACGCCCGTCTACTTGGATGTAGGTGCACGTTAAAGTACCTCAGGTGGCCTAAATTTCCGAAGTCCCCCTACAGCTTGCCTCTTAATGAGGTCGTGGTTTTGACATGTAAAACACGATACGCTTTTTAACCCTTTCCCTAACGCGAAAACAGTGCATAATTGTACCAAATTTACCAGTTTCTGGAGTTTTTTTTTTTCTGAATCCCGCGGCAATATTATTTCAGTTCAAGGTGGTTCCTTTATTTTACAAATTGCACAAAAAAGATAGGCTAAAGAAGGTTTCAATGCATGGCCCTAGTATCTTGCAAGAAGGCGTTTCGCAGGGCTAGATGTACTATGAAAAAAAAAACAGAATACGAAGAAAAGAATAACCTAAACATTGCAAAATCATGCATATGAACAACGGCTACTTTTGCTCAGCTTCTAAAGCAGTTAGTAGGACATCATCATATGGTATACTCAAAGGCAGCCGCAAGGTCCTCCGGGGCATCCATACAATAGTGTCCATCAGATTCATCAGATCAAAATAGGTCACTTTCCGCTTCCGAGCAAAACTCTACAGAGCTGTGGTCTAATGTGGAGGCGTCAAAATAAATTATTTTACGCGCGCTTTCATTGCCTCTTTTCGGGGAGGCAGCCATGCGTTGCGCGGGGGTTTCAGAGGCAGCAATATGATGAAAGACGAGACACAAATGGCACAACATCGACAAGTGTGGCCACCTACTGTGAGGAATCGCAGCTCGATGCAATAGGACGAGTACAGCAGTCATAGGTTCACTGTGTGACAAATGTTTGTTCATGAGAACTATAATCGCCAATGGTTATATCGGTAAAAAAATTAATGACGACTATACTCGTCAACAGGAGGTAAAGTGTTAAAAACAGTGACACGCTATCTTTTAAACAAACTTCCATTCATTACCTGTGTGTAACAACATAATTACGAGTGTGAGTGGCAACATGTGTGCCTCACTAAATGTAGCGATATTTTTACCTACAGTTTTTACCAGCATTTTTCTTCTGTTTTCCGGTTCGTCGGTTGCTCGTGTCCAGCTGTGGGCGCAGATTTCAAGTCAACAACCTATGACCTCACTGCTTGCATTGCTGATTGCAAAAAACCCTAATCCCCGCTGCGATCAACACAACGCAATAACTAGCATCACGGTTCTGTCAGCTGATAAATCTCCCAGGTAAGAAGGCATTGCACTAGTATTTATATAAATTGTTTAGCATTGCTGGTAACGTCATATTCTCTTGCTTTCCCCGGGAGAATCCTGCAAAAACAAATCCTTTGCTGCAACAGGTATAGTAACCGCTGAGTAACAAACATTTTATAAGGAAGCTCGACTGAATAATAGAACAAACCACATTTAGCGTACAGTGATAAAGACGAGACTCCAGTTTGTGGGAGGGCTAGTCTCAAAATATAAAGGTACTAAGCAATATACTTGCATTTTTTTAGCTCTGCCAGGCAAAACAATGCTTTCAGTCAAGGTTGACGACTGGGCATGTTGGTATAGCATATTAGCGGTTGGATTGCGCAACATTTTGAAGAGACACACAGAAGAGAAACACACACCACAGAGCGCTACCAAAACGTCCATGCCTTCAGACAAATAGCGGTCAGTTTCACTTTCCGGAGCCAACTTGGAGACGCGCTTGACGATACCCAGAAGAGTTGGCGGTGAGAGCTTTGGTTGAACGGCAAACTTTGGTCCCTTCGAGAGAACTTCCTTGATGAATTCCGGTAGCACCACGTCGCCTCGTAGGTGGATGGGACCCATTGAAGAGGCGGTCCTTCGCTTCATCGACGGTCGTAGCTGCGAAAGCGTCTGCATCCACATGAATTCAGCTGTCACATCGGCCAGGTTCCTAAAACTTTCAGTCAATAAAGGCAGCAGTACTTATATGCTGCCGACGGATGTAATCTAAAAATGTGGCACAAATATTTAATAAGCCAAAGTTGCATTTGATATACTACTGCATTACTATAATATAATGTTGCTATACAATGTTGGCCGACTGCAACATTACAATTTTTTTTAATGCTTTTGTAAGAAGGATACGAGCGTCGCAAACGGGACGTTTTGGCAAATAAGGTATCGTCGATTTGTTCACACGTTATATGGATACACATAATCGCCAGTTGCATGAGTTCCAGAAGATTACTAAACATTGAGGACTTTTAACGCTAACTCGGGGCAATACACTTATTGAGTGGGCCGTGAGCTTAGCAGAGGTGGCCCCGGAAATGCAGCTCAGTAAGTGGGACGCCTCGCTCGGCTGCGATAGGTGCGCGCTTTAAGTGGCACCGCTAGTCACCCACTCGCTTATAAGAAGGCACACGCCAACCCCCCCCCCCCCCCCCCCCAAGCGTACTGCTTTCGAGGGGCGCATTGCTTTATAGAGGTTCGTACAGACCGCTATGCGTGCTGCGAAAAGAAGCAAGGCAAAACAACACAAGTAGTTGGAGTCTGAGCTTCTCATGCCACCAACTTGCCATCAGGTAGGTACTGCAGAAACGCCGCGTTATGAAAAACGCGGGGAAAAATGGAACTAAACGTCGTAGACAGACGTGGCACGTTCTGATGCGGCATGTTTTATCTGGAAAGCGTTGGCCGCGACTTGGTGATCACTATTTGCTGTGACAATGCCATCGTTTAATTTTCGTGTAAAAATTCGTCACGGGCTGTTTGCACCGGACGTAGCTGCGGATTGTGCTGGATTTTTATATTGTCGCGTATACCCTGCTGGAGTATACAAGCTGAATGAAGATACAGGCGGTTGCACTTTACGAAAACACAAGCGGCGACGCGCGATGCTGCGACGAACCTCGTTCTCCTCTTCTTCAGTCCCTTGCTGCGTCGCACCATGTGGCATTACCCCCTCTCAAAAAAAAAAAAAAGAAGGAAAGCATACATAGGCTTGACCTGAGAGCGCCCAGATGGTCTAGGGCGAACACATAGGCTATAGTCGCAATCACTATGGTGTGCGATATAGTCACAAGGCACTTGTGGACGAGCAACAACAAAAACTAACCGAAGCGGCTGAAAACGTCGAATATTAGGGGCTATAGTACGGTTTCAACCGCACAACGTGCACAATCTCAGATTGCGGTTGTCGACGTCGGGGAGGCTGGCTTCCGTCAGGAAGGACTTCGTAATTCACGTCACTTATTCGCTGCAACACTCTCTAAGGTCCGAAGTAGCGACTCAAAAGCTTCTCGGATAGTCCTTTTCGGCGCACGGGAGTCCAGACCAAAACTTGATCACCAGGTTTGAACTCGACATGTCGATGGCGCATATTGTAACGGTGCGCATCGATGCTCTGTTGTTGCTTTATGTGCACTCGGGCAAGCTGACGGGCTTCTTCCGTGCGTTGCACGAAAAGTTCGGCATCTTGGGCGGGGTCGAGATGATCGATGTTGTCGCACGGCAGCATTGCTTCTAACATAGTCTGCGCTTCACGGCCGTAAAGGAGGTAAAACGGTGTGAAGCGTATTGTTTCTTGCGTAGCAGTATTGTAGGCAAACGTTACGTAAGGGAGTATCTCGTCCCACGTCTTGTGCTGTACGTCTACGTACATAGACAGCATGTCAGTCAGCGTTTTGTTCAGTCTTTCGGTCAAGCCATTTGTCTGCGGATGATATGCAGTTGTCCTTCGATGTGTCGTGCAGGTGAGTTTAAAAACGTCTTCAATGAGCTGTGCCGTAAAGGCTTTGCCTCGGTCTGTGATGACATGCCATGGGGCGCCATGCCGTAGGACAATGCTGTGTATGAAAAACTGGGCAACCTCGGAAGCTGTGCCTCAAGGCTGCGCCTTTGTCCCTGCATACCGTGTTAAATAGTCCGTGGCGACAATTATCCACCTGTTGCCAGACGATAACAATGGAAACGGGCCCAGAAGATCCATGCCGACCTGGTCGAAAGGTTTGCCAGGTAGATCAATCGGATTCAGCAATCCCGCAGGCTTCAGAGCTGGCGACTTTCGGCGCTGGCATTCACGGCAGGCTTGGACGTACCGCTTAACACACTCAGCAAGTTTCGGCCAGTAGTGAGATTTGCGCAATCTATCAAGCGTTCGCGTAACATCCAAATGGCCAGACGGAGGCTCGTCATGACAGGCGAACAAAACTTCGGCACGGAGGTCTGCTGGAACGGCCAAAACGTAGGTCTTGGTGGCAGCGTTCTTGTACAAGACGCCATGTCGTAAACAAAAAGACGACAATCCTCGAGCGATACGCCGGGGGTATTGATGGGTTTCGTCCTTCCAGATGTTCGAATATAGTTCGTAGTGCGTCGTCTGCGCGCTGCCGTGTGGACAAATCAGTAACGATTACGGCCCCAAGGAAAGCGCCGCCGTCCTCAATGTCGTGGTCGGTAGTGTCGATAGGGGCGCGCGAGAGTGCGTCAGCGTCTTCGTGTAGGCGGCCCGACTTGCACATTATGGTCACGTCGTACTCCTGCAAACGTAGACTCCACTTTGTCAGTCGTCCAGAAGGGTCCCCGAGATTTCCAAGCCAGCATAACGAGTGATCATCAGTTACAACTTTGAATGGGTGGCCATAAAGGTAAGGTCAAAATTTGGCCAGCGCACATACGACGGCAAGACACTCTTTCTCCGTGGTGGTGTAGTTGGTCTCTGCACGCGATTGTGTGCGCCTTGCAAAGGCGATCACTCTTTCAATACCTTCCTGCCGTTGTACAAGCACCGCACCAAGACCAACGTTACTGGCGTATGTATGAACTTCCGTGTCCGCCTCCTCGTCAAAGTGGGCCAAAACTGGTGCTGACACCAGACGCTGTGGAAGCTCGGTGAAAGCAGTCTCTTGCTCTGAGGACCGGACGAATGATACATCGTCCCTTGTGAGGCGAGTGAGCGGCTCCGCCATCTTCGAAAAATTTTCGGTGAAACGCCGGTAGTATGCGCAAAGGCCCAGGAAACGTCGGACACCTTTCTTGTGGGTCGGTGTTAGAAATGAGGCCACAGCGGCAGTTTTCGCGGGATCGGGGCTAATGCCTTCCGCGCTGACTACGCGTCCGAGAAACGTCAGCTCCTTGTAGCCGAAATGACACGTCTGAGGTTTAAGGGTGAGGTTAGCCGATCGGATGGCTTCGAGAACTTACCGCAGTCGTTTCAGGTGGTCGTCCAATGTCGCCGAAAAAACAACCACGTCATCGAGGTAGACGAGGCAGCTTTGCCACTTGAGACCAGCGAGAACGGTGTCCATCATTCGCTGGAAAGTTGCTGGTGCCGAACAGAGACCGAAAGGAAGTACTCTGAATTCGTAAAGGCCATCTGGAGTGACGAATGCAGTTTTTTCGTGGTCTCGTTCTGCGACCTCAATTTGCCAGTAACCGCTCTTTAGAGCGAGAGACGAAAAATGCTTAGCTCGCCGCAACCTGTCTAAAGAGTCATCGATACGTGATAGCAGGTACACGTCCTTCTTGGTAACATCGTTGATGCGTCGATAATCAACACAGAAACGAAGCGTTCCGTGTTTTTTCTTGACTAGAACGACCCGGGAGGACCACGGACTGTGCGAAGTCTGAATGACACAATCATCTAGCATCTCCTTGACTTGAGCTTGAATTGCCTCGTGTTCTTTCGGCGAAACACGATAAGGCCGTTTGATGGGACGTGCGTCGGTGGATGTTGTTATTCGGTGCTTCATGATTGGCGTTTGGCCCACCTTAGTAGCCCGAGCGAAGCACGCGCGGAATTCGTTCAAGAGCCCCTGCAGTGCGCTCTTTTGGTCGTCCTTAAGCGCGTAGTTTACATCGATGTCTTTGAGCGAACCATCGTCTGTGTCCACTTCAGAAGCAAAGCACTCGACGATGTCCGTTGATGGTTCGGCGTAGGCGATGGCAGTGCCGCGAAAAATGTGCCGATGCTCAAAGGTAAAGTTGGTAATGAGGACCGTTGTCTGGCTATCACGAAGTTCCACAAGGCTTCGCTCTACAGAAATACCTTGTGCCAGCAACATAGAAATGTTGCCTTCTACAATGGCTTCACCGCCTTGTAGCCCGTCAGACTTGACCGGAACCATAACCCATAACATTCGCACGCGGCAGTATCGTGATGCTCTCGTCCGAACCGCGAAAAGCGGATCTGTGTCCAATGGCGTCGGTCTGTGCTGCCCTTTGTGTCGAGAAAGTGATGCAGCGGTCGCGGAGGTGAATAATGGTGCCATATTCCCCGGGAAAGACCATCCCAAGAATTAAATCGCGAGAACACTCGCGAAGAACAAGACAAGGGGCGAGAAAAGCAGCACCGCGAATTTCTACTCTGGCCGTGCATAGGCCAAGCGGTGTGACGACGTGGCCACCTGCCGTACGAACTGGTGTCCCGTTCCAGGGCAACGTAACTTTTTTTCAGAACGCTTGCCAGATTTCCACTGAGAATGGAGTAATCGGCGCCAGTATCTACAAGTGCACTCATTTTTCTGCCATCGATCAACTCAGGTATGTCCAGTGAAATCTTAGGCGCTATAACGTAAAACTATTGGAAACTTTTCTGTTCCAGTTTTGCAATCAGCCTTCCGCGATTGGTCAAAAACTTTTTGGACCACCCCCTTTCACCTGTCTGTCACGCGACGTCACGAAAATCACGATAGCTCCCCATCTGATATAACGTGTACACACGGATTATGCATGAGTTGACCGAACAAAAGAAAAATAGTTATTTCTGATTCGACGCCTCTTCGCCATTAGTCCTCAGACATTCGTCAAAAGTTTTCGGGCTGCACCCACTTCACCTGGCTCTCACGCGACGTCACAGAATTGCAAAAACTCACCGCGTCAAAGTGACGTGTACATGATAAAGATGCATTAATATGCCGAACAAAACTGAATTTTCTTCTTAATAGCCGCAGGCTGCCCCGTTCCGAAAGGAATAAAAGATGGCTGCCGCCGATCGCTCAGGCAATGGCTACTCGCACCTGTCGAAGAGCATGGGTTTATTTGCGTGCAATAAAACTTTCTACGTGGCCGTGTAACATTTTTGAACACTTTCGGCCCGTTTACAACTTCGTTCTGCCAACTCTCCTTTGCTGAGGATCCGTTTTAGCGTCATTCTTATGCTTCCTTTGCATGCCGCCGGGATTGTCGAAGAGCCACCGCAAGCTAAATAAGGGAAAGCGGACCAATCGCAGACGCCGGCACCACCCTCTTCATCCGGTTATCGATTTTCAGTGCAGTGTGGCTCGGCCCTATCGAATCCCTCTTCACTTGAGCGTGCTCCTCGCCTCTTGTGAGCCAATTAGATAAGACAAGCCACTCAGTGTAGGCAATGTTATTCGTTGTTCAAGCTAACAAAACTGACCTCCTATGAACGTGGAGAGCGTTTCATTGGTCTGTTCAGAGAACCCGGCGGGTGACCGCCCGTTGCTTGCGTCGTCGGTTACGCGTATTTGGCGTCAGGAAATTGGAATAAAAACACATTAGAGAGAGAGAGAGAGAGAGAGAGAGAGAGAGAAAACTTTTATTGTCAAGTTTTAGTGGAGCTTTCTTTCCCAGCGGTGTGGGCTAGCGTGGCGTCTGCTTTGCCGCGACGCTATCAGCCCATTCCGCCAACCGTATCTGGTCTTGCGGGTTGGAAGTTTTCGTCTTTTTCTCCCACTCGTCATGTGAGGGAGCTCGCCTAAACAGTTCTCTCGGGGGAGGGTTCTTTTGGCATCCCCACAAGATGTGATCTTGGTCCGCAAGGAGACTGCTACAGTGTTTGCAGTTTGGTGGATATTCACCACCGGTCACTGCAGCTAGCCTTTTTGGACTAAGTACAGATCTAGTCTGTACTCTCCTGAGGTTAGTGGCCTGTATTCTTGTCAGTGTCTCGTGCGGGGATGGATATATTCGCCTGGATTCGCGGTAATAAACGGTCATTTCGTTGTAGGTGTGGATACCTTCATGTCGGTCAACCCCGTCGGGCAAGCCCACCTCCCGGTTACTAGCTGCTCGGGCGGCTAGGTCGGCGGCCTCATTGCCAGAGTTGCCCGCATGAGCGGGTACCCACACCAACTTCAATTGATTGAGGTTTTTGTTAATTATCCTGAATGCTCGAGGGGAAATGAAACCTGAGGTGTAGTTACGAATCGCTGTTTTCGAGTCGGATATAATAATCTTGGTGCCCGGAATGGAGGTGCCCATGGCGATGGCGGCCTCTTCCGCCTCCACAATGGAAGATGTGTTTACCGTTGCACAGCTGATGGTGTGCCCGTCGCCATTAGTGACGGCTATGGTGTGTCGACCATCACTGGTGCGAGCAGCATCCACGTATATGGCGGGTTGGTTTTTGTAGCATTGCCAGAGTGCCGCCGCCCTAGCTTTGCGTCTACCGCTGTTTTCAGTGCTCATGTTTTTCGGAAGCGGGGGGATAATTATCTTGGTCCGGATAGTGTTAGGTATTCGCTGTCGTTGCGGGATGTCTAAGGCTGGGCGATACCCTAAGGTGTCGAGGATCCGCTGTCCCGCATGTGTGCCGGATAATCGAACTGTTTGAGCCCATTTGTGGGCATCTATGATTTCCTCAACGTTATTATGCACCCCTAGACTCAAGAGTGCCTCTGTATTAGTCCATTTTGGTAGCCCAAGAGCCTGTTTGAATAACGTTCGGATTAGACCGTTAATCCGTTCCAAATCCCTCTTCCTGAGATGCAGGTAAGGGCAGGTATACGCCACTCGGCTCAGAAAGAAAGCCTGGATTAGCCTGCAGGCATCTTTCTCCTTAACTCCGTGCCGTCGGTTGGAGACCCTCCTGAGAAGGTTCTGTAATTGCCCAGCTGTAGTTTGGAGTCGTGCTAAGGCTTCTTGGTTGTGCGTGTTTTGCTGGATCCACAATCCTAACACTCTGATTTTAGGAACGGGTGGGACCGGTTGTCCAGCTACCTGCACCTGAATGTGTGCCGGCAAATCAGCAGCCGCATTTGCGGGATTTTTTTTCCGGACTATAAGCAATTCTGATTTTTTCGGCGAACAGCTGAGGCCATTGTTACCAGCATGTTTCTGCACTGCGTCAGCCGCTGCCTGCAGTGATTCTGAAATCTCTCCATTCGACCCAGTGCACGTCCAGATCGTTACGTCATCGGCGTAGATAGCCTGCCTGATATGAGGAATCTCTTTGAGCTGTCGGGATAAGCCACTCATGGTGGTATTAAAGAGGAAAGGAGAAAGTACTGCTCCCTGTGGTGTACCTCTAGTGCCGAGCTCTATGGTTTTGCTTTCAATATTGCCTATGTTTACGGTGGCAGTACGTCCCTTGAGGAATGTGGTAATATAGGTATATGTTCTCTTACCTACGTTCATGTTGGATACGTTTTCTAGAATGGCTCGATGTGAGACATTGTCAAACGCTTTGTGTATGTCTAATGCTAACACTGTTCGAGTTGCGCGTATAGGCGCAGGGTTAAGGATATCATTTTGTACTTGCCACAGTATGTCTTGGGTGCACAATTTAGGACGAAAGCCGATCATTGTCTATGGGAAGAGTTTGTTGGTTTCGGCATAGTCAACCAGCCTATTGAGAACCACATGCTCCATAGCCTTACCAAGACAAGAGGTAAGGGATATGGGTCTGAGGTTCTCTAGACTGAGTGACTTGCCCGGTTTAGGAATGAAGACCACGCTAGCGTGCTTCCACTCTTGCGGGAGTGTACCGTTTTGCCAGTGCTGATTAAAAAGCTTGGTGATCAGTGTTATGGTAGGGTCATCTAGATTCCTGAGCATTTTGTTGGTGATCTTATCTTTACCGGCTGATGATGTCGTGCGTAGGCAGCTCAGAGCGGCGCGTACTTCGGCCTCGGTGATGTCTTCGTCTAATGTTGTGCTTTCGTCTCCTCTGTACTCTATATATGCACCCGGCTCCCGTTCTGTATTAAGATATTGCCCGATCAAGAGGTTTACGAATTCAGAGTCTGTTCCCGGGAAACTGTGTACGATTTTCTGAATCCTTTTATGAGCAGCACTTTTAGAGTGTTGTGGATCTAGCATGTGTTTAAGCAGGGTCCAGGGGTTCTTTTTGCTTAACTGGCCATTCATGTTGTCGCATAATTGGTTCCATTGCATAGTGCTGAGCTCGCTAGAGTAGTCCTGAATCTCTTTCTCTAGGGCGGCGAGTTCGTGGCGCAGCGTGCGGTTGATCTTATTCTTCAGTTATCTCTGCTGAAGGTCTTTATGCTTTTCCCATAGACCTAGGAGTTTTGAGTGTGGCGCGGGGCCTTCCTCTTCTATCGGGGCCATGGTTGTGGCATTGTCCACATCCTGGATAAGCTCATTCGTCCACGCAGTGAGGTCTGCTATATCGGTGAGCTGTTTGCGGTTTCTTACGTATCGGAATACATCCCATTTGGTATGTGGAATCAGCTTCATTTTCCTTTTATGCCCTTTTGAAGGGATAGTGATAACAACGATATAGTGATCGCTCCCAAGACTAGTTTCGGTGTTATACCAAATAGCACCATTGGCATTTTCGACGAAGCATAAGTCGGGTGTGGTATTCCTGCTTACACTGTTGCCGATACGCGTGGGCCTATCTGGGTCAGTGATGAGTGTAAGTTCTAAGTCACTTGTCACTGAATATAGCGCATTGCCTTTCCTAGTGCAGGGTTGGTATCCCCAGACTGTGTGCGGAGCGTTAAAATCTCCTACAACAACCAGTTGTTCCTTCTCTGCGGCTTTACATGCTTTTTTCAGGAGGGCAATAACTCTGTTGCTTTTATCTTTCGGCGAGCTGTACAAGTAAAGGATGAATACACATCTGTGTTCCTTTTTCCTAGGCAGTAGCTGTACAAACGTGTAAGGAATTTTGTCTTCCTCCAGATCAATTTGCATTGCCGTAAGGTTGCGTTGTATCGCAACTGCCGTAGAAGGTTTCTTGTCGGCTTCAGTTAATTCATTGAACGTGGTATACCCAGTAATTTTGACTTGCGTGCCTGTTTCCTGTAAGGCTACAACATCTACCTTGGGATCAAAGCTAGCGAGTTGGAACTGCAGTGCTGCACGCTTTTGCTTAAACGATCTGCAATTCCATTGTATAATCCTAATAGTTTCAGCCATCTTTTTTGGTGTACGGTTCTGCCCTTACCGGCAATACAGATGTCATTTTGAAGCCCTTAGTGTTGAGCACTTTGGTGGCTGTGGTGGCAAGTTGTTCGTGTTCCGCGCTTTGTGTAAGGCTCTGTGTACATTCAGCTCTATACACAGCGCCTATCCTGGTAAGCTCGTGGGCTACCATCTGCTGAAATTCTGCGGTAGACTTTATGTGACTGGAGACTGTCTCAGCTAGCTGAGCAATTGCTACTTCTAACTTATCTACTCTGTCCGTATGGTTTGAGGCTTCGGACTCCTTGGGTGTGTCCCGCACTGACGCTTTGCGTTTGTTTGACGGTTCTGCCTCCATCGATTCAAGTTCACCTTTCCGAACACAGGCCACTATTTCGCGTGCAGCCGGCGTCATAGAGGCGCCTCCAATTGGCTGCCTACTTTCTAGGAACCTGATTTTGGCATTGGCTGCCTCTAGTTGTTCTCTCAGTGCTCTAATCTCTTTAGCGAGCTCCCTCACCTGGTTTGCATCCTGTTGAGGTCGTGCGGGCGTGGGGTTGGGCTCGGGATTGGCTGACCAGGCGACTTTCCGTGATACTGTCTGGTCACTTCGTTGTTTGGAGTTGGAGTGGCTGCGAGACTGGCTGTTGCTCCGGCTGCGCTGCCTGCTGCCACTTCTACTATTTGAAGCTTCGCGCTGGTCGGAACGCACGGAAGGGCGGCCGTGCCACACGGCGTCTCGGTAGCTCGTTCCGCCCTCTGTGCGGGCGCCAGATGCGTTTTGTGTGCCACTCGCCGGTGGCCCTGCTGTCGTCGACGTGGTCGCGCTTCCTCTTTTTCTTTCCCCGGCTGGTTGTCTGCGCTGCGCAGGTGGATAGAAGCGATAGCGGCAGCTGGGAGCGCCGGTAGGGTGACCGCCGCCGCAGATGATGCAACGCGCTTTGCACGCTGCCACAGTTCCCCGTGGCGGCGTCTCACGTTCTTCGTCGCCGCAATGGTGACATCGTTGTCGTCTTGGGTCCGGACAGACATCGGAGCGATGGCCAATCCGGCGACAGTTAAAGCAGGTTTCAATCCGTTCGCGGAATGGATGCACAATAAAGATTGAGGCCCAAAAGCGGACGTGCTTGGGTAATGTTTGTCCGGCAAATGTCACCACAATATGCCGAGAGGATCCTATCCTTCTTGCTCCAGCGATTTCCAAACCTGAATTTCTCGCGCATATTTCCTTGAATATGTCGGCGTCAGTCTCATCCGAGTAAGCGTAATAGATAACGCCTTTCACTGAATTTTCTGGGGCCGGTGCGTATGCCAAAACGGCACATTCCTTTTGCTCAATTTTAAGGCATTTGATGTTATAGTAAGCTTCAGCTCTTACCCTGGATGGGGTGCTGATCAGCGCAGTGTTGCTGGTAGGGTGTACTCCGACTTGATCTTCTTGCACCGCTTCATCCAGGTTAGCTTGGGCCGCAGCACACACTGTACGCAGAATCTTGGCTGGGCCGTAAGACAGCAGGTTGATCGCGCACTGTGGGCGAATGATGATCTTGTAATCTTCGGCCGGGAGCTTCGGTAGGGGTCTTCTTTTCGGTAACGACGGCGGGCGAGCGCGATATCTCGGTGCGCTGCTTGGCGTTTCATTCGGCGTCCCTTTGTTCCCTTCGGCGGCTGGCTGCGTCTCGGCGTCAGTCTTGCGTCGGGCATATCGCCGCTGCGTGTCGAGAGCGGTCCAACTGCCGTCGTTCAGTTCTTCGTCGGTGATGTTTTCCCCATCCACGACGATTTCCATGCTGCAGAATTTTCGGATCACTAGGGTAATGCAGTGGTGTCGGCGTGGAGTCCCGACCACGCCGGCGCCGACAGGCTTCTCCAAAACACATTAGAATAGTTTTACATTATAGGGCCCCTTGTTCGCGGAAACTGCTTCTGGCGTAATCGTGTTTTCGTTGTTCTGCGGTCGGCACGATACGAGGTCTTGAGCGCGTCGAGTATCATCGGCCCCTCTTCGGAAGGTCGCTGACGTCAGTTTTCCCGGCGTGGACTTGGTGATCGCCCTTGCGTCGTCCTCGAGGTAATATCGCGAGCAGGGAAATATCGCCGCGGAGAGGGTGAGCGTGACTGCCGCTGCGATGGGCCCGGCCTGCGCTGCTGTTCGAGGAATTCTGCGATGTCGTGTGCCCTTTGGCCGAACCTAGGTCGAGGTGAATCGATAGAAAAACCCCGCAGTCCTAGTCGTCGGTAGGGGCACTCCCGATACACATGACCAGCTTCGCCGCGTCGATCGCGGTCGTCGATCGCATGCTCGCCAAACCTCTGATTTCCTCGCGGGTGTTCGGCGATCGTCGAAGTACGGTAGCGGAGTTGTCGGAGCGGCTAGAGCCGATTGCAACGCGGCTGGCGGCGCCACATAAGTAGGTGCGAAAGCTTGGACGGGGCTCAGTAATCTTTCTGCGTAAGTCTTGCGCCGGGATTCGCTTGGCAGAGGTGGTGCTTCACTGCTGGAAAGAGATGCCTGTAGTGCCTGCTGTACTTCGTTGCGTACGACGCTGTCGAGAGAGCTGACTGGAGGTGGCGACGTACCGTGGTGCTTCTGCAGCTCGTCGGGAACCACTGAGCGAGTCAGCTCGCAAAGCAAGGCGATGTCGCACCCGAAGCTTACCGGCGTATCCTGAGTGCAGGCGGCATTTAGTTGTCGGTTGTACAAGTTCGACCGTCGCTGAAGGGTCTTCTCCATTGTGGTGGCTTCGGTGAGTAACTCCGCAACAGTCTTGGGCGTATTCCGAACAAGACCGCCAAAGAGGTGCTCCTTTACACCTCTCATCAGATGAGGCACCTTCTTCTTTTCCAACATGCTCGGTTCGGCACGCGGAAAGAGACGCGTCATGTCCTCCACGTACATCGTGACGCTCTCGTTTGGCTTTTGGACGCGTGACTGAAGGGCTCGCTCCGCTTTTTCCCGGCGATCGGGGCTGGAGTAGGTCTCCAGTAGCTTGCGCTGGAATTCAGGCCAGGATGACAGGGAACTTTCGCGGTTCATAAACCACGTGCAAGCACCATCCTGCAGGCTGAAGTAGACGTTCCTGAGTTTGGCGGTCTTGTCCCACTCGTTAAATGCAGCCACGCACCCGAATTCCGCGAGCCAGTCTTCCACGTCTTCATATGTGTCGCCATGAAAAGCCGTCAGCACTTGGGGGTTCAGCAGCGTTAGGTAAGCCGGTGTCACTCGTTCCGTAGAAGTCGCAGTGGTAGCAGTCATCACTATTTAATGGAGGTTTCCAAATTCTGGGACGAGGCCTCGGATTCGCCGGCTTGTGCGGTGAACTGGAGTCAACTCCAACTGTGGGGCGAGGTTCTTGCTGCCCAGTGGGGTATCCTCCATAATTTGAGCGTACCCTGCAAGCTCCACCAAATTGTAGCGTATACCCTGCTGGAGTATACATGCTGAATGAAGATACAGGTGGTTGCACTTTACGAAAACGCAAGCGGCGACACGCGATGCCGAGACGAACCTCGTTCTCCTCTTCTTCACTTCCTTGCTGCGCCACACCATGTGGCAATATTGCTTGAACAGAGTGTTCGAATTCGATGTTGAATTAGACTTTATTTTCAAGATCTAAAGAAATAGCCAACATTAAAATGTGACTGCCTCAAAATTTACCATTAAACAACTGCCTCCAATGCTCTAATAAAAACGTATGTAAAAGTTGTTTGAAAAATTAGATTTGTGATACCTTATTAGTTGCAACGTATGTTCACCTGACCGAAGAACTAATTTGCAAGAACACAATATTGCCACGGTCATTGTCTTTTCTATACAACTTCTATAAGATAGACCAGGAAGATCAGGAAACAGAATATGCTTAGGAATAACAGTCGGGCGTTTTTATCAACGTTTTCTGATACCAATGTGCCCAGCGAAGGTTTGTCTATTGCCATGCGAGACTATGCAATCCGATAAGGAAAATGAGAAATAATTGAAATACGTGGGATATACGGGCGTTCTAGTGAATCTGGTTTCATCAATTTGAACAGTGTTTCAATTTGGCTCATTGTTTACTTATTGTGTGCTTACTGCAAGTGCTATCGTTCTGCTTCTTTTCTGTAACAAAGGAACCAGATCTGGCATCACGTAGTGGAAAGATATCGAATAAGCTGGTATCACCGAGACAGAAAATTATTTTTGTTGATTCTTTACTTTCTCAGACTAAAAATTATATTGCATTAAAACACTCGCTGTAATGATTTTTAATAGAAAAGCTGATTGAAGTCTGCAGAGGGTCAGACCACAAGACGCGCCAAAATACGAGAAACTGAAATTTTAGGTAGTGTTGTTCAAACGGATTCACTCAAACAGCGCGCGGTTATCGCCTTTATCTCTTCTAGTTAAGCAGCCATGGGTAATTCTGGCGACACGCTATTTCTTTCATGTCATTACTTTTTACGGTTCTCATATCTGATTAAAAAAATGAATGCTTGAGTAATTTTTGCGACGCTTTCAATCAAGCCGGCAACACGAAAGCTTTTCACACATTGCCCGTACCTTGGTCACCAATTCAAACGCCCCCGTTGCAAAGCATAAACCTAGTGTAGCGCAATGTTATCTCAAGAAATTGGGAAGAATAGCTGATAACGACCGTTGGGATTCGTGAGCAGTTGCTTCTGAATTTTTGTCAAAACGTTGTACTTACTCCACATGCACTTAACTTCCCACACAGATTTGCCATAACGTTCCCCTAAATTTTCATTAATTTGATTTTGTCGCCATTTGCAGTTCTGTCAGCGAAACGCACTGGATTCTGGCCGCCCGTAAAACAATTATAACGCTCCTATTAACACTCCACATCTAATTTATTGCAAATGCCTCAATTAAGCCGCCCCATTGAACTTTGTCGACTTATTACTTATTGCCCAGTCTTACTTTGACCAAATATGAACAAGGCACCTCATTTTGTTCACTGAGCATGGCGGGGGAGTGCTGTATAAGCCATGGAAATACCAAAACATAATTGCTGAGTAATTCTTTGCAATGCGTTGTAATAAACCATAAACTTAAGTTTTTGTGCCACCTTGCACATAAGATGGGCCCTATTGCTGCTAAACAATTTTTTTGGTATGAAAATTCTCTAGCGTACTTTGGAAAAGTACGTAGCTTTAAAGTGTGCTTGAAAATTTATTTGCAGACAATCTGATAATCCACACGCATATATCTTCGCACAAGTTTTGACATAGCGATTCGCCTCATTTTTCTTAGCTTTATCTGGGTCCTTTTTGTAGTTACGGCTGCGTGATAAATTTTGTACTGATCCTAAGACTCATACATGTGCGCTATGTAGCGCTCCAATACGTAATTTCTTTTACAGGTCCTAATGAGCGCGAGAACATCAGTTTTAGCCTACGCCTAACCAATGACGTAACTCTGGCTTCTGTAAAACGGGGACGTTGTGTAAGGTAAAGTTCCCTTTGAACCAGGGGAGACATAGCCTAAGTTAGCCATATAACACCTTTTGAATGCTTCCTAACAAGCTGCTAATTATAGTTGTACTTAAGCCACAGGCTTTTAACTTCGCACGCAAATTTGCCCTAGCGTTTCTCCACATTCAATAAATTTAGTCGCGCTCGCATTTGCAGATGCGTCAGAGCAGCGGCTTAAATATTTATCGGGTCATAATACACACTCTTAACGCTATGAATCGCTTGATTACGTATTTATTGCGCAGTGTTTATTTATGCAAACATTGAAGGCTGTCTACGAATTACCCATAATGCCGCCCTTACTTTCGCTTCATATAAACAAGGTGATTTGTTTAGCTCACGGAGTACAATGGCGAAACCAACTACAAACCTCGTATCAAACATGAACGTAAAGAAAAAGGACGGTTCACTAAATACTTGCAGCTCTTCTTGATGTAGCAGGAATTTAAATATTTAGCCTGGCATTAAAACTCACATTTCGCCTATCTTCATCTAGTTGTAAATCGGCTTATTGTACAGCAATTGTAGGAGTCGGGGAAATATTTTAGATAACGGTGGTAAGACAGTCTAGAACAGTTGAATAAACGACTATCTACACATTTACTTTGTTTATCCGCACAGTTTAAACATGCATTTTGCCTCACTCACAGCATTCTACTTAATTCAGCTAAATACAAAAAAGTGCCTCGCATATTTCTGTGAGGAGACAGGAGAAAGCAATTACATTTATGTATAATTTATAAAAATTTGAAGAAGACGACTGTTCAATATATATTTTGAAGGGAAATATCAAACCTTCACATTTCATACTTTTATTACAGGCCATCTGCAGAGTAGCTGCCAACTTCTCCATATATGAAATCCGAGCCACTTGCGGTCCTCCCACTGAAGTGTGTGTGTGTGTGTGTGAAAACATTTATTGTAATGAGGTCCAGAGGCTCGGCTTCTTAAGCCAAGGTGGGCCGCTCCCACGTTGGCACTGTCAGGCCAAGCCTTTCAGCGACATCATGGGCCCTCTGGACGGTCCTTGGTTGGTATTGAAACAATGGGCTTTGAATCCTTTTCTCCCACTGTGTCCATTCTTCAACAAGGTTGGGGAGAGTTTGTTAAGTTCTGCCTGCTTCCATTTGAATAATCCAGCCACATAAGTGAAGTGACAGAGAGCAAAGGCGTGTATTAGCCTCAAAGCGCTGTCTTCTCCTAAGCCTCTGTGTCTATTGGTAATTCTCCTTAGTAACTTAATGACTTCACCAGTTTTATTCGAGATTTGTTGTATTCTTCTATTGTTATCATTGTTTCCGTCTATGTGATACCCAAGAAGCTTGATTGCTTCAACTAGCCTGACTGCGGATCCTTCATGAGTGTATAAGCACACTCTTGGCTCATCTTCCAGAATGTAACCTCTTGGTTTGCGACCTTTTCTGCAATGTTTAATGACCAAGAGTTGTGATTTGGCTGCCGAGCATTTCAACCCCATGTCTTTCAGTGTGTTCTCTACAACACATAAACTTTCCTGTAATCTGGTCTCTGTCTGTCCTACATCACCCTTGGCACTCCATGTGGTTATGTCGTCGGCATATACCACGTAATGTATACCCTCAATTCTGTCCAATTCTGTCCAGATTTCTTGCAACCTTGCACATTGCTAAATAAATAGCATGGGTAAGAGCACAGCCCCTTGTGGAGTGCCCCTATTTCCCAAATTCTTAGCTTCTGATTTAAGCTCACCCAGCATGAGTTGTGCAGTTCGATTTCTAAGAAAGTCCTTAATCACGTTAAAAAGTCTCTTACCTAACCCCATCTCCGAGAGGACGCCAAGTATTGCCTTATGCTTTATACGATCAAAAGCTTTTTCCACATCCAGTCCCGAAAGAGCTTTCGTATGCGCTGGGCTGGCCTGTATAAGCTGATGTTTGATCAGCAGCATAGCATCCTGAGTTGACAGCCCGGGACGAAAGCCGATGAAGTTGTATGGGAGGATGTCGTTCTGTTCAACCAACGCCTCCTATAATATACTATGCCTGGAACGTGAGCCGCAAACGCGCTGCCCTTCCCTCGCCTGTACTCTCCTCCTTTTGGTACGGTGGCGAGCGCCTCTCGCGGCCAGCCCCTGTAAACACGCCGGTGGCACGGCTACCGGGAGCGACGTCGGCAGCCAAGCGGCTGGCGCGTCGTGAGCAGACGACATCGTGCGTTTTCACCGTTGCTGCATGCAGACGACGACACACATGTGACGTTTTTTATCGCTGCGACGAGATGAAAAATTGCTGAATAAAGTAAACGTCACTTTCTTGAAACCCTTTTTTTTATTGGAAACTGAGCCACAGGCGAATGGTGGTAAGTTCGTCTGCTAAACCCGTCAGCTTTGCCTTCGTTCGCGTGATGCTTGTTCGCCGTCTGTTACTGCAGAGACGGTATTTTTATTTCAGTACCATCAGGGCCTGAAATTATGTTACAGAGCCGGTGGGTGTTTACTGTATGTGTGTGTCCGCCTTACTAACTTTTAGTGATTTACACGCGCAACGATGCGTTGCTGTTGCGTACCAGGCTGCCCGTCAAGTTGGGGACGGAAGCAACCGGGGGTGTCCTTCCACGAGGTGCCAGCGGAAAACGCTTTGCGTACAGAGTGGCTGAGAGCTATATCAAGAGACGCTTTGCCGATGATTACTATCTCGGACTGCTCTGTTGTGTGCAGCCTCCACTTCCGTCCTACGGATTTCAAGGAGAACTTCACGAAGCGACTTCTGAAACCCGGTACGGTACCCAGTGTGTTCGCTGAACGGACACCGTGCCTTGCGCAAACTGAGAGCACGACAGTGTCCGTTGTGTTCGGCGAACGGACACGGTGCCTCGCACAAAGCGAGAGCGGGACGGAACCTCAAGGCAGGGCGCGAAAACGTAAGCGTGCCCCTTCGAGTGCTTCGTTGCCTTGCGGACCACCGGAATGCGCCAATGAAGGAAATCAAGGACCAGCCACGCCTCCAGGGCACGAAAGTAACGAGAATAACACTGAAGGAACCGAGCCAACGCGCCATGCCATTCAACTTCAGCGAGAGGAAACCACGATGAATGATCTAACAGCCGAGAATTCCCGTAGCTTGAATGCATCACGTACAGGGATGGTGCATGCCAAACGCTCGTACAAGACACAGACACCCCTGAAGTTGTATTCCTCGACCTATTTTGTCCAGCGCAAGCGGTGGCGCGAGAAAGAACGAGCGCTCAAAGCGAAAAATGAGAGGCTGAGAAGGACTGTAGAATCCTACAAACAGGAACTACTCAAGCTGAAAGAAGCAGCACACGTTGGTACATTCCTAGAAGTGACGTCCGATGCCGATAAAGGAAATTTAAAGGCACTCCTAATCGTTGACCAGGTAAAGAACTACAGAAAGAAAAAGCCACAATGGTCAGAAACAACGCTGCGACATAGCATCGTACTCCGAAATTTGTCAGCGAAGGCGTACGAGTACTTGCGCTCCGAAGACCTTCTGAGGTTGCCTTGCAACAAGACCCTCCAAAAATACATCGGCGCGGTTTCCGGAGAAGTTGGCTTTACTCAGCTAGTTCGTTGCCGCCTGGAAACAGAAATATTAGCGCTTGAAACGCCACAGTCAAAAGTTTGTTCACTTATCATAGACGAAATGAGAATTCGCCAGAAACTACAATACCACAAACAAAGGGACGCGTTCATTGGCGACGTCAACATGGGCGCGGAACTGCAACACCTTGTCCCAAACTCTCAGAATGAGTGCCTGGCAAACTCTGTCCTCTGCTTTTTGCTCTGCGGGCTCCACGGTCGATACAAGATACCTGTCGGGTATTTCTTCACAAAGGGGTGCACAGGCGAGCAACTAGCAGAAGTCATGCGCCATGTCATCGAGAAAACGTCGGAGATCGGCTTCGATGTCGTCCGCGTTGTCACAGATAATCACAAGATAAATGTGACAGCCATGCAAATTTTGTGTGATGGAGTCCTGCGTATACGCGCTCCGCACCCTGCAGATCTGACTAAGCATATCTTTCTGGCTTTTGATCAAAGCCATACAATCAAAAATGTGAGATCGCAATTTCTGGCGAAAGACATCGGCGGAGAAAAAGAGATATCATCGAAGTACCTAAAGATGGTGCACAAAATGCAGAAGAACTTAACAGTAAAGCCAATCAGGTTCCTCACGCGAAAGCACCTCTACCCGTCCAATATTGAAAAGATGAGCGTGAAACTGGCCGTGCAGTTGCTGTCGGCCGCAGTAATTGGGGCCCTCAAATATTTGAAAGGCCAAGCAGGGCACACTGCGGACATTGAGTTTGCATCGGCAGGGCCTACAATCCACTTTCTGGAAGCGATGCAGAAATGGTTTACTCTAATGGACATAAGCAATTGCCAGCAGTTCATTCATTGTAACAACGATGATTGCCGTCCATTCAGCGATGTGGATGATCCAAGGCTCGACTGGCTGGAACACGCTTTCATCGCGTACATCGAAGATCTGAGGGATGCCAGCAAGACTGAAAACTTTTTCAGCAAGGAGACGTGTCATGCTCTGATATTCACAACGCAATCAAATGTTGCTTGCATCCGCTATCTGCTGACTGAGAAGCAATTTAGCTTTGTTCTTACCCGCAAAATGTCGAGTGATCCTATCGAGGCAATGTTTGGATTCTTGCGGCGTAGTGCTGGATGTGATGATGCCCTAGACGTCAGGAGCACAATATGCGGTCTCGAAAAGATGTTGAAAACAGGCATCATAGCCGGTTCCAGTGGCAGCAATGTGCAGAGTTCGGCAAGTTTCACATCAAAGCAGCTTCTTCCAATTCAGCACGAGCGCCATACGACCGCAGGCACCGCCGAGCGCATTTTGAACATAGCAGCAATGAGTCTAAGAGAGCACTGTTTGTCAGACAGACCACTTGTCTCGAACCCCGACATTGCCAGCGTGGCCATGATGGGAGGGTTCATTGTTCGAGCTGTAAGCGAGCGCATTCCCTGTGCTGACTGCGTTGCAATGCTTCAGGCACCAAAGAGCAGTGCTCCCGCTCATGGTCTCATCACTCACCAGGATCGCGGCGGCCTTTTCTACCCGACGGAGGAGCTCGTCAAAGTTCTTATAGGTCTTCGCAGATTTGCGGACTGCATACTGTCGCAGCGACGGTCAGTCGAGAAGCCTCTCGAAGTATGCGTGCAGAGGACAGTGCAAGAGCTCATGAGTCTGCCCGTCTTGACCTGCGGCAACACCGATTCAGACCACCGCAAGGGCCTGTTGGAACTCATCGCAAGAAAGCTCATTAAGCCACTTTTTGCGAACTATGCGCAAGCAAAAACCGACACGAATGCTGTCGTCAAGTTTCTGGAGAAAAAGCCCCTGTCGAGAAAAGTATTGAAATTGTAGTACATTTGTTGTGTGGCAGTACACGAAGCGCCGTGCCACACTTTAACCACCAACCACTTTCTGCATCAAAGTGCGTGGAATCATCATCATCTGCTTGTGATGAACCAGAAAAGAATATCTCACATGAACTTTATATTAACGTGTGCTTTTTATGACAAGCAGGTGCGAGTAATGTGGTCGAGTTTCGAACATTGCTGAGCTAGCACTGCGATCTGCTTAGGAACGATTTTTGGGCCGTGCATTAAATTCTCGTGACATCACAACTGGCTGATTATGTGCACTTAGTGTTATTTTCTTTGTTTTGTGTTTCGTTCAACCTACCCCGAATCAATAATGTATACAGGCGCTGTGTATATGTTCTATCTTTCGATCATGTCTTCTTCACCACGTGCTTAAGCGCGCGATTATTCGAGTAAATATAATTCCTGGCGCCTTAAGAAACGGAACAGCGCGAAGCACATGCTTCAAGCTCTTAAATATTTAAATCGCTTTATCCAGAAGCCTCCTACATAATGCTGATATTCCTCTCCACGCCATTAGTATTGTCAATAGACGCACGTACGGTGACCTATCTTCCCTGTAACAAGGCAGGCAATCAAGCGTTTACCGATCTAGATAGAGTGCTCATGAAAAAGCACAACATCAGAATTTATCAATGACCATTGTTTTTTTCATGGCCGCTCTTAAACGGGCAGCCACACGTAAAAAAAAATAGCAAGAAGAAAAGAAAGAAGAAAAACGCGTGAACGAAATCCCCTTAAAAAAAGCCCGAAACACTATGCATCGTTTATATCCCTGAATAACTGCTTTGTGTGAGCAACATTATTGTGCTTTTTTGACGCCCGTTAGTTAGTCTTCGCACAAAATTTTGCAGCAGAGCAGCCGGGTTCCAGCGCGCCACTCGCCCGACCGCCCGCCTGAAAGCGGGGGAGCAGCGGCGTGAAGCCGCGATGCTTTCGGCGGCGGCGGCTGTGGTTGCCATGGGGACCGGTACGGTGGCGCGCGCCGTCCTGCGGCGCATGGTCGCAACACACGGCAGAGAGCTCCCTATGGAAAAGAGAGCGACGTTCCAGGCATATAGTTATAGGAGGCGTTGGTTCAACGTATTTAGTGAGTCGATTTAGAATGACACGTTCCATACCTTTGCCTAGACATGACGTTAAAGAAATAGGACGGAGGTTGTCCAGAGTGAGTTGTTTTCCTGGCTTTGGTATAAGAATAGTATTGGCCACCCTCCATTCCTGTGAGTATACCCCTTTTCTCCAACATTCATTGAAATGTTCCGTTAGACAAGAAATTGATTCATCATCCAGATTTCTTAATTGGTTGTTAGTTATTCCGTCAGGTCCTGCCGCCCATCTACTATTATGACTGTGAAGAGCCGCCCTCACTTCACTCTCAGTGAAGTCCCGGTCAAGTTCTTCACATATGCCTCCCGTATATTTGGGGCTCTCGTCTTCTTCGTTTGGTTGTTTAAGTAGGAGATATTTGGCTGCCAGACAATCCATGATATCCTTCTGTGTTTTATCTTGGCTTTCCTGATGAACCAAATTAGATATAGCTGTTCTCTTGCTTGTCCTTGTTTCATTCTCGTTGAGAAAGTGCTTGAGGAGGTTCCAGCTACCTCCATGTTTGAGTCTACCATCAGCCGAATTACAGATCTCATCCCACTGTTGCTTCACGAGGGTCTTCGAGGGATCATCAGTTTCTCTGTTTAATTGCGCTATTTTTTTCCTTAGCCTTCTGTTAAGTCTCTGCGTTTTGCATCTCTGTAATATAGACTGTTTGGCCTCAATCAGATGCGCCAGCATGCTGTCAATAGCCTCAATATTTTCATCTGTCCTGATTTCTTTAGTGGCCTCTTTGACGTGGTCTCTGAGCTGGATGACCCACGTCTAAAGGGGATCCTGCTCGGCATCTAGAGGTCCCACTTTCCTTCTGTTCGCACTGATTTTTCTGAACTGTTCCCAATCATTGAATTTGAAGATTCTAGTTTCCTGTCTCGGTATGCGTAAGGTTATGTGTATGATATAATGATCGCTCCCGAGATCCATGTTTGAGTTTTCCCAATTGGCTCCTCTTGAATTGTTTACAAAAGTAAGATCTGGTGTGGAGTCCCTGCTTGTGGACGTGCCACAACGGGTGGGATACGCCGGATCAGTAATCAAGCATAACCCCAGAACCATGGCAAGACTCCATAGCTGCTCTCCCTTCTTTGCGTTCCAGGTGTATCCCCATGTGTGATAGGGAGCATTAATGTCCCCTCCAATAATGAGCGGGGAGTTCTTGGCAACCGAAAGCACCTTGTTGAATAGTGCTCTAAACCTCTGTCTCATGTCGTTAGGACTGCTGTAAATATTCAAACAGAAAATGCTTCGCGTCTTACCTCTGTTCCTTTTAAGTATTATCTCAACTAGAATAAATTCAAACCTGGAGTGTCTAAGATGAATACCATGCTTAATGTATGGCAACTTTTTGTCAATGAGGGTCGCCAACCCCCTCCTCGTTTTTTGTCTCTACATATAACTTTGTACCCAGTAAGCATAATTTCATCCGCCAAGGTTTCCTGCAGCATAATTACTTTTGGCTGGCCTCAGATGACCTGATCACCTGTCGCAGTGCTGCTTTTTTGTGTTGGAACCCGCTACAATTTCATTGCCAGATGTTAAATCCATCATTACTGTCCATTGTTATTAGGTGAGGCTGCCTTTCTATTACTCGCTAGTCTTCTCTCCGCCGTTAGCCTCCATTTCCACAATTTGTCCACTTTAAAGTTGGTCCTTTCCACTGTCTCTCTTATCGCTTTAATTGCATCTTTTATTTCACTGAGGGCTGAGAAGACTGACTCATCCTCGGAACTCACCGCCCTCTTTTTAGGGGCAGGAGAGCTCGATTCCCCTAGATCGCTGGTTTTGCTTACAGGTCTATCTATCTCTACTCTAATATGGCTCGACTGCTCTTTTTTACGAAGCTCTGCTACCTGCCTGGTCAATTCTTCATTAGCTTTTCTTAAAGAAGTTACTTCTTTAATTAATTGCTCTATTCTGGCATCATTGTCATCACCCACAGCAGCCGAGGCGCCCCCAGCAACTCTCGCCATATCTTTTACTTTGCCAGCCCAAGTGGCTCCTGGCGTCTTCTTCTCGCCAGGTATAGAGTCCCTTTGCACGAAGCGCACCTGCGCTTCCCTTGACTTGGAGCGTCTTCTCTCCCTGGATAGCGAACGATGCCTGGATCTGGTGCAACTCTTGGAGCGTGAGTGCTCCCAGTCCTCGGTGCGATGGTTGGGCGCCAGCTGTTGCGCTTCCGACTGCGCTCGTGTTGACGACTGAGTCCTGTTGCGCTCTCTTCGACGAAGTCGTACGACCCAAGGGATTTGAAATCTTTGCTTACAAAACTTGTCGCCGGTAGGGTGATCGCCTTCACAAAATTTACACTTAGGTACACACACATGTTCATCTTCTGGGTTGTGAGTTCCACATCCCCTGCACTGAACAAAATCAGGTGTCGGACACACATCAGAGCGGTGCCCGTCCCTTCCGCAGGTGAAGCAGACGTCGAATTGCTTCCTGTAGAGGTAGCATCTCACTAGTGTGGATCCGTACCTGACAAAATTGGGCACTTTGAGTCCATCGAAAAGTACAATGACCGATCCCGACGTCTTGACGCGCTTCGCAGCCAGCGCAAGCGGGTTCAAGTCATGCACGATGTTTCTTGTTATCACAGCTTGCGAGTCTCCGATGTCCACTCTTCGGATGACGCCCTTGCATGTGGCATGTGGTGCTGCTTCTTATGGATTTGCCTCGTATTCCACTTCCATAATCTTGAATGACTTGATTATAACGTACTTCGCAGCATGTTCGGGCTTAGGTGTGCCGACTACGATGATATTTTGAGTGAAGTTTGGGCAGACATCATCTTCACGGGCCTGCTCTTCCGTTAGGCCAGACGCCTCGATGACTGCGGAACCAATCGTGGTGGTGCTCATCTTGTTCCAATTGAGCCTTCCTCGAGGTCGTATAATGATCTTTCTGTGCTCCTCGGGCAGTTGAGGCATCCTCGAAGCTTTTATAATCCGATTCTTGACCATTCCACCGACGGCGGTTCCCTTGACTCCATGCTCTCGCTGATTACGTGGCAATGTGCTCTCCTCATCCACAGCCTTTGTGCTAGCTCGTGATCTTCGGCCAGCCGCTACTTGCCAGCCGTAATCGTCCTGATCATTATTTCCTTCATTTCCAGCAAAATCTTCATCTTCCATGTTTGTATCCGCCATGGCTGCGGTCAGGTGGGCTTACTAGGCCGAACAAAGGTTCTACTCCTCACTAAGGAGCAGAAAACGTTCCGTAAAATTGTGAAGAAACAAGCCCGACCTCGAATCTTGGTGTCAGTAGGTTCGCCATCGCTTCGCGGATCCAGTGGTATACTTCTTTTTGTTGAACTCTCAAAATTGGCGAGCGGAGCATCGAAAAAGAAGCGGAGCCGATGCTTCCACGTCTGCACTGCTCGGCGCTTCTTCTACTTCCCCCCACTGGAGTGGATAAACGTTTTATGCGATTCTATGAACGCATCCGAAAATGATGGTCCAGCAATTTCTTTCAATCCTTAAATACCACACGCTACAAAATCAGTCCCGATTACAACCCTAAAATTACCCACGCATCTCATCATACAAACTTCGTGAGTCATCTAGATTTCGAACCCGCCGGGGCTGCCGAGTAGCCCTAGCATTGCACTGCTAAGCCTGAGGTCACGGGATAAGATTACGGCAGCGGTAGCTGCATTTCGTTGGGGCGAAATTCAAAAGCGCCCATGTACCGCGCATTACGTGCGCGTTAGAGAACTCCCGGCGGGTAAAATTAATCTGAAATATCCCACTGCGGCAGGCCCCACAATTGGGGCCTGCCTGATATCATAATTTCGGCACGCAAATGCCCCGTATTTGTTTCTTTTATTTGTCCTTTTACAGAAAACCGCGATAGGTAGCATAGAACGTCCTTGAGTGCTTCCAGTTGCATTAACAGCTTCACTTTAATTATCCAGCATAGTGACAGAGACGTTAGGGATACAAAAGAAAACATTGTGGTGTTTTTTTTTTCAATTTCTTTTTGAATACCGCTTGTATGCAACAATGTATTACTGTTCAATATACTACCATTCCTAAATTAACGTTAAACATTGGAGTATCGTTGTACGAAGGGTGCTTTAGTCATTTGTGTTCACATCTGCGGGTGCCCTCGGTATGACATAATGTCATCAGACCAAGCTTTCCAATGAAAGTGTTATCTCCTGGGCTATGTAAACCTCGGCCCGTATTTGCGGTTTATCTCAAGAGAAACAATCGATGCAGCACACATAATTAGCGAAGCTGTTCGACAAATGACGAAGAGCATTACTAAGAAAAAAGCTTCGGCGCGTGTATAAACTTCATGCTGTTATGTGCCGCGTTTGTTTATTTCGGAATGAGCCTTTTGTCACTAAACAAATATCAAGAACAGAGTTCTGACAAGCGAGAAGGGCAAACCTAGTCCCGTTGGAGGCTGTTTTCTAGTGTGGTATTTGATGACGTCTATGAAAATTCATGTTGCAGCCAATGAACTTATAAGTCATGTGTTACGTCGCACCTGTGTATAAAAATGTACATGGAGCCTCTTGCACACCGAACATTCGGTTTGTAGAGACGTGCCAACCCATAGTACCGCTAAAATGAATGCTATTTTATATGGAAGCATACTTCAGCTCTTCGTTGGCGCACTTGCCTCGTACGGAACGCTACCTACTGGCTCAGGAACCGTGGGAGAACTCATCACTGTAAGATCACTGCATGTATTGAGAGGAACATATATTGTACGGTGTATTATTGTTGTGCTATTTGTGAAGAATACTAATTCATTAAACATTTTGTTGCTTGCACTGGTACTATATATACCTCTGCTTTTGGTAGTTACCGCCTGATGAAGAATAGAAACATAATATTCTTCAGTAGACATGCGTACTGCCAATTGTGCACGAGGAGCTCCTTTATTGTAGGTGTCCGAGAAGGATATGCAAGAGGCCTTTCCTCTGCTGTGGTTCACTGCCTCGTCTAATCCGCTGCAGAAAATTCGCTGAACTTAAGGTACGGTTAGCTCACTAAAGCTTTTCTGCTAGTTCTTCGCGAGTGTTATGTTATCCCACAGGATATAAAAATGTGCCAGCTGGCGCTCTCTTCCTGCAACTTGTCTTATTCTCTTAAATATAGCGGACGCAGCTGTAGTACCGTCTTTTCTTTTTCTTTGCGTAATGGTAGGGACACTGTAGGAAAAACGTATTTGGGCGTTTTTTTTTATTCTTAACATAAGGGAGCATCAAAGTGGGAAAAAGTGTATATGTGAAGGGCATGAACCCCGTCACGTGGTAAAGATAAAAAGAGGATGGGGGAGCCTAGAAGATCGTAAAGGAAAAGGCGGAAGTAAGAAAGGCGTTCGGTGGAATGACCACTTGTTGGGAAACTGAGATCCATTCTGACGCAAAGCAGCAGGGCCTTGCAACTGTGCTCGTGCAGCGCGACTGACATGAAAGGGAACACATCATCGCTTACGCTAGCCGGAATCTGAGCCTCTGAGCGTCATTACCACTCCAACGAGCTCGGGTGTCTAGTGGTGGTCTTAAGTGTCGACTAGTTTAGACCTTCTCTGGTCGCAGGCAAGTTAACAATTGTGACAAGCAATTCAGCAATCACTAGGACGTTTTTGAAGCAACGCCTGAACAACTAATTCGCACGGTGGATCAACCATCTTCAAGAGCACACGTTCGACGTGCGACCGATTGCAGGTGCTCTGAACCACGCCGCTGGCCCTATTTTCCTGCTGTGTTTGACTTATAATGAATTCTGGTGAATATCGGTTAGAGTAAACAACCACATCTCGAAGCTCAATCTAATAGAAATAAACGATAATTTTTACTGAAGCTTATTTCTAGGACGAGCCAAAATTCTTGTATTAGGATCATATATCAGAATGCATTTCAACGGTACAACAATGTCACTACGCAAAACAGGAAGCATCCTGGGGCAGTTCCACTGTAGAGCCTGAATGATCCTCTTTGAGGACAGTGTTGTAGTAGAAATCACGTTCTGCAACTTCCTCTTGTGAAAAATTTTACTTGGAGGAAACTTTTTGGACCTATTTGGGGAGAGATAGATGAAGCTTGATTAATTGTCGACCGGCTGCCTTGTTGAACCCCTGCATTGGCATCACGTCTGTGGAAACGTGCGAGCGTGTTGTCTCCCAGGATTCGATGAATACTCAGAAGGCTGATGGTTATTCTCTGAGGGAAGCGCAAAACCTTATTTGCATAGCTAACTTCTTTATTAGGTGTTAGCATATAGGTTTCATGATTCAATACGGGTCTTACCTGTAGAACCTGTGCAATCTAGGTAAAAATCACTTTGAGATGCACATTAAGAAATGCTCACTAGCGACCACTCTATTGCGGTTGCGCTTGCCATTTCGGCAGCGCCGCCAATTATCTGAGAAATGAAGCTTGACGTGCTGCAACGCCAGAGTACCTGCGAGCCCTCTTCGTCACGATCGCAATTACTTCTCTCCTAGAGTACCTCCTTATGTCAATAATTTCTGACACATGCGTTTTTTCGCTGTAGCTGGGCAGTTCGAACAGCCCGCGGGGTGTGATTCGATAAAAATGCAAGAACTTTCACTTAGGGCAGTACAATCACCGTTAGAGTGACTCTCACCAGATGGGCCGCATCACTCGACCCATGTGTGGCTTACAGCCTTAGTCGCCTTCTATTTTCAATAGGGTTATTGCGGGACTTACTTGAATAACCTAGTACACGATGGTCGGACAAGAATATGCTCTGTGTTCATGCGCCTGCCCTAGTTAGTTTGTTAGCTGTGTTCCTCGAGACTGCATTCACCGTCGTGTCGGCCAAAGCTCCGTGTGATTAATAGCTTCTTGGGGAGCTTATACCAGGAAAGGCGGAATGGAAGGATTCATACTTTCTCACGTGTATCATCATCATCATCATCATCATCATCATCATCATCATCATCATCATCATCAGCCTAGTTACGCCCACTGCAGGGCAAAGGCCTCTCCCATACTTCTCCAGCTACCCCGGTCATGTACTAATTGTGGCCATGTTGTCCCTGCAAACGTCTTAATGTCATCCGCCCACCTAACTTTCTGCCGCCCCCTACTACGCTTCCCTTCCCTTAGAATCCAGTCCGTAACCCTTAATGACCATCGGTTATCTTTCCTCCTCATTACATGTCCGGCCCATGCCCATTTCTTTTTCTTGATTTCAACTAAGATGTCATTTACCCGCGTTTGTTCCCTCACCCAATCTGCTCTTTTCTTATCCCTTAACGTTACACCTATCATTCGTCTTTCCATAGCTCGTTGCGTCGTCCTCAATTTCAGCAGAACCCTTTTCGTAAGCCTCCAGGTTTCTGCCCCGTACGTGAGTACTGGTAAGACACAGCTGTTATACACTTTCCTCTTGAGGGATAGCGGCAACCTGCTATTCATGATTTGAGAATGGTTGCCAAACGCACCCCAGCCCATTCTTATTCTTCTGGTTATTTCAGTCTCATGATCCGGGTCCGCGGTCACTACCTGCCCTAAGTAGATGTATTCCCTTACCACTTCCAGTGCCTCGCTACCTATCGTAAACTGCTGTTCTCTTCCGAGACTGTTAAACATTACTTTAGTTTTCTGTAGATTAATTTTCAGACCCACCCTTCTGCTTTGCCTCTCCAGGTCAGTAAGCATGCATTGCAATTGGTCTGCTGAGTTGCTAAGCAAGGCAATATCATCAGCGAAACGCAATTGCTAAGGTATTCTCCATCAACTTTTATCCCCAATTTTTCCCACTCCAGGTCTCTGAATACCTCCTGTAAACATGCTGTGAATAGCATTGGAGATATCGTATCTCCCAGTCTGACGCATTTCTTTAATGGGATTTTGTTGCTTTCTTTGTGGAGGATTACGGTGGCTGTGGAACCGCTATAGATATCTTCCAGTATCTTTACATATGGCTCATCTACACCCTGATTCCGCAGTGCCTTCATGACTGCTGAGGTTTCGACTGAATCAAATGCTTTTTCGCAATCAATGAAGGCTATATATAAGGGTTGGTTATATTCCGCACATTTCTCTATCACCTGATTGATAGTGTGAATATGGTCTATTGTTGAGTAGCTTTTACGGAATCCTGCTTGGTCCTTTGGTTGAAAGAAGTCTAAGGTATTCCTGATTCTATTTGTGATTACCTTAGTATATACTTTGTAGGCAACGGACAGTAAGCTGATCGGTCTATAATTTTTCAAGTCTTTGGCGTCCCCTTTCTTATGGATTAGGATTATGTTAGCGTTCTTCCAAGATACCGGTACGTTTGAGGTCATGAGGCATTGTGTATATAGGGCGGCCAATCTTTCTAGGACGGTGTTCCCACCATCCTTCAACAAATCTGCTGTTACCTGATCCTCCCCAGCTGCCTTCCCCCTTTGCATAGCTCCCAAGGCGTTCTTTACCTCTTCCGGTGTTACTTGTGGGATTCCAAGTTCCTCTAGCCTATTCTCTCTCACCTTATCGTCATGGGTGTTACTGGTACTGTATAAATCTCTATAAAACTCTTCAGCCACTTGAACTATCTCATCCATATTAGTAACGATATTGCCGGCATTGTCTCTTAACGCACACACCTTATTCTTGCCTATTCCTAGTTTCTTCTTCACTGCTTTTAGGTTTCCTCCGTTCCTGAGAGCCTGTTCAATTCTATCCATTATATAGGTCCTTATGTCCGCTGTCTTACGCTTGTTGATTAACTTAGAAAGTTCTGCCAGCTCTATTCTAGCTGTAGGGTTAGAGGCTTTCATACATTGGCGTTTTTTGATCAGATCTTTCATCTCCTGCGATAGCTTACTGGTTTCCTGTTTAACGGCGTTACCACCGACTTCTATTGCGCACTCCTTAATGATGCCCATAAGATTGTCGTTCATTGCTTCAACACTATGGTCCTCTTCCTGGGTTAAAGCCGAATACCTGTTCTGTAGCTTGATCCGGAATTCCTCTAGTTTCCCTCTTACCGCTAACTCATTGATTGGCTTCTTATGTACCAGTTTCTTCCGTTCCCTCCTCAAGTCAAGGCTAATTCGAGTTCTTACCATCCTATGGTCACTGCAGCGCACCTTGCCGAGCACGTCTACATCTTGTATGATGCCAGGGTTCGCGCAGAGTATGAAGTCGATTTCATTTCTAGTCTCACCATTCGGGCTCCTCCACGTCCACTTTCGGCTAACCCGCTTGCGGAAAAAGGTATTCATTATCCGCATATTATTCTGTTCTGCAAACTCTACTAATAACTCACCTCTGCTATTCCTAGAGCCTATGCCATATTCCCCAACTGACTTGTCTCCGGCCTGCTTCTTGCCTACCCTGGCATTGAAATCGCCCATAAGTATACTGTATTTTGTTTTGACTTTACCCATCGTTGATGCCACGTCTTCATAGAAGCTTTCGACTTCCTGGTCATCATGACTAGATGTAGGAGCGTAGACCTGTACAATCTTCATATTGTACCTCTTATTAAGTTTCACAACAAGACATGCCACCCTCTCGTTAATGCTATAGAATTCCTGTATGTTACCAGCTATGTTCTTATTAATCAGGAATCCGACTCCTAGTTCTCGTCTCTCTGCTAAGCCCCGGTAGCACAGGACGTGCCCGCTTTTTAGCACTGTATATGTTTCTTTTGGCCTCCTAACTTCACTGAGCCCTATTATATCCCATTTACTGCCCTCTAATTCCTCCAATAGGACTGCTAGACTCGCCTCACTAGATAACGTTCTAGCGTTAAACGTTGCCAGGTTCATATTCCAATGGCGGCCTGTCCGGAGCCAGGGATTCTTAGCACCCTCTGCAGCGTCGCAGGTCTGACCGCCGCCGTGGTCAGTTGCTTCGCAGCTGCTGGGGACTGAGGGCCGGGGTTTGATTGTTGGGTTCATATAGGAGGTTGTGGCCAAGTACTGCACCAGGGTGGCCAATCCTGCTCTGGTGAGAGAGTGCGTTACCGGTTCAGGTCACCGGGATCAGGCCGCACTCCAGGCCTGTTTGTGCAATTTGCTCAACACACGGTTTTTTTTTTATTATTTTCCGGTGGGGAATTGTGCGGCATCGGGATTTGAATCACGGTCCTTTTGCACGGGAGGCGGATACTCCACCGTCCCCGCAGGAGTTAAATCAAAAATAAAATTATGGGGTTTTATGTGACAAAACCACTTTCTGATTATGAGGCACGCCGTAGTGGAGGACTCCGGAAATTTCGCCCACCTGGGGTTCTTTAACGTGCACCTAAATCTAAGTACACGAGTGTTTTCGCATTTCGCCCCATCGAAATGCGGCCGCCGAGGCCGGGATACGATCCCGCGACCTCGTGCTCAGCAGTCTAACACCATAGCCGCTTAGTAACCACGGCGGGTCCCACAGGAGTTGTACGCCTCATTTAACCTACAGTGGTGCCCTATTTCATCAGTCAAGGTGGACCAATCTGAGCTCGGTTATACCGCACGGATGGCACTCGGCTAGAGAACCTGGTATTTATGACCTGAACATGTGTGGCCATACATAATTGAAGATATATATGGGTTTTTTTTAGGAGGGTACCCGTACAGTGGTAAAATAAAGGAAAAGGCATTAAAAAGAAAGAAAGAAAAAAGAAAGAAAAAGCGGAAAGAAAAAGGAACATGACAGGCGATTTGAACTCGTGACCATTGGATGTTGCCCTGAAAGATAGCTCAATCGGTTGGTCACTTACATCTAAAACACAAAACGATCCCCAAGAGAAGTGATCGGTTTTGTGGCCAGGATAGCAAAGCCGGGGCATGGTAACTAAACAAAAGAAAGAAGAAAGGATATATAAAGGAGGTGACTCAATGGTACATACATGAAAGTTTTCTTTGAGGTCCGTTTCACGGACACTTGCACCTGTGTTCTTGACATATTACATAGTATAGTGTATGGGTCATTTGGCCAACCGTGTCGATGTTTGCGTTATAGCGAAGGTGCTAATGCTACGAAAGTGCTTGAGATCCGTTATGTGCGTATTTCCATGGTGATCTAAAATAAGAAGAACCTTCTACCACTTTATGTTTAAAGGAATGAGCTAGCGCAAAAAAATTGGAGATCGCAGGGACAGGCCTTTGCAGGACCAAGCTGACGATGATGACGACCATTATGCTGATGATCACGATAGTCATATTTAAAGGAAAGGTAGCGTATATTCGGCGGGATGTGAAGGGAAAATTGGATTAGAGTGTAAAAATAAATGGAAATAAAACTTGCTGAATCTGTGTTTCTGCCAGTTTATAGGCGTTACGTAAAATGTTTACAAAGTTGCGTCACCACCTAGAGAGACCCAAACTTGTCCGTAAATTTAATATTTAGTGACAATAATGATGACATTAGTCCCAATTTGTGCCGGAATTCTTAGAAGCATAGGGCGATAACGTGTTTCTATAGGTTCTCTGCGTCCTCATTTTGTTCTTGTTTTCATGCGTAACACAGAGCGCATAATTGATTTGCCCTGTGTTATCGGCAAATCAAAGGTGAAACATTGTTTATATTTAGTACAAATACCATGCGTAGAGCTGGTACTGTACCCGTATAGTTTTCATCGTGTATGTTATTGCACGCTATGTACAAAATGGTTCTTAAAGCTTTGTGGAGTTTTATAAGCGTATTTTACGAACCACAAAAGAAATTTTTCCAGTATCTTGGAAGAAGTCCTCATGTAACCAAAGATAATGTGGCGAGAGAATAAGGAGAACGGTATCGGTGATGCGCGAGCAAAGTTACAAGAGCGTCAGGTAATGCATGATTTGAGAAATATCATAACCCAAGCGCTCGGAAGCGTTATACAGACTTGTATAACTTCACCTGACACCGAGTTCACATTCGGCGGAACTAGGGGCCAATTTAAGGGCAATGTGTAAAGTTTATGCTGTTTATGCTTTATTGTTTTATGTGTGGAACTCAAGCCTCATCCACCTCCACCTGCGATTTCGTCAGTAAGGTTATCTTGGAGTCCATCACTTTCTATCGTCATCCTGGCGTGAACATACCATCAACCCTAAACTAGACGCTGCACATTAGTATCATAATAATAATTCTAACGGCATGCTAGGTTATCTACGTCGAAACTTCCCCTCTGCTCTTTCCACCCTCAAACTACTTCTCTACAAAACACTAATCAGAACAAGACTTGAGTACGCGTCTTCCAGATGGGATCCTTCTCCTAACGCTTTCATTACTGACTTGAACTTGTCCAGAATAACGCCGCTAGATGTATCCGTGCCAACTATTAACGCACAGCTGGAATCGCTGAAAGAACACACTGGAACTCCCTCCACTTGCTTCTCGCCGCAAGCATTCTCGCACATACTTGTTTCCCAAAATCTATTGTCATATTCCACAGCTACGATCTCACCTAGTCAATCCACCATCCTACACGCCTTCACGCATCAACCATGTCTAAGGAATGGAAAGGCCTTCCTGGATCAATCGCCTGCATTCGAGACCCTGTTAGCTCTCGCGCACTTGTGGCATAAATAGTTCTGAGCTTAGCTGTTATTTGAACATGTATTCCTACTTTTCTGTATATACCCTATTAGTTGTCATTGTATAATAAGAAATTTCCATTTTGCATCGGTTTTGTTTTCTATGTAATTTACTCTATTGTGTACCACTCCCCTCTCTGTTTGTTGCCTTCGGGCCCTAAGTCATGAAGTTTTACTTGCCAAAACCACTTTCTAAATATAGAGCGCGCCGTAGTGGGGGACTCCGGAGATCTGGACCACCTCGGGTTATTTAACGTTCGCCTTAATCTACGTATACGGCTGTTTTCGCATATCGCTGCCATCGATATGCGGCCACCGTGGTCGGGATTCGATCCCGCAGCCTCGTGCTTAGTCGTCTAACACCACAGCCATTTTCCACAGCAGGTGCCTCCGGGCCTTGAGGGTACTAACAATTAATCAAGCAACTAATAAATAATTAGAAAATTACAAAATAAATAAATGTTCTCAGCTTTCCGAAAAAAATTACGGAAGTACAAATTTTTTTTCAATATATTCGTTCCTTCCGATGTGCATGTAGTAGGTCTCCTCGGTAGGCTAAACAAGGCACCGTGTTTAAACTTCATGAAAAAAATCCGCCTCCATTCCACCCTGTCAAAGTGCATGTGCAGCAAACGGGTTGCCGAGGTTGCACACCACCACTACAAGGAACACACGTCACGCCCGCACACATATGTCCGAAAGGGCAGCATGCATCACCATTCTTGTAGGCGTCAGAAAAATGCGTAAATTACTACCTATAGACAAGCTGCAGACATAAAAGCTTGGGATTGTTATTCGAATAAGTGTCGGATCCACCAGCACAGCATGAATCCTTATTCTTGTAGGTCTTCCGCCTAGCGCAGGTGAGTTATTGAACTTGTTGACTTTCCCAAAGCAAACTCCGCAAGAATATTCGTAAAATACGACTTACCGCATGCATCACCTGAAGACATGATAGCACTGGATTGTAATTCGAATATACGAAAAACATAATTCTGCCACATAGAAGCTCAAACGCAAAGCTTACCAGCTGCCGTTTGTACTTGTGTGAGGAAAACCGCGCAAGCGGAGACGAAAAATCCTGACAGACTAAAGGCTAAGAGTTGCGCTGTAGAAGGGATAGGTATGGCATGTCCAAATGTAAGGCGAAATGTTCAGGTAAATTTTCGTATATGTGGCTGCGAACACAAGAGCTCGGGAGCCTTATAGATGTGCTTCACTAATGGACAAGAAATTAGCCTGCTATGGTCTGATAACCAAAACTGCACTCATTTCAAGTTTGGTTATAGTTACGGCAACGTCAAGGCTGATACCCATGCGTAGACAAATATGTGTCAACAGTACAGCCTATGTATCCCACAGAATCGTATCGACTATACAATTGGTGGAAAAAGATGGATGTTTAGTGAGACGTGCCGTGAAATATTAATCCTTCAGAAATAATTATGCGCTTTAAAAATAATTAGTCAGCACTCGTTTTCTTCCACCTTTATGTGTTATGTGAGGCACCCATGGCTTCCTCGCTGGTCTAAGCCAGGCAACTTCAGTATATATCCTTTCCGTTAATTCAGGGATGCAGTTGCCGTTGATTCTCATCAAGTACTAATGTTGTGCGCATGGATTCACGCTCACAGTTGACTTGGAGAAGTGGCTCAGGCATGCCATGCCGGCATGCCTGAGCCTACTAGGCCACAGCCAGAATTTGGTCCCCAGCCAGGGAGTCTGCTTGTTACCACGAGTGCTCAAGACATGACAGACTCAGGCCCTGCAAAGGTGACTATTGTGACACCTCGATCCCTGGTGAGCATCCACGGCAAAGCCTACGAGGATGCAGAAGGCTGGCTGGAGGAGTACGAGCGCGTAGCCAAATAAAATCAGCGGCATGCTGTACAGACGTTATCCCACGTGTATTTCTCTCTTGAGGACGGAGCCCACACGTGGTTCCTAAACAGCGAGGGTATCTGGCCAAGCTGGGATGAGTTCCGCCGCCAGTTCCTCCATACGTTCGGGAGCACCGAAAGGCGAGACTACGCACAGAGTCTTCTCGAATCACAGATTCAAAAGCCGAATGAAACTTCCAATGTTCCCTGAGGACATGGCTCGTCTTTGTCGTCGTGCAAATCCCGATATGTCCCAAGCAAAAAAACTCAGCCACCCCATGCGTGGCGTAAAGAAGCAGCTGCTTGCTGGTTTTGTGTGGGACCTGACAAGTGTCGATAAATTTATTAAAGAATCTACAGCCAGAGAGCGTGCGTTCCAACTGCGCTGCCGCCAGTATGATCACCAGACCAGCAGTGGACTGGTAAGCGCCGCAGCAGTGACGGTCACAGATGAGGGTTCCTTGCGCCGGCTGATACACGACGTTGTTCAGGAAGAGATAAGAAGCTCACTGCCACGCCAAGGGAATGGACAGCTGCGTCGGTAGCTGAAGCTGTGTGCTAAAAATAAGGCAAGCGTTTTCGGCTCCCGAACCGCACCCCCAGACGTGGCAGCACAACTACGCAGACGTTGTCCGTCGACCGCTTTCTACGATGCCGACGCCGCAGTATCGCCTGCACTCAGCACCGGCATCGCCTTGGTACCATCGGGAAAAACCGACGCGACCACTGCTGACGTCACCACCACTGACCACCGCTGACAGAACTGACATTTGGCGCACAGCTTACTATACACCCTTGGGATCCAACTCTCGGGAAACGGGCCACATCTGCCGTCATTGCCCTTATGGCATCCAGGGAACCAAGCATTTACATCCACTGCTTCTCGTCGTGATTTCGACCTCAGCAGAGCAGCAAACATCGACACGAATTCGACGAGCTGGCGAGCCGATTCTCCCGGTTACCGGTCGCGCTCCTCCTCTCCGGCACATCATTTTCCACCTGCAAGACGCAGTTACAACGACGTCGCCCAAGGGCTGGGGGAAATCAAGGCTGCGACTTCAGGGGGGAAGGTTGCCACACATCGAAGGGCACAACTAGCCCGCGTAAGGATCACTGAACAACAGCATTACGACACTCGACGTTACAATTTGCGGCACCGATACATCACATGTCAGCCAGGTGAGAAATGTGGCTTCGTAGTCCCATCCATCGGCGAGGGCTTTCAGAGAAGCTACTCAGGAGGTAGTTTGGTCCGTACGAGGTATTAAGACGCCTCAGCGACGTGAAGTGTGAGGTTATTCCTGACTGTCCTGCTTGCTCCAGAGCGAGGCAGCGTCCACAAGAAGTCGTGCACATTGTGCGCACGAAGCTATATTGTACGGAATAAAGTGAAGTGCCCACCCCTCGTCTGACACACCTTCCTGCCGCTAGGTGAGCATCGGTACGATGCTCTCTCTGAAGGGCGACAAATGCCACGTTCAATACGGGGCACGCAGACAAAGACGAAGATCTCGTGCACTGGAGAAGAGAAAACGAGTTCCCTGCCTAATCGTTTTCAGTTCGCCTACAATTAATGTGCTCGGCACTGTGTTCCCAGTTCCTGCTCCTTGTAAATCGTGACAATATTTGTAAACTCTGTTTTAAATATTATTGCACTCGAAGTGGATTGGTGCGATTGAGAAAACACGAAGTACCTGGCACGTTTAGTACTATGTTGTCATCGCCCTTTATCAGGAGTCTTGTGCAGACAAGAAGCGATTCAGTGCGCTACATGCATCCATAGCTGTGAGAAAGGACCTATTAAAACGTAACACCACTTAAAGTGCAACGCATGACAGAGCAGCGCGATGAGAAAGACAAAGCACCCTATGAACACGTGCAGCGCCAGCTGCACTGACCTTTAGATGTATCATTTTTGTGCAGCCGAAAGAAAGAGAGAGGGAACTTTTTCGGTTCTCGTCAAATACCTGCCTATATCTCTCTGCGCGACGATCGCAGAACGGGAGCTGCGCTTGAAGCTACCCGAGTAAACAATGATTTTGACGTGAACTTCACCAACACCATGAGGAGTTAAATACCGAACGCAATCTCGTGCACAACGCATGACGTCAAAATGCAAAGAGAACGAGAAAAAGATTCCCACGCACACTCGGGTTTTCACGGAAACGATCACAATACTTTCAAAAGTAAATACTTTCTGCATAGTTATTCCCAACTGTCACTGAATTCGTTAGCCCTAGCGCCATTTGCTAAGATATACCATGTTAAGACATAGCTTTATGCTCTTTTGATGCACTTGACGCCGAATAACAGTCTCATCATCTATTTTCATTTAAGAATAATTTTTATGCCTCATTTCAATTTTGCTTTAGGCGACAAACAACGTGTTACAATATAATTTGCGCTTTTCTTGCGGCTTACGCTTACGAAAGCTCAATTTCACGCTGCCTTATTCATTCCTATTACGCAAGCGCTTGGAACACCCTCTGAAATGGATGACGCCAATAATTTTTCTTAATATCTCTTCCAGGCATTAAACACCTCTGGGCCAATTTGGATGGTCAAGCGCTCCTACAATACGTCAAATCATAAATGCGTCTATGCAAAAAAAGTGTCTCTTACAGGCCAGGATTATGAATTTCAACAATATTACCTGGAAAATGGCCAGTAAGTACCAAGAATCCAATGTAACAATAGCCTTTGTTGGCATTGCGTTGAAGACTTTATTTATTTTCAAGAGGTGAGGTATTTTGCTTCTAGAATATAAGTTTCCCCCTTAAGCATGGGAGATAAGCACAATATCCTGACCATTGGTTCTGAGGTTAGTATGTATATCACTGATTGTGATTTCCGAAATGGTAAGTGCAGTGGTGACTATGCACGTGAAATTTCGTTAAAATAGAAAACATACAATCTTAAAATATTTTCTCGGAATTGCTTTGATAAGAGAGGCACAGTGGTATCGCGAGTCTAGGTGGTAATTAAAAAATAATAGCGCAAAATAAGCTAACCAGATTTTACCAAAAAAGCGATTTAACAGATCGAAATGCAAGATAGACGTGCGTATCATTGACGCTGATAATAAGTTTAACCTAATAAACTCGCATTTGTCGCTCAGAAAGCGAAATTGAACTGGAGAAGAGTCGATCAGGCCCTCAGTCCAGGTCCATGAGATGCCGGACCGTTAACGCGTTACCATTGGCCTAGCAAAAAGCGATTAGGATCTAGGCTTAACAAAGACGCGCTCGCGTCTTCTGTTCCCGGCGGTAAGGTTTAAATAGCCAGGCTCCATACGCTAAGCATAAACATCTCTTGAATGCGTTAAAAATGAGCTGTTGGGGAGCTGAGTTTCTGTTATGTGGGTAAAATGAGCCAGTAAGCATTACAGAACAGAAATTAACAGCGCCATATTTTTTGGATGTTTGCAAAACAAATATCAATTCTGCGGATGCCGAGCACCAAGTCTCGCATACGGATAAAATGGCTGGCTCTTTTGGTGAAGAAGCTATTTTTATAGCTTGCGTAATTTGTTTGCTAGTAATTACCTATCCTCAATTTAATATACAGGTATATGCGTTACTGATAATGCACAGAAATCACCTAATCAGCCCTTAGTCCGCAAGTTTGGAAGTTACTTCTGGAATGCCACACTTCTACCCGACAAAAAGGCACTCATACAGCGCCCTCTCCACGCAGAAAACAGCAAAAGCAGGCAGTTGGCTGTTAACGTTCCCCTCCACCGGTCCGATGTCTCGATAGCGTACGTTCAAGAGGTCAGTGAGACATGGGCCTGTGTGTTTCAATCAGTAGGAGTTGACATCATTCAGTAGTGTTTTTCAACGGTAGCCAGCATTCTCCTTTGTCTGAAAGAGCGTGCTGTCCCGAAAATGTGCAGGGTTCTCTTTACAAATGCACTTGAAACGACTGCGCCGCATCATACATTGCCGAAGCTAATACTTTCACTGAAAGGTTCCGGCAACAAAATATTTACTCCTCAACAAAGAATACAGCGCCGTGGCAAAACACTGCGAAGTCTGCGACCAGCAGATTAACCCTGAAGACGCCGTCGTCTGGGAGAAAGAAAAAAACTGAAGGTGGCTTTTGTATTGTCGTGGCACATTCAAAAAACGCGGAAATCACTCTTCCGGAACTACTCCCACAGTCTACTATGAAGGACAGCACATAGCCTCCGTATGCTTCTCGAACTACCAAAAACACGTTTATTCACTGTAGAGGATCCAGGCCTGCACCTACATGCTAGTTTGTCAAACGCCTCGTTGAAATGGCACAACATCTGACATTTATTTACTTATAGTAACGAAACTGAAAATACAACCGGCACTTGAAAGAACTTCAGCATAGTCACCCCGGCTCCTTTATTTCAGAAGTCGAGATTGGCGCACACACTTGCGCAGGCCTTGTCACCAGGTATAGCGCCTGCACGAAGCCTGAGCACAATTTGGCAAGTTCTGTGTTCGTTGTAGGGGCGATAAATGTATCAGACCGAAGGAGAACCATCCCGACAAGTTTAGAGCTGACTTGGTCATTGTGAAAGCTGAGCAATGAAATTTAATTCATTTTAATTTAATCAGAAAGCTGATAGTTTGGTTATTTCATTCATGCGCGTCAGTGGACTAAGGTTTTCATACTCTCGCAGCATAAAAAACATCTTTGACGGTAGTTGATGATATGATATTTCACGTCCTAACGGCTGCTGACACTAGCCAAGTAATAAGTAAGTCATACCGACTTCCTGATTAGAGCCGTGGTTAATGTCTCCTTCTTGTTTTATGGCCAGGATTTTTCCACAATGGCGCCTAATGCGGTGTGCTGGCGTTGTGACGGGTAATGGATGTGGGCTTCGTGGTGGCTTCCGCACTGTGGCTGGTTTGCGTCGGCTCCAGAAGCGGCATATTCAGTTTAAGAACGAAGTGGCTCTACAAGATCGTGGTGACAGCAGCACCAGCAGTAGACGCGTTAAAGCACATAGCTACGCTATAAATGTAAGTCGATTGCACATTGCCTTTGGAGAGCTACGACGACTGTATGTTCCCAGATAAAATGCGATGGTATCGAAACCCCCTCTGGGAAAGCCTCGTCTCCTTTCTGGTTCAACGACGTATCATCTAGGCGTTTGTTTCCGTTTTAATACCTGCGCTCCACCAAATGAGCCTTTGCCCCATGGCTCCTCCCTGAATCAAAGTATCCTGAGTACCCCTAGCTCTCTATCTTCGTAAATCAGCTTCTGGCCGTCCGAAATAAAGGGTTGGCTATCCTGGTTGCGCAGAGAAATGAGCGGATGCTTCTATCTGTCGACCTCAAGCTCTGGATACCAAGTCAAATTTGGTCTTGTGGGTGTCCAGGTCTGAGCCGTTCACCCGTCCAGGTACACGACGCTTGCGTCCACGCTTGCGCTTGCGTACACGACGTCCAGGTACACCCGTCTAGGTACACGCCTTATCCTGCGGTATCTATGTTGAGTTCACATATCTGCACGCACTTAAATCGAGATGCTTTGCGGCGAGATGTTTAAGCTGCTGTAAAAACCCTCGTTATTACTGTTACTCCTTGTGACAAATAAGGACCGCAACTCGAGGTTACGCTTGTGCAACCGCCGTTTGATTAGAGTATCTGATTCTCATAAATGACAATGCGCATGATAGGCTCTGTAAAGTAAAGTGTTTTTCATTTCTGGGCCAGAAGCTTGTTTTCAAGAAAATTGAGATCGACAAGGCAACCGTTAGACACGTGCCTATAACTATCAAGGCGAGTATTTGGGCATCGGTGGCCAACAGCGGCGTTCGAGATAGCTACGTGCAGTCTGCTAGCAGAGGGGAAATGATAACTTGCGCCCTAGACACTAGAAGTCGTAGTTTTTTCTGCCAGTATTGGACACTAGCAAAAATGCAGCTGTACTACTGATAGTCAATAGATACCAAGCGGTGCAAGATTGTATCAACAATTTAACAATAGTGTATGCACCCAGACACAGTGTATAAATTTTCATAGTAAAAATCAAGCGACACCTTTACATATTCTGCCTATCAGCAGCGTAGAATGTGAAACAGTCAGGAAAAAAGAAATACTGAGAAGTTCGCCATATGCTATAACAAACGCATATATATAAAAAAACTATTACACATGCTGTCGTCCTTATAAGCAGCATATAGTATAAATGTGGTATTTCGACAGCACATGTTTATTGTAAAGGTCAGCCAAATATACCACCGCAGGGCGATCACTAACCATTTCCAAACCAATGGCCCGTGAAGAACGTCAATAAACTTCCGCCAGACATAATGACGGTGCACATTGATGTCAAACACATGACATGAGAGCCATTTTTTTCCTAAATGAGATTGCCCTTCAATATGTCAAAGCAAGCGTCAACGCAAAGTATAGCTTCTGCATTTCAAGAAACTGCCGCGTCACTCAAAGATATTCTGCCAAATGCGATCCGCGAGGACCTCAGCACAAGCGATACAGTTTCGTCAAGCTTTGGAGGAAGTGTGCCAGCTTACCTACTTTATCAAAAAATTCTAGCGGGCAGCACATGTTGTGTGCAAAACCGTTGAACACGCAACTAGAGATGCGCACCTGATGGTTGTACCAGATTTTCAATACCAGTTCGACGGCGCCAACAGCATAAGTTGCCGGTATGTTGTTACTGAGGCAGCTGAAAGACCGTACGATGTACGAATGACGTGATTTGAAATTGCTCCAAAAAATAAAGCTCAGTTTGAAAATGCGCTTGACGAAATTCTCGATGTACTGCGTCTGAACCCTCAAGATCAGCGTGCAGACTTGGCTCTTTATGTCTCATTACATATTATTCTCTCTTTATACTGTACTTGAAGAAAAGATTGTCGCAGGAACCATGTGAACTACTTTTCAAAGCGAACAACTGACCTGATGAGGACAGCAGAAATAACGCTAATAAACTAGCTATATTTTCAAAGTACAATGTCGACAAAGGAGTTTAATGGCGCGAGCACGAACTCAAGTGAAGTATTTTGGTAAATGGCATGACACGATGCAGACAAATGAATGACCACGATGTAGATAATGATGGCGCAACGACGACTGCAGCCTGACCATGTAGTACGGCAAGATGACAGCGTAACAATGTTGGGACGGCAACAGCTACGCACCGGCGCTTCTGCGCTTGTTTATTCCACAGACGTCAGAAACTCCTACGACACTTTGACTTGGGATCAAGCAGATCCCAAGTCAAAGGTCTATGCGATGATGTAGTGTATCGGTCACGCAAGATGGCGCATTTACTAGAAACGGGCACGGACTTCAGCGGCGAACGCACCCCTCAACGTTCGGACCCCACAACAGTCGCGCGCGCACGCGCGTGCGTCTGAAACTGCTAATTGGCGTTCGGCAATGACCGTGCCCTACAGCCAGTTTCTGCAAGAACAGTTAATTGTGCAAGAGCTGTTATTTCTTCCTGTGCTCTCGAAAAACTAGCAAAACGTGTAATATTCGAAGCAAAATGTAATTTCGGATGCCGTACAACTGGTCAAAAAACAGGAATTCATTCAGAACGGCAGTTACTGTTGCGATCATTGCAAATTGAATTCACGCCTTCTTTGCAAGCCGTCCAGCACACATTTTTTCTGACGCTTTCATCATGGCGGAGTCGAGGAAATGTTGGCAGTATATCGTAACCAGTCGATGTGTTGATCGAAGCAAGGTACAGAATTTCGCTAAATGAAATTATTCCAAAGGAACGCAGAAGGTAACAATATACACATTTCGTAATGCTGACTTGTGTAAAAATTTCCCACCATTATGAGCATTTAGTTTTTGTTAAAGAACAGGAGCCAAAACGAGTGCATGTTTCATTAAGGCGGTCTTGAGTAGTCATATGTGTTGTTGTCATACGTTATATTGTGTTTATTATCCCCGAATCACAATTTCAGATGGAAACAAACACATCAATATGCGAATCTTTCCATGATAAATGACCAAGAACATGGTGAGGGGGCTGCGATGACAGTCATGAATGAAAAGAGTAAGTACAAATGACGACGTGGTAGAACTTCATAACAATTTGTTGAAAACGTGATGCATACAAAGATGTTCTTCCATACCGTAGCTTGTAGAGATATTAGGCATTTTAATCAGGATATCTTCGTTTCAACATGATCACAGCTAACCCTTATTAAAGTGCTAGCGCTAGGGGCCCCGTATTGCGGAAAATCAGGCGTCGGCCTCCGGTGCCGTAGTCGGCGTTGGAGCCCCGTGAGCGAAAATTGCCGTATGTATTTAGGTATAGGAAAACATGGAGCAGAGGGGGCCATGTAGTCTGGAGCATCGATAACCGTAGGACAGTTAGAGTCACAAAATTTGTGCCAAGAGAAGGGAAACGCAGTCGAGGGCGGCAGACAACTAGATGGGGTGATGAAATTAGAAACTGTCCTAGTGGAAATTCGAACTGGCTAGCGCAAGGCAGTGGTAATTGTAGATCTCAGGGAGAGGCCTTCGTCCTGTAGTGGGCCTCAAAATAAGCTGCTGCTGCTGATAATTGAAGTATCCGCATATGCCACGCCATCCTGTATGATATGCGGGTTATATTTACACACCATTCCTTCACTAAAGTTTCTGATATCTTGTCTTACATCATTTACAACGTTACTTCTGGGAATATTGACAATAAAAGCCCACAAACAAAAGTCACGAAACAAACCGCCGGCGTGCATGCCTTTTATGTTAAATATTCTCACACTGAAACATTATAGGGCCCCTGAACTACTTCTTATCGAAGTGAACAAATGCACCTGAAGTGAAAATAGGCTATTTAAGAAACACATTACCACAAAAAGTGCTTCAATGCGTTCAGCAGAAGCGAAGTTATATCAATCAAACACGATCTCCGCGGTGCACCCGTTCCTACTTCAATGCCTTGCACTGCGAAGGCTACGGCGCAGTGGGTCGCGCTCACAACGCTCCGTCTTCGAAATGCCACTGGCGCGCAGTTCAAATTTCATTTTGAATGTTAACGTGGATGCTCCGGCTTCCGCCTTTGGTTGCTACGATGCGGTAAGCATAAGCCAAACTCAGGTGTCCTCAGCTAGCCGAAGTGCACTTTGCCATTGCCCTCATAGCGGCACCGCATGGCGGCCGCGGTATCTACGCCATGTAGCCAACCACATCTTTATGTGAGCTATCGGCCCATAGTAGCTGTATAAGAGAATGACGACATAAGGCGTCCAGAAGAGAGTGAGGACAGGGCCTTTTGGTGAAAAGAGAGCGTTTGAGAGAAAGGTGACTTCGCGATCCATTTGTGAGTGACAGTAAAACCGCTGAGATGTTCACAGCACCATATGCTACCCGAAGGCTATGTGATTCGACCAAGCCCGAGGGGTGGTTCACGGCCCCTTTAAAAGTGCAAAACAATAACTGAAACCTTAAAATGATGTCATTTTTTGGTGGGCTGTGCACTATCGCAGGGCTCGGCCCATGCAAAAGGCTGTGTTATTACCAGAAAGGTCGCCTTCATGCATAGCATTCGCCGCCAGCATTTCCCTGTAAACGTTACGGTTACATAATCTGCATTTGCCGGAAAGCGTGAGACGCAGTCAGGCATCTTTGATTTCTATCGCATGCCACTCTCAAAGGTGAAGCTTAAGTGTCCTCCAATTTATATTATGTGACAAGGCCTGCTACCGCCTCCAACAGGCCACCAAAGCAGCAGTCAGACACGCAACAATTGCTAACAGTGAGCATGAGTTTCGCGAATCTTAAAGGGAAACTCTACTGTTTAGAAGACACAGTAAAAAATTGTAAATTAAGCAGAAAGACCGCCTGGAAAAAATCCGTATGCTGGAAAAAAGGTCGCGTAGGGTCGTGGTGACACTATATCAAGTTTCTCCTCCGCCCTGACTTCCAGTAGCGGAGCGTAATCTTCGACGAAGTCTAGTGTCTGTAATTCGTCGAGAAGCAATGCGTTGTCTTTCATTGGTCATAATTTCTCTTTGACCTATTCCTGCAGTGAATGGAATCCATATACCATTGATAGCAAGAATACACTCAATCTGCATGTCTGAAGCAAGTCTTCAGCACGCATGAGCGGCGGCGCCGACGTCCCCGCGCTGGCAGCTGTACGCACACAGGTGCACAACCGTTGTTGCGTACAACGCGTCTGCACTCTGCACTAAGGCTCCTCTACTTTTCAAAAAGCAGCGACAACTGCACGCGCGCCCTCTCGAGGCGTCCAAGGAGCAGCGCAAGCAGACGATGCGCCACTCGCTCTCGTGCATTCCCGCGGACGCCTGATACCGCGCTGAGTGCGCGCTTGAACCGCTTCATTATTAATATATGTGGCCTAAGCTAATCAGGAAACATAAAATGGCCGGGACAATAACTTGAACGAGCCCAGAGTACGTAGAAATAAAGCGCGAGCGTTTCCGAAGCAGCTCAATACTTCCGAAAAGTTTTCCACAGCGGCGGTCATACACGGAACTTCTTTTCTTCGTTGTTGGCATATTTTGATATTCAGCGTAACTTGAAGAAGAGATAATATTTGGGTCAACTGAAAGTGCTTGTTCCCTAGTTCGCAAGAACAGACAGGTTGAGAGCTCACTGCAACTTTCGGAAACGTCATTGTTCACTGACCGCTATAATAGTGCGCAGTGCATACATAACACACGCTATTGTCAGTTTCATTGCGTTTGTCAGTGTTCGGCAGTATTCCCACGGTGACACGGTCTCTTTAACTTTAGGGTATTTTGTTTATATAATACTCTAATATATTTACGTAGGAGGAAGTTGCACTGCATCCATGGATAATCAGCAACCAGAGTACCTTCCAAGAACTAGAACATATAGCATGCCTACTAGTGCCTATCAGGCACCGATTTCAATTTTTATTTGTTTTTAAAGAAATAGATTTATTCCAAGCCTTCTCACTTTTACTCACCCCCCCCCCCCCCCCGTCCCCCATGTGAACGTGATCTGAGATAGCTTGCATGCACAACACAAATGCAGTAAGTTCACCTGTAGATACTATCGTATTTAAACTTTGTAAAAGGGCGCCGACACCTGAAAATCACGTTGTGTAACACGTCCCGGCACGTTATGCACAAAATAAGTGTTACACCTATATGGCTGTCTTAAACAGACTGATCAAAGCAACTGCCTGACAAGGGGCAATCTAAAACATTGTTCCAGGCCTCCTGATTTACTGATGATTCAACGCTCAGCGAAGGCACCAGATGAGGTATACCTAAGAGTCCACCTGGTGGGCATGCCTATTTCGTCTGCTGTTCAAGTTCTGATTGGCTGGGACGCCTGGATGCTGTAGACACTAAGCCCAGCCAGCAATCAGATCTTCAGCAGCAGACGAAATGTATTTGCCCGCTAGGTGGCCTCGTACAGAATACCTCCCCAGCTATTTATCACCGACAAACCTCGCGTCACAATGAGATAAACACACGAACTTGTATTGTAATCCCAAGCTATTTGTGAGAAATGCGGGGCGTGAAACCACAATGACTATTCCGTACAAATCTACACTATCGAGAATACCGAAACAATGATAGCGTGGCTAAGATAGTGCGCACGCAACAGCACATGCACGAACAAAAGAACGCCGCCCACGCGAAAGGCTGCTTGAAGTGTTTCCATTATATAAATATTACGAACTTGCTTCGCATAGTCGGATGTTCTCAGTAGCCGCAAAATCCTGACGCCTGATTCGGTAGAGCCATACCTTCCTTCTGCTGGTATTATTGTCACTGCGCGGAAGGGAATCACATAATTCCAGTGTCCGCTCAAGCGTCAGGTACATAGACACTTCTAGTTTACAACAACAATGGAACAGAGGCGCATGAAGTAATTTCTGCTTACCTAAATTGTCCAACTCCATGCTCTAAAACACAGATATCCGTAGATTGCGCCGGCACAATGGCCACTGCTGGACCCTTAGGACAGGGCACTAAGGCGACAAAGTTACGTGTCTCCAACCAGCCTTCCCCAGGACGCACCGGCTACATCAAACCATTTCGCTACTTTTAAAAGATAGAAGGGTTTTCGTCTGGACGAGTGGATCATACGGGCGCTACAATTGGATGGCGTGATGTCTTCTGAGATCTGGCAACTGTTTCGCCGAACAGAAGTGTGACATGTGGGCAACTGTCACCATCAATAGACCACACTCGCATATTTTAGTAGATGTGGGTTCAAATTTCAGAGTTACGGTGAAAGCGCGGCTTTTGCACTGCTGCATTTTGTACTGAATACCCGACCAAATTCTTGGCATGCGATCATAGAACGTGGTATTCCACGTTCTAAACCCTGTGCAGTCATCATATATATGGCACATGTTGAAACAAAACATTCTAGACAAATCCTTGCGTATTTAACTGACTATTGCTGCTGGATGCTGCTGCTGCTGGTTCACAGAAAAGCTCAAATATACAACTGCCCTCAGATAATGAATCGACTTATCAGTAGCTCCTTCTGTACTACCTCTACAGGTGTGCCAGTGGCTTGCTGTGTTTTTTAGGAGGCGATTCCATAGAATTAACGTTTTTGTCAGAAAATATTCCAAATGTGTTTTAAAGCGAAGCTTTCAGGGCCTCTTCCTTCGATTTTCCACCTGGTGCTGCTGCAGCGGCTGCTGTTGTCTGGCACACCGCGTCGGGGTGTGGTTCAGAGCGTGGGTATACATGAGAGGAGCGCGGAAGAGAGGAAAGGTAATGCTAGGAACTCGTTTGGACCCCACCATGTCTAATATGCACAATACACTTTGACGCTACCTGGCGGTCGCCACTTTAGCCTCTTGACAGCTGTAAGTATCCATGACCACCCTCAAAACCACTGCATAAATTTCTGCCCTTCGCTTTCTACTAACGTTCGAGTCCAGATGGGGCGTAGATAGAAGAGGAGGAGGAGAGGCAGTTTCCATACAGGGGGGTGGGGGTGTTAAGATGAAATGAGAAGGCGCGGAAACCCTACTACTACACGACAGCGTTTGCCGGGAAACTGGATAAGATTAAGTTGTAGGTACGTTACAATACGTTTCTTCTATTTATGAACAATAAACACTATGCAAATATGTCAAGCGGACAAATTACGCATGGCTGCAGAGGCAGAGCCGGATTAATTTGAGTGCACCGCAGGGTGACACTACGGAAGCAGTCGACCGTCAAATCAACACTTCTGTGCCCGCCGCGTTAGCTTTGCGGCCATGGCATTGCTCGCGGTCACGGATTTGATCCCGACTGCGGCATTCGCATTTCGACGGGGGCAAAATATAAAACGCACGTGCACTTAGATTTTGGGACCCGTTAAAGTGCATCACGGTGCCAAAATTAAGTGAGAGCCTACCCCTACGGCGTGCCTCATAATCCCATCGTGGTTTTAGTACGTATAGCCACATATTCCACTTTAAGTTTCATACTTCTGCCACGATACGATGTGCCATGTGAGACAATGACAACGCTCAACCCATTCAGTGGTTATGAAATATGGCTCACAGCAACGCCTCAGCAAACGTTGAAGTGCTTCAGCGTTTGCCGTCAACATCACCGCTAATTATTGCCAATCAAAGCAACCAGCATAGAAAGCTTCGCTTACATCTGTTGCCACAGCTCGTGAGATCTGCCTATATTTTTTTTATTTTCGAATTTAGCACGTCAGCTTGGCACGTGCGCATGGTCGATGGTTGAGGAAATTTATCATATGATTTTATCAAATTTGATTGAAGGCAGTGACTATGGTAAATCCTTTGTGTGAAAAAGAGAGGTGAGATAACAGCCAGCTGGTGGCGGATAAGGGTAAATTAAGCTCTAACTTCATGTGCGATATGTTAGACGTGCGGTTCTGCTTGGATAAGATCACAAGTGCGTATATGTTTCAAGCAGGCGTCAGGTGCTCGCTATCATAGTGATCACTAACAAGCATCCCTTCCAACCTTTTAGAACGCATCATATCAACAGAATTTTTTGTAAAATTAACCTAATGTGACCCCAAGTCGCAAAAATTCTACTCAGACTCAGATTCGCCTACGTTCCACTCATTCACGCTCACTCAGAATCAGACTCCACAGGATCAAACTATGGCAGGTCCACTTAGACTGTTAGGCTAACACCAACTTGGAATCACTCAGATTCTCGGAATTAAGAACACACTTATACCGACACACCACCTGGACACACTGACGTGCGTACAAATCCCACTCATGGGCTCTTACTTCTGTCAAATTCATAGAATCGCCCACTCGATCACGTTATTCAAAACTTGCTTCTTTATGACTCGCCTTGACGAGGAGTATACAAATGGAGAAGGCAGGGATGGTAACCATGAGAGCGTCTGCATGGCTGCCCTATGCTACGGGTACAAAAATGTGGATTAAAAAGATGAGACAGAGACGAAAGAATGAAATATGCGATGAATTTATACACATGCGCAGATGACACCATGCTCTTAAAGGCGCTTGTACAGGATGGTCGCCTCCAGAAGAATAGAAGTGATTTTATTATTTTGTAAGCCGACGAGCGATCGGGTTGGTGTTCCAGTAGTGCCTGTACAGACAGCGGCCAATCGTCTAGCCATCCAAATGCGTTGTAAAGGGTTTGCATTTGTGATTGTATAACCGACGGGAATCATGAGCCGAGGGATAGGCTCACTGATTCAGACGAAGATCAGAGCTCACTTCAAGGTAATGTTCACACTGACACGTAGTCACCAATACTGCCACATACTGATTCACGCACTGGTGTGCTCACACTCACACGTACTCATGCATGATAAAAACATGAATTCCCACTAATTGGTGTTAACTTATATATAATATTACGCCCATATATACTGAATGGCACTAACTCATGTTCACAAGGACGCTTATTAGCACTTGCTCACACTGACACTCTTGCGCACTCACGCTCGCCCGTATGCATGCTTACTTCCTCGCACTTAGACCTACCTGGTCAGCCTAAACCTATTTGAGCTCCACTCCTCCAGTCTTTCTCAGTGTGAGTCTGCGTGAGCGCATACTAGCATGAGTGGATGTGAACTTATTGAGAACACATGAACTGGAGCTATTTCGACTCGTTGACGCTGAATCATTGAGCAGGCCTGTGTAAAACATGAGTTTCTGATTTTTGTTTGGTCTTTTTTGTAAGTCTGCGAGAAAAAGTGTGAAGCGGAGTCTAGGTGATTAACTATAAACACAATTCTGCGTACGCATGAAGGGAGTTCGTTCAATCCTGGAAGCAGGAGTAAGGACACCTGAAGAAAGTGTTTCTGTCAGTTGAATTAAAATTGGAAGACTTAAGTTATCAAGTGGCCAGTTGCACAGCCAACCTCTTGCGATGTGTGCTTGGCCTAATAAACTGATTTATATTTCACGCGCTTTTTCCGCCCTGCGGTGTGCAAGTCTATTGCGAGAGAAATTCTCCAGCACGCACCACTCACACAACTTGCTCGCCACTTGAGAGTCGGCACACTTTTAGGCCTGCAAAACTGTTGCTTTCTACGACGAGCTTAAATTTTATACTGCGACTGCATTTAGGCGCTCATAACTCCGTTTGACTTTTTAGCCCGGACGTCTATTTCGTCACAGTGATGACGACTGTCATCACTGTAACGAAAATATTTTGTTGATATCGATTGCTTCTTGTTGGCGCCAGGCGGCCTCCTCATCACCTTCATCAGCAACGCTATGAAATGCAGTGAAAGTACGCAAATTGAACGTTTATGTAGCGCTTTATGAAAGCAAGAACAGCTTAACGTTAGGAGGTATCGAAGAGAATGTCTCATTTTCACGCACCATCGATATTCCTTTTTCTTTTCATATAATTTCTCATGTGACTGCTCAGCTGTCTTTGTCGCATTAAATTTCTATTCTTATGGCTTGAAAGAAAAGAGCTGATATTCTCTGCAACAGAATTAGAACATTGCCGGAGAAAATAAAGGACCCAGAAGTTAGCTTTCTGCAAAGTAAGGTATCAGTTATATGCTTGGAAAGTTGGCATGAATATATACGGCACACAGTTCATGAACGTCACGATAACTTTCCATTTGCCTTTCGTTACATTTCGCCAATTATGAAACCTCTTGTGGTACTGGCCACAATTTCTTGGTAATATAGGAAATATAAAGTAATAATCCATAAGCATAGTACTCAAATGCCGACAAGACTGCACAATATTTTTTGCTGTAATTAAATTAAGCTAAATTCATAATTTTTTGGCTAAAACTAAACAGGCTAAATTCATAATTTTTTTATTCGTTCCAGATGGGAAACCTAAAGTTTTCAAAATGTGTCAGCGGACATTCTGTCAATATACAAGTCTTACATAGTTTAACCGACCAAATACGCCATGTTTTCTGTTCCTTAATAATCTAGCAATTACGGCCTTGTATTCGCAAAAATAGTGACACAGGAAAGAGCTTCTAATGATGTATCATAAGCATTTTCTTTTCTTGCAGATGCCACTATGGGAGAAGTTTACGTATTGGTTATTTGGACTCCTGATGAACACTGCGGTATTCTCCATTCTTATCACAATGCTACAGGTAAGTTCTTATTTCTCAGTATAGCTTGGCACTACGTAATTAGAGAGGAATTCAGTAAAGAAAATTTATTTTAGAGAACTGTTTTCTGTAAGCGCATCAGGTAATTCTAGCTTTACTGCCAGCCGCTGAGTAAATTCTCTACTAAATGCATCTAAATGCATTTGTAAAATAGTGGACGCTCATTTAGAGATTTATAAATTAAGATATCGAAACACACAGGAGACTCAATACTACAACACGAACAGATATACGAGGTTCAGTTAATGTAAAAAGGCAATTTTCAAATGCTTTATTAGGTGAAGCAGAAACAGGGTCGTTTTTCTAAATAATCTTCTATACGGTCAACGCGATTTTCCAACGCTTGCAAGTTGCTTCAATCTCTGTGAAAAAAAAAAAAAACATTGTCTACGAGAAATGTCATGCATCACTTCGTTGTATTCTTTATACGATCGAACTTGCTCTATTCAATACCTCCTTCAGTGATTCCAACAGTTAATAATCGCTCAGGACACACATTTGCATGAATAATCTGGTAGGCAGTTATATTGCAGGCATTGAATGGTCAAAACCCTTGCAATATAAGGATGAGCATTGTCATACCCTCAACTCATACCCTCAACTCAACGTCTTTGACTCGGTTGACTAACGTCTCCATTGGTACACGTGCGGCTGGAACAAGGACAATGGATAGCACACATTGATTATTTCATTAATTTAAGGTTTTTCTTATTCCGTTGAAAAAAAAAAACAGTTTGATCGAATTCATTCTGAGAGGGTGGAGCGGCCATTGATAGACTCAGTCACTACATTCCTTCATCGGTACGCTTCTACAACCAACATTTGCACTACTAGCAGCAACTTCGCAAACGTACAAGTTAATGACAGAAAATGTTGAACGTTTTTTAACTTATTTAACGTTTTCAATCGACTGGCCCTAGTATACCGCAGGAATAGTGCAATAATACCAAGCATGTAATCTCGATAATTGGTGTAACACAAAGTCCATCGGATATGAGGAAACGATATGCACTGAGAGAAATTTCTTAGCATGAGACAGTGCAAGGTATTACAGAAATGTAGGTACAACATTACTAAGAAAAATTTCCTGACTATTCTGGCGGAGAGCATAGGATAAACAGCGAATAAAAAAGCGAAAGAAAGAGAAGTTGATACGAAGCTGACCCTTGTGATTAACATAATGACAGTGGCATGCATGATTTATCATGTAAAAGAATAACGCAATTCCACCATAAGCGCGAAGCAATGAATGCGATAGCACCATATTAGTGTATTAGACGAAGTGGAAGGCTCGTAGCTGCAGTGGCAGTATAAATTACAATAAACTTAAGCTGACTAGGTAAAGACGCGTGGCATGACATATGTAGATACATGAACATAGAAAACTCGATGGCCGCAAAGAGCATTGGTAACAACTACAGGATCTTGTAGGGGTTGCCGCCTTGGGTCGACCTCGCATTCCAGAAATGCGGCATACTCACGGCAGGCAGCATGTGTGCGTCCATTTCGAGCTTTTGAACTGCAGGGTTTTGTCGACGCAGTCGCTTACTCTCTGCTTCCGGTTTCTGCAGCGCGACGTCTGGGTTGAGCTGCAGCGTAAGCCGCGCACGCAACAGAACATTGTTTCTGCATTTGAAATAAGGGAGTGGTCTCTGCGCGTAGGCGGGCCAGCCTTGCTTCACTGCGATTAGCGTTTCGCAGTGGCTTCGCTGCCGACGTTCTGATAACGTGTGGGGGCATGTTTACACCACATCAGGAATGCGATACTTTGCTGCGGGAACTGCGTACCGACAGGTACTATGCTAGCTACAGTGCATTGGCTACTACGCGTGATAAAACGCTGTCCGACACCGACAGGGTCTCGGTCGTCGGCATAGTCGGTGTAGACTGTTTTACAATTTGTTGCAATAAGCAAAGTTATCCAACTAAAGGTGTTAGAACAAATCTTCTGTGCATGTCCATGTCTCGGCGATTGGAACACTAAAACGCCTACACGTCTTTCACAACCTAGCGGTAAAATTCTGAATCAAAGGGGATCGCACAGTTAATGCGAGTAACGGTGTTCAATAAATATATGAAAACTAAAGGATTTGAGTATTTTTGGAGATGTAATTATTGATGACGGTTAAAAATAGCGCTGGATGTTCATAAAAGCGCCAATTATCTGATCGCGCTGGCTTGCACGCTTGAAAAGCTTACGCATGTTCCGTTTACTGAGGCATGCACCCGTCGCCTAATGGTCGCCTAATGATGCTAGGGCTCCTCTTTTCGAATCCTGGCATCTCATAATTTCATTGATGCTAATAATTGAAGACGACGTCTTTCTTAGCGACATACCCTTCTGTATCGGGTATGTTCCAAACCCGTGGGCCAATCTCGGAGATGTACAGCCTGCCACGATAGTAAAATTACATTACTTTCAGGTTTCAGCCTCATTATTGTTCACACTGTTAATGTTGATTAGCCCAAGAAGGCATATAATAAAAGGCATGCGCTGTCAGTGTTATGTTTCAAGAAATCTGTTTCTGGGTCCCAATTCTCAAAATTCTGAGGCACAATTTTGTGAAAGACGTAGGATCTACTATGAGTGAGTTATGGAATGGAATAGTGCGCCATTATAACCCTCAGATACAGCACGTCATATAGCATGACATGGTTACAGTACACAAATACCTAAATATATACGGACCCGCCGTGGTTGCTTAGTGGCTATGGTGTTGGGCTGCTAAGCACGAGGTCGGGGGATCGAATCCCGGCCACGGCGGCCGCATTTCGATGGGGGCGAAATGCGAAAACACCCGTGTACTTAGATTTAGGTGCACGTTAAAGAACCCCAGGTGGTCCAGATTTCCGGAGTCCTCCACTACGGCGTGCCTCATAATCAAAAAGTGGTTTTGGCACGTAAAACCCCATAATTTAATTTTTCTCAATATATACGGATCCTCATGGTGACGCCAACGCCGAAAATTCGCTTGGAATGTCCATATAATTGCTATCGCTATAAAACGGAATATAGGTCGACGCCTGGCTTTGAGACGAATAATATTGACCCGTGTACTTAACTTTATCGGGCGACCACGTTTCGCGGCCTAACAAATGTTATCGCACAGCGCAGGACGCGCCTGCACGTAAAAGAAGTTTCTGGAATGTTATCGATTGTTCCGTCCAGTGTCTTTCACCGCAACTTGTGTAATCTGGTTGCATCTATGCGCGACGCGAATAGTGTAGAACTTTCTGCAGAGGTCACGTGGTGGTGACGTTGAAGAACACAGTAGCAATACTGTGAACGACAAAACTAAATTTTATTGGGCGAACCTGTGCCCACAAAACAGGCTACACATATAGCACAACTATAGCGGCGAACGCGGTCGGCGATCGTCGAAAATCTGATCAGCGGGTCAAGCGCGTCGGCTTTTATAGATCGGACGTCGAATGTTCCAGATTAACCGCTGGGACCCGCGTGTCTTCCACAAAGTTCTACACTATTCGCGTCGCGCATAGATGCAATCAGATTACACAAGTTGCGGTGAAAGGCAGTGGACGGAACCATCGATAACATTCCAGAAACTTTTTTTTACATGCAGGCGCGTCCTGCGCTGTGCGATAACATTTGTCAGGCGGCGAAACATGGTCGCCCGATAAAGTTAACTACACGTGTCAGTATTGAAAAATAAAATCCCCAGTGCAGTTACCTATAGGACATACCTTATTCGATCGATCGGATCATTCATCGCTAGAAATGAAAACCGCAGTTTAACTGCCAGGATTCCTGTCCGAGAACAGTCGATAGTCATGTATGACAACGTGAATCACATCATCGGAGACGTCGTTTTCATGTAGGACTCGGCTTTGGGAAATGAGCGGCATGCACTGGCTATCACTGCAGCTGACTGTAGGCGGTCTCGCGTAACTACAGGCCATTCATTCGTTTTGATGGTCTAGTTCCCATTGTCAAAAAATCCCCGTTTTTCATGCCATGTTCGAAGACTAAAGTGGGTCTTGCACGCCACGGGTTTGTCTCGGTTGACAAGTTCAGTCTCAGCATCCCAGTAATATATATATATATATATATATATATATATATATATATATATATATATATATATATAGCGAGTCGTCCTCAGCAGAAATAAAGATAAAGAAACGATATATATATATATATATATATATATATATATATATATATATATATAGATATATATATATATATAGTTTCTTTATTTCAATTGTGAATGGCAGTTTACCCTATGCTGTTCTTGGCCTCTTTTTCGTTGGCTTCTCATGATATGACTAATAATATCGGGCAGCTATGTTTCCGTCGCCAAGACCATACTTGGAGGCGCCGGCTAACACCCCTAGGTTTAGTTATAGCCGAGGAACAAAAATACCCCACAAAGTGGATGGGGAAAACTGCTCCGCCGTAGATCACTTGGTAGGAATATCGCGCGCGTAATGCGAAGGTGCCGGCTCGTAACCCGCCTGCAGCAAGTGGCCTTACAGCGAAGCTGTATGTGACTAGGGTCTGATTAAAAACTTGCGCTAGGGCAAGAGCCGTGTACAATGGCGAGAAACATATAGTCGTCTAACTGCTTGCACGTGATCCTATGAGTCACGACGGTCGCTCTGAATGTTATCATCTTATCGACCATGTTATGACGCGTGACTTTCATGGCTATATATGAAACGTGGGATGGCGGCGCTCCTTCGCTTGAATTGGAAGGTTGAAAAGTACAATAAAACGCGACAGTGTATTCGCCAGCCGTCGATCTTAACGCCGATCTCGCGGTGATAAATTATTTATATATCCCCTGAAATAAATACAATGTTCGCGAAGGATTTGCGAAGGTCCCACGCACATACTAGCATTATACTTTAGAACTACGTGAAATACATCAATTTTGACCGCTTCTTTTCTTCAAAATTTGCGATATTCAACAGATATTAAAATATTACAGCCTAATTTTAAAAAAATATCTTTCCAAAGTGGCTAGATGTGTGCGCATCTTTAGTGAACCTCAGAAATCTGTGTTCTGCGCATTCCTTGTCAGTGCAAGCCCTCACCTGCGTTTCATCTGCGCCTCGGTAAGGCCAAATCAACCCCACCAAGCCATGTTGCAGGACTGTGCACTCTGATTTATGGTGTAATGTTACTTGGACTGAAATTTTCATTGGCAAGCCCGGCGTGAAGAAAGCGGTGACTTAAAAATCAACACGGCTTACTTGGGAGCGTCCCCATTAGTATCTACGGCAGTTGGGCAAGGCAGCATGACATCACGGATCGAAGTTCACCGGCCTTGCCAAGCGTCTCAATGCGCTCGCTTGCCCGCGAGAAGTTCAATACTCTAAGGACTGCTCAGAGGCGTTCAATGAGACGTGAGTTCTTTCGCATTCACCACTAATAAGAAGGGCTTAGTCGTCCCTGGACTTTTTGCTTAGGGCTCACTAGGACTCATTCCCACCAGAATTCTAGTCTGCCGGGCTCACGCCAACTCATATTAGCGAAAGCGTGCCTCACGTCCCACAGCAGATATTGTCTTAGCAAATCGAGAGCAAGACACTTTCTCCATCATTTTTCGTGTTTTATAGGGTTTTGAGACTCGCTTTGACGTGCAGCAATTTCTAAAGCCATCCCTGTTTACGCAGAGGACTACGCTCAGGATTGGGCAATGATGGAAATGAACAGTTTGCAATGTTTTTTCACGAGACTTGCGATACGTCGTTATGGCAGCGTCGTCTTCTGTCATGCATCGTCCTCGTAAACACCAAGAATTCATTGCCGTTGTTGTTGCCACGTCTGCCTCTCATCTTCTTTCTGTTGCAGTTGCACACATGTTCTTTCCACACGCCCACACATTTTCTGCCCTAACACAGAGATGTTGAGCTATCCGGTACACCCTGCGGAACACTAAACCACTCTAGGTAGCCTGATACGTACAATATTATTCACGTAGCAATAACTCTGACAGTGCCGGTAACCTTCATATTTTTTTATTCTTTGTGCGATTATACGCGGAATAATATCATACATATAATAGATGTGTGTAAATATCTCTATTTTGACGATATTTCCAGTGGCTGAAAAACATATTCGCAAAACATTTCACTGTCGCTTTACATAGTGCTGAATTTAAAAATGCACGTGGCACTTACTTATCCCTACATGTATGAATGTGAAAGCATTGTGACCACCTCTCAATAGCAAATGAGAAGGCTTAGGATGATAAAGATATCCGTTGCTTGTTAAGTATTTGAGAATAAACTATATTGTTTAACTGTACATTAATTAGCGTAACCTAAATTAAGACCAAAGCTCGAGTGTTTGACTCTCACCAATGGTCGTGGGTTCGTAGCCTTCTCGGACCATGATGTGGTCACCCCAAAGCCGGCCTTGATTAACTTAGAATAAAACAGAATAGAATAGATAGTTTATTCCTCTTTCGCGCAGTAAAACGCAGTACAGGGAAGAAGGGAAACTGGGCAAAAATCTGCTAAAGGCAGCTTGAGGGGGCACGAAGTAAACACAAACGATCGTGGGTTCTACTCTCACCAAATAGTGGCGAGTTCGTAGCCTTTTCCGATCGTGGCGTGGTCATGCCAACGCCTGCCTTAATTAACATCAAAGATCGTGGCTTCGACTCGCTCCGATGGTGGTGGGTTCGTAGCTTTTTCAGACTGAGGCGTGGTCATGCCAACGTGGTTTGACTCCCAACAAAGGTTGTGGGTTGGAAGTCTTAATTAACGCTAGCCTAATTACCTGTGCCTAAATTAGCCAAAGGTCAAGGGCTCGACTCCCACGGGCGATCGTAGGTTCGTAGCCTTCTGACAGTGGCGTGGTCCCGCCAACGCCAGCCTTAAATACCTTCGCCTTAATTAACACCAATGTTCATGGGTTCGACTCCAACTAATGTTCGCCGGCTAGTAGCCTTTTCGGACCCTGGCTTGGCCATACCAATACCAGATTTCCCGCTTGCTGGGGCATATAATACGTTCACATTAGTAAGGTATTGTATGGGCTAGAATATTCAACATTGTAGTCGCACCGATCTGGACAGCATTATGTTTACTTTCCTTAAGAGAGCCTTAGTCCGCTATTTCTTTTCATTTTTTTCAGGGAAATATGAATGCGAAATGTACGCCTGGAATGAAACTGTGCGAACGAATCTCTCTCAGTGTCACACCAATTATGGCACGTATTGTACAAGTACAAGCCATCAAGATAATACTGTCTACAATAAGGATTGTACGGAATACTCAGGTTGCTAAAAGACTTGCAGTTAGCTGGACCAAGCGTATTTGTTCAAGCTCCTCTAATAAAGCTCATGTGCTGAATAAAATCTTATTTACCCTTAGAACATATTGCTGCATCGTGGACTTTGAACTCCAGCATCCCGGAGTTTCCTTGTCAAAGGTTGAGCGGCGAGGTCGGACGGCGTCGTTAAGGTGAAAAATAGGACGGGCGACATTATAGTAGTGCACAGTACTGCGACCTTGCGGAGGTAGCGAGTGGCATTGCGATACTGGTGCCTTCAATGTTGTTCGTCTCAAAAGGAGGCTGGAAGTGCCGGTCTAGTTTGTGTTGGTGACGCTTAAAGTCGCGTACGAGCTTGTCAACAACAGCGATGACCAACAGTTGTTACAATAACCGGTGATGTGGACGATGTAGCAGTAGTTGAAACCAAATGCCCGATAACTGCAGCCCTCCATTCAGGCGGGTAACGAAAGCGTGTTTAGAGCCGTTAATCCTTAGGTGGCGATCTTGGGCGAAAATCAGCTCTCCGAGACTTAGAAACGGTGCAAACACAAATCCAAAATTTTAAACTTCCTTTTGCATGGTAGGTTAATCAAGGTACCGAAGACATGTATAAATGGCTTAGGTCATTCTCGAGAGTTAGTGCGTCAGTTATCATTAGGGTTTACTGGGACTCGGCGGTCATGATCGCCACCGAGGAACAGTCATCTACCCGATTGCTTTCAGAATCTTGCTACTTTCAATCAACTAGATGCACGATAAGCAGAACGCACGGTATTAATCCCAAGATATATACCCGCACGCTGCGCCACCTTACCCATATATAGTCGCGCGCTCATGCTTATATCTTCATTGTGATCAAGGAACCTGTACGGGGCCCGAAACATCGTATGGTTTATTTTTCTTTTATTCTTGGCGATTGCATGTTTTCTTTTCTTTATTTTTTTTTACACTGCTTCGTTTTCTCGGCGGGAAATCCGAGCAAGCACTGGTACAGCAAGTGGTGAAAGGCGAGAGGCCCCTCCGTTTTCACACAAGGACGTTGTTGGCGAATCTTGGATCCGGACCAATTGGTTCCCGATACGCAGGCTTTAGGTTTGCTCACAGCGACAGCATTCCGCAATGATTTTGTCCATGGTCTCAAAATTCTGGCATATTAACAAACTGAACAGATCGTCCACTAATCTGTTAAACTCGTGTCCAACCTTTTCTGGCTCCATCATGCCACTGTCAATTTTCCGAAAGACCGCCGATACCGCCTGAACATAGGAAATCTATGCTTCCATGGACGAGTGAGTATGGGTGGCGAGTTCTTTGTTGCGACCACCTTTCGACCAATAGCCTTCCCGAATAAGGCCTGCACCATTCCTTTGCTAGTATTCCAACTTTCATTCTCGTATTCATGAAGCCATACCATTATCGTGCCTTTCAGTTAAAACAACGCGTTCGGCTAGCACGATGGTCAGGTCCCAATGGTTGTAGTCGCTCAAGCGCTCATATCGAGGCAGCCAATCTTCAACACCGACGTCTGCCCTATCGCAGAAGGTTCCAGGGTCACGCAGACATGAGAGGACGTAAATCAACTTGTTGTTCCCGTTGCTGCTGCTCTTGCGGTCGCGGGCTCGCCTCGCATGTTGTAAACGCCGAAGTGGTGACCGCTGCGGAGCTTCGTTCTACAGCGCGTCTCAAACCCCGTAGCTCCATAAATTCACGGGGATCTCACATACCGATCCCACATTGCCTATGGCGACTTCATGGGTCAATGAAGCCCATAAAGTCCCCATAGGCATTTTCACTCGGGATTGTACTTTTCCCCAGAAAAGGCCTGCTGGAGTTATCACCCGAGAGGCAATAAGCCACTCCTACCATTTCATTCTGCTCATTCAAAAGTTGTCAAACGCGCATTAGTCCCATCGTGTTTCAATAATGCTCTGACGAAGTCATGTGACAACAACGTGGAAGCCAGTTTCAGAGATCAGGCCAAGCGCCTGGCCGATTCGGATTACCCGATCCGTATGCTCACCTCTGTCACGGAGGGCTTAAGCAGGAAGTGTAAAAACGCATCAAATTGAAGCAGTGCCATTGCTAAAGCAAAGAAAGTTGCTGTGGTCCATACACTAATTGTATTTCACATAATCTCAGAAGAATAGCGGCGATATCGGCGGTGGATGTGGTTTTCTCTGCCCCTGAGCGTCTACAGAAGCTATGCAAACATGTTAATACAGAGAATAACAAAAGGCACGCATGTTCTACTCAACATCGCAAACAATTTGTAAGCTGCACTCACAACGTTGTCTATGCCACTCCGCTTTCCTGCGGAAGAAGGTATGTTGGTCCAACCGGCAGATGCATCAATGAAATATTAAAACAGCATCGATATAACGTCACTAGGGTAATCTCGAGTTACTTGGGTACTCATTGCCGAGATTGTTCCTTTCAAACGCATGTTTGAAGGTACTGGTTGATTCTGTATAGGGCTCATAGCAGGATGACAAGGGAGATTGTGGAGGCCTACTAAATTGCAAAATTGGAGGAAAGGTGCGTGAGCAAGCCTTCAGTGTCGCTGTCTGAAAAGGAGATACAATTCCTCGGTTTATCTCTATAACCATTGCAGTATATCTTTTCGCCATGCCTTACACACGTGTGTGGTTCATCGAAATGCACCACTGAATGTTCTTTTTTGTTGTCACGTTTGTTTCCCGTCGTAGGGTACATATTTATCGATGCCTACGAAAATGAAACCTATAGTTGAATGTGAAGTGCGATCTCTGTGTATCTGTTTCTTTCTACGTCCTCGTTCTCTCGCGCTTATACACTCTATCATGAATTCTGACCAACTAGTCCGCCAACGTGTTTTAACTTCCGATAACGACTCCCGTGGACGAACGATCAACCCGATCTACAGTACTGACTTCAAGTATTTGAAGAAACAGTTCTTCGTCGTGCATTATTTGAACTTCTTGTACTTCGCCATTCGTTGTGCTGTCGTTACAGCGGCCTTCAACATGTACGTACGTGGCAAATGGTTGCAGCCTCCCCATTTGAAGCATTGACTACCCAGAGCGGGGTAATTTCCACTTTTATGTTTATCGAAGCCACATCTAAAGCAAGTGTTAGCTTTTGATTTCACTGCATCTATTCTAGTAGGACGTGCGTCCTGCATTTCATAGAAACGGCCCTTGCCTTTTTCGCTTGCACGGCAGATTTCGACAGTTTTCGTGTAAGGCGGACTTTCCAATACGAGTCTCTGCTGCTGAACTTTGTCATTGACTCCAAGGCTGATTCTGCTACGCAGCGTTTGCTCTCCTATCGCGTCAAACTCGCATTTTTGTGCAAGCGTTCGAAGCTCTGTGAGCAAGTCGTTGAACGACTCACCCTATTGCTGATTCGTGGAGCCAAAGCGAAATTCATTGAATGTCAGGTTGGGTGTTGGCTTGAAGTGCGCCTCAAACTTTTCGGGGAGAATACTGATGTCGTGCTTGTCGTCATTCTCAAACGTGAAAGTGAAACCTGAAAAATCGCCTTGCTTCTTCACAGGTTGCCATAAGTAATGTTGCCGCTTGAACCTCCTTTGCTTGTTCTTTCAGCTTCGTTGCCGTTGCGTACAGGACGAAGTCTTTCTTCCACACCGTCCAGCTGTCAAATGCGTCTCCCGTTGAGGCCAGCGGTTTGGGCGGCGGGATTATTTACAACGCCATGCTTGTCAGGATTTCTTGGCGGTTCCTGCTGGGGCGTTTCCCACATTGAAGCCTACGCTGTGAAGAACGACGATGCTAAACCGCGTTCGCCACTTCTGACACCATGGGCGCTATAACATAAAACTATTCCAAACTTTTCTATTGCAATTCTGCTATCAGCCCTCCACGATTGGTCAAAAACTTTTTTCGACCACCCCCACTTCACCTGTCTGTCACGCGACGTCACGAAGACCGCGAAACCTGCCCATCTGATATGATGTGTACACAGTGATTATGCATGATTTGACAGAAAAAAGAAAAACAGTTATTTCTGATTCGACCCCTTTTCGCCATTAGCCCTCGGCTATTGGTAAAATGTTTTCGGGCTGCACCCACTTCACCTGCCTGTCACGCGACGTCACAAAACCGCAAGAACTCACCGCGTCAAAGTGACGTGTACGCGATAAAGATTCATAAATATGCCGAACAAAACTGAATTTTCTTCGGAACAGCCGCAGGCTGCCCCGTTCCGAAAGGAATAGAAGATGGCTGCCGCCGATCGCTCAGACGCTGGCTACTCGCACCTGCCGGAGCGCATGGGTGTATTTGCGAATAATAAAACTTCTTGCGTGGCCGTGTAACGTTTTTGAGCACTTTCGGCACGTTTACCCCCTCATTCTGCCAGCTCTTCTTTGCTGAGGGTCCGTTTTAGCGTCATTCTTGAGTTTCCGTTGCATGCCGCCACGATTTTCGACCAGCCACCGCAAGCTAAGTAAGGGAAAGCCGACCAATCGTAGAAGCCGGCACCACCCTCTTCATCCGGTTATCGACTTTCAGTGCAGTGGCTCGGCCCCATCGAATCCTTCTCCACTTGAGCGTTCTCCTCGCTTCATGTCAGCCAATTAGATACGACAAGCCACTCAGTGTAGGCAATGTTATTCGTTTTTCAAGCAAACAAAAGTGACCTCCTATGAACGAGGAGAGCGTTTGATTGGTCTGTCCAAACAACCCTGCGGGTGACCTCCCGGTGCTTGCGTTGATGGTTACGCAAATTTGACGTCAGGAGATTGGAATAGAAACATATTGGAATAGTTTTACGTTATAGGGCCCCATGTCACACGTAGGCATGAGGAAACGAGGAATGGCTTTATTGCAAAGTACTCTGGTATTTATACCTTCCACTTGCTCTTGGGCTGAGACATGCGAACTAGTCGTCTTGAGTTCGCGTGCGGATGACGATGCCTTCTGCTACACAAGCCTTCAACCTCGAAGAGTGGGCTTACGTGCGCAATGAGCGATGCTTAGACGGCACAGTGCTGTTCCTGAATGATGGCCCCTTGAAACAAAGTTGTCGAGTGAGTCCAGTCAGTATTCGTAACCATGTAGACTCCTTGTGTCTTTCGCTAGAGAGAGACAAAGTGAATAGGCGTGAAGGCACTGCGCTTCACATATTAAACTGTAACCATCGACGGTGATCGTCAGTACAAGCAAATAGCCCGAAGGAGAGAACGATGAAACGAGCGAGCGAGCAAGCACCAGCACCCCATCATGAATGCGGTGCTATCAGCCAATCCCCGCAATTCTGTACCCCAAAGCACACACCCTTTTTCAAAGCGTCTTCCCTCACCTTCCCGGAGTTTCTTCGCAGCAGTCATGCAGTTGACGCTAACTTTCATGTGTCGGCGTGAAGGCCACTGATGGAACGCTCGCTAACGTCAACAGAGGGCTGGACCTCTCTCGTCGAGGTAGAGACTCGCTACTCGGCGAGCTCTACAAGGCTCAGCAGCTTGTGTAAGAATGCCGTTGTCATCCTGCGTGCGACAAATGCATCAAAGTTACGCATATTTAACTGAGCTGGAGCTACATAATTCCGAAAGGAGCAACGTTGTCATTTACCTGAAATACTTGAAGTGATATTCAGGATCATTGTGCCGCAGCTCCTCTGCTAGGCGGTGCTACTCCACACTCTGGACGCTTGTCAAATATATCACTTATGTGGAGAGACCTGTTCTTCTTGCGACGCAGAGAACGCACCAACAAAGCAAGAATAATGTTTCGTCTTGCGGAATGTGTCTGTGTCCGTGCCATCGCTGAGCAACAGTCCGGGCCACGCTGGCGATCACTACCGACAAAGAAAGCGCGAGGCACTTGAAAGGTGCCAATACCTTGAAGACATGGCTCACCACATCGAAGTTCGGCCGGCTCGCAAATGTTCCGACTGTTGCCAGCGTAAGCGACTGCCCATGGCTCAATTTGACATCGGCTATCAGGCATAAAAATGCAATTACCGCAATGCAGCCGGTGTTACGCTTGAGGACTTTTTAACACCATTGGAAGCCTATCTTAAGACCACATTTATTTGCTTTGACAAACAGCTTTTCTTGCCAAAACGAGGCATTTGCTTTGATGTGTATTGCACCGCTCCTGTGCAACATATTCCTATCTAGTGTTGATCGCTTGCTCGATGATGCTTTTAAACGGGACAGCACTTTATATATTTTAAACGTTTTTATATACATGGACTACTTCTGAATCCTTTTTAGCAGACAAGGCTCATCGAAGCGCTGCGATTATATTTTCAACATTTTTAGGGACAATAGCAAAGGGCTTTCGTTTACGCATGAAGTGCCACAGCCTAACACCTTGCAGTTTTTAGATCTAGGATCAACCTTTCATGACGGGCAAGCTTGTTGGCAATATTTCCCACGTGCCAAGAAAGGGTTGCTGCCGTATAATTCATGCCATTCCAAAATTGTCAAGCGTGGAATTGCTATGCTCTGCTTGGAGTGTGCCATCTGAAATTCATGTACACACACGATGCAGGCCTCGTTCAATAATCAGATTAAGCGACTTAAAGTAGCATGGTTCCCTGACTCGTTGGTGACCTGATTGACCGAAAGCCTTTTATGGAAGGTCAAAGGTACCAGCACCACACGGGAGGAAGAAAGTGCCATAGCCGTAAGACCTGCAGTGATTCCTTATTTTCATAATGTGTCCCTTAACCTTAAGAAGGTGGCAGGCCGGTATGGCGTATCCATCGCCTTTTCTTCCCCCGTCAAACTGGCTGGACTCTATTCGAGAATCACTCGCGAGGAGACCGGTTCACAAGGCTGTCACAAGAAACACGGCACGTCCTGCAGGAGATGCGCTACGGGCATGTTCTATGAAATTCCCCTTGAGTGCAGCAAGTCCTACATAGGACAGACTGGACGCTTTATAAATGAACGAGCCAGGGACCACGAACCAAATCTAATGAAAGAAGGCGTGGCACATTTGCCAGCGCCCTGCAAGGCCTGCATGGGCAAACCACGTTTTTCTGAGATTAGTATTCTTGGCAGAAATAGAAATCAAACAGCACGTGAGCTAATGAAAGCTTACTATATAAAAAATAAAGGTTCAAATTGCATTAGCAATACATCTATCGTGCTCTACAAATCGGAAACAAGATTGTTTGACCGCTGGGTAACGTAGATTTGTGAACAGCCTGCACATGGGTGTATGTGTATATATATTCATAGGTCACAGCCACAATTAAACCAGTTGAAGTGCCGCCCGTGTGTCTTGCTTTTGTGTGTGTTAACTTCCGGCAAAAAACATGTCTTTACGCTGAAGAAAATGCTTGCCATGTACGTGTCCTCTACCCCCAGGAACTGGGATGACTTCTTGCAATGCATACCGTATGCATGCGTATAGCACAGCGAAGCATGAAGGAGCTGACTACAGCCCTTGTTACCTTCTTTAGGCCCGAGCGCCGCGGATCTTCTTTGACACTATCCTACCGTTTTCATTATATTGACGCGTGTACTTATCTTTATCGGGCGACCACGTTTCGCCACCTAACAAATGTAATCGCACAACGCTGGATGCGCCTGCATGTATCCGAATTTTCTGGAAAGTTATCGATGCTTCCATCCGGCTGTCTGTTGTCGCCGAACCTTGTGTTATCTGATTTCATCGCGCGACGCGAATGGTGTAGAACTTTGTGGAAGGCACGCGGGTCCGAAGGATTAGTCTGGAACATTCAATGACTGCTGTATAAAAGCCGACGCGCTTGACCCGCTGATCAGATTTCCGACGATCGCCGACCTTGTTCGCCGCTATCGTTGTGCTATAAGTGTACCCTGTTCTTGTGGGCACAGGTTCGCCCAATAAACGTTAGTTTTTGCCTTTCACAGTATCGCTACTGTGTTCTTAACGTCACCACCACGTGACATCTGGTGGAGGTGCTTTTCTTTCATGTACCGGACGCCCCCGACAAACCGTGATCCAAGCCCAGACCGCAAAGACAGCACCAACGTAGTACCGGACCATCGAGCAAGCCGCCGTCTTCAACTGCCCCCGGAGCATGGACTTTTGCCTGAAACTAGGAAGATCACCACTAAGTCCACCCCAATGGCAGCCCCAGCATCTCCCATCGTGCTGCAGCAGCCCAGGGAGCCTCCGACGTTCCGCGGTTCAACGTTCGAGGACCCGGAAAGCTGGCTTGAGACATACGAGAGGGTCGCTGCTTTTAACAAGTGGAACAGCGACGACAAACTGCGACATGTCTTCTTCGCATTGGAAGACGATGCCGGGACGTGGTTCGAGAACCGAGAAGCCACCTTGACGACCTGGGAGCTATTCCGAAGCGGCTTCCTGCAGACATTCGCAAGCGTTGTACGTCGAGAACGAGCCCAAGCGCTATTAGAAACCCGGGTGCAACTACCAGATGAGAACACCGCGATTTTTGCAAAAGAAATGAGCCGCCTATTCCGCCACGCCAACCCGGAAATGTCCGAGGAAAAGAAAGTCCGCCTACTCATGCGTGGTGTAAAGGAGGAACTTTTTGCCGGGATGGTACGAAGCCCACCGAAGACTGTCGACGAGTTTCTTCGCGAGGCCACCAGGATCGAGACGACACTCGAGATGCGAAACCGGCAATTCGACCGCCGCACGAACTCGACAAACTACGCCGGAGTTCAGTCACTGGCCACCGACGACCTACGCGAGACTATCCGAGCTGTCGTGAGGGAGGAGCTACAAAAGCTGTTCCCATCATCACAGCCTCAAGTGGCTACGATTGCCGACGCCGTGCGTGAGGAACTCCAACAACGACTTGGAGTAGCCCCTGAATCGCCGCAGCCTGAGCCGCAAGCGATGACCTACGCCGCCGTCGCACGCCGTCAAGGTACCCCTCCGCGACCGCGCCAGGGCCCTGTCACGCCGCAATTCCGTCGTCCGCCGCCGCCGCCGCCAGCACGACCACCCGTCGCCCAGCGCACCTACGCGAGGAAGACGGACATTTGGCGCGCTCCTGACCACCGCCCGCTGTGCTACCACTGCGGCGAAGCCGGCCATGTGTACCGCCGATGCCCATACCACGACCTGGGATTACGAGGCTTCGCCGTCAACGCACAGCGCCCGAGGGAAGGTGAACGCCCTCGTGACATCGCCGACTACCTCGCCGCTACTCAGTGGAGCCCTCGACGACCGTCCCGTTCACCGTCACCAGGCCGCTACATGTCGCCGCAGCGCCGACCATACACCGGCCCAGCCCGGGGCCGCTCTGCGAGCCCATATCCGGAAAACTAAAAGCAGCAACCGATGGAGGTGCGGTTGCTGTTCGTCGAACTGACGAAGATCCTCCGCTGCCGACGAAGACGACAAAGAAACCATCTCGACGACCTAATGACGACACGCCGCCGTCCCGACGAAGTCAGGAAGCCAAGACTACACCGACGAAAGATGGCTTGACTACGCGACGTTCCAGCTTCAGTTCAACACGACGCAGCCGTGATCCGACGCCAAGACCCAACTGCAACGCCAGACGAAGAACCACCGACCTCGACGTACTTGACGGCCACACAGTCACTGCCTTAGTCGACACAGGGGCCGATTACTCCGTAATGAGTGGACACATCGCCGCCCAGTTGAGGAAGGTTAAGACTGCATGGGAGGGCCCCCAAATTCGGACCGCTGGAGGACACCTCATTACGCCGACTGGAATCTGCACGGCAAGAATTACCATTCATGACCAGACTTACCCTGCCACCTTCGTTATCCTGCAACAGTGTTCACGAGACGTCATTCTCGGCATGGACTTCCTGAACCAACACGGCGCAATCATCGACCTGAAGTCGCAGTCAGTAACGCTGTCGGAAGATCAAGCGATACCGTCGGAGAGCCCTCGTAGTCACCACGCCTTGAGTGTGCTCGAAGATCAAGTGAGCATCCCGCCTCGCTGCAGCATCGTTATTTCGGTCGGCAACGAAACACCCGCTGACGTAGAAGGCGTCATCGAAGGCGACCAACGTCTACTACTCGACCGTGAAATTTGCGTCGCAAGAGGGATCGCTCGACTGCACGGAGGAAACACGAAAGTGGTGCTGACAAACTTCAGCCAGGAGTTCAAGCACATCAACAAGGGCACGACGATCGCATTCATCGAGGAAATACAGGAAACCAGCGATGCGTTTGTCCTCTCGGATTCTGTCGTATCTACCCCGACGACCGTAGTTCCCGAGCCAGACTTCGACATAAATCCAAATCTCCCCGTGATTAAGCAGCAACAGCTGAGAAGTCTGCTTCGACGATACAAAGACTGCTTTTCGACGTCATCGAGGATTCGACAAACACCAGTCGCAAAGCATCGCATAATAACCGAAGAGTGCGCTCGACCACTCCGCCAGAGCCCTTACCGAGTTTCGACGCGAGAACGCGAAGCTATAAGACAAGTCGAGGAAATGCTGCGCGACGACATCATCCAGCCATCGAAAAGCCCGTGGGCGTCTCCAGTTGTTTTAGTGAAGAAAAAGGACGGAACCCTACGTTTCTGCGTCGATTATCGTCGACTGAACAAAATCACGAAGAAAGACGTATACCCCCTCCCACGGATAGACGACGCATTGGATCAGCTCTGCAATGCTAAATACTTCTCATCGATGGACCTCAAGTCTGGCTACTGGCAAATAGAAGTCGACGAAAGGGATCGCGAAAAGACCGCCTTCATCACGCCAGACGGCCTCTATGAGTTCAAGGTTATGCCATTTGGACTGTGCTCGGCGCCTGCAACGTTCCAGCGAGTGATGGACGCGGTTTTAGCAGGATTGAAGTGGCAGACGTGTCTTGTTTACTAGGATGACGTCGTTGCCTTCGCCGCAAATTTCGACGATCACCTTAGGTGGCTTGCGACAGTATTAGAAGCCATCAATTCATCAGGGCTCACTCTGAAGCCGGAAAAGTTCCGCTTCACTTACGCTGAGCTTTTGTTCCTAGGCCACGTCATCAGCAAATCAGGAGTACGCCCCGACCCACAGAAGACAGCTGCCATCGCAAAGTTCCCTCAGCCAACCGACAAGAAAGCAGTGCGCAGATTCCTTGGCATGTGTGCCTACTATAGGCGCTTTGTCAAGGACTTTTCACGCATCCCGGAGCCGCTAACACATCTAACCAAATGTGATGTCGCGTTCAAGTGGGAAACGCCGCAGGCCAAGGCATTTCAAGAGCTCAAACGACGCATGCAGTCGCCGCCGGTACTTGCACACTTCGACGAGGACGCCGATACCGAAATCCACACTGATGCCAGTAGCCTAGGCCTCGGTGCCGTCCTAGTCCAGAGGAGAAACGGAGTCGAACAGGTGATAGCTTATGCTAGCCGGTCGCTGTCAAAAGCGGAAAGCAATTATTCTACGACTGAAAAGGAATGCCTCGCCATCATTTGGACTACAGCTAAATTCCGCCCTTACCTCTATGGCAGGCCATTCAAAGTCGTCAGCGACCACCACGCGTTGTGTTGGCTAGCTAACTTAAAGGACCCTTCCGGACGGCTGGCGCGGTGGAGCCTCAGACTACAAGAATATGACGTCACGGTAGTATACAAGTCCGGAAGAAAACACTCCGACACCGACTGCTTATCACGCGCCCCAATCGATCCCCCGCCGCAAGACGACGAGGACAACGACGCCTTCCTTGGGATAATAAGCGCGGAAGACTTTACTAAACAGCAACGAGCAGACCCGGAGCTAAAAGGCCTCGTCGAATATTTGCAAGGGAACACCGACGTTGTCCCTAGGGCATTTAAGCGCGGGTTGTCTTCGTTCACACTACAAAAGAACCTGCTCGTGAAGAAGAACTTCTCACCAGTCCGCGCCAGCTACCTTCTTGTTGTGCCATCAGCGCGTCCAGAAATACTGCACGCCCTACACGACGATCCAACCGCTGGGCACCTCGGATTCCCCCGGACGCTATCGAGAATACAGGAAAGGTATTACTGGCCGCGTCTGACCGCCGACGTCGCCCGTTACGTCAAGACATGCCGAGACTGTCAGACACCGCCGACAAGGCCAGCAGGATTACTACAGCCGATCGAACCTCCTCGTCGACCACTCCAGCAGATTGGGATGGATTTGTTGGGGCCGTTTCCCATGTCAACATCCGGGAATAAGTGGATCGTCGTGGCCACGGACTATCTCACCCGCTTTGCTGAAACCAAAGCTCTACCGAAAGGCAGCGCAGCCGAAGTTGCGAAATTTTTCGTCGAGAACATCCTGCTGCGACATGGTGCCCCAGATGTCCTCATCACCGACAGAGGAACGGCTTTTACAGCAGAGCTCACCCAAGCCATTCTGCAGTACAGCCAGACAAGCCACAGGAGGACAACTGCCTACCATCCGCAGACGAATGGTCTCACGGAGCGCCTGAACAACACCCTCGCCGACATGCTAGCAATGTACGTCGACGTCGAGCACAAGACGTGGGACGCGGTCCTGCCGTATGTAACCTTCGCTTACAACCCGGCGGTGCAAGAAACAACACAGATCACGCCGTTTAAGCTGGTTTACGGCAGGAACCCGACGACGACGCTCGACGCCATGCTGCCGCACGTCACGGACGAAGAGAATCTTGACGTCGCGACCTTTCTCCAGCGCGCCGAAGAAGCTCGACAACTCGCCCGCCTACGGATGAAGAACCAGCAGCGTACCGACAGCCGACATTACAACCTCCGACGACGCTTCGTCGAGTACCAGCCCGGTGACCGTGTTTGGGTTTGGACCCCTATACGCCGACGAGGACTGAGCGAGAAGATTTTGCGTCGCTATTTCGGACCGTACAAGATCATCCGACGTGTTGGGGCACTGGACTATGAGGTCGTGCCAGACGGCATTTCGCTATCACAGCGTCGCCGCTCACGACCTGAAATAGTCCACGTTGTGAGACTCAAGCCGTACTACCAGCGATAATGAACTTTGGGACTTCGCGTAACTGACCTTTGGACTTACTTTCTTTTCGTTGTTTTGTTACTTATGCTTAATAAGTGTCCTTTTGTGTTTGGCTCTCTTATATTTGTAGCATCGGGACGATGCTTTTTAAGAGGGGGGTATTGACGCGTGTACGTATCTTTATCGGGCGACCACGTTTCGCCGCCTAACAAATGTAATCGCACAGCGCTGGATGCGCCTGCATGTATCCGAATTTTCTGGAAAGTTATCGATGCTTCCATCCGGCTGTCTGTTGTCGCCGAACCTTGTGTTATCTGATTTCATCACGTGACGCGAATGGTGTAGAACTTTGTGGAAGGCACGCGGGTCCGAAGGATTAGTCTGGAACATTCGATGACTGCTGTATAAAAGCCGACGCGCTTGACCCGCTGATCAGATTTCCGACGATCGCCGACCTTGTTCGCCGCTATCGTTGTACTATAAGTGTAGCCTGTTCTTGTGGGCACAGGTTCGCCCGATAAAAGTTAGTTTTTGCCTTTCACAGTATCGCTACTGTGTTCTTAACGTCACCACCACGTGACAATATGTCGAAAATTCACTCGCCATCTAGCCGAAGAAGCCTACCGAATAGCGCGTCTTCGCACGCTGGCATCGCAAAGCTACTCGAAGCAGCGGTACGACAGTGTGTCTTTGGACCCCACTGCGCAGGCGCAGTTTGTGCCACAACTTTCTGTTGTGCTATGTTGTGCCTTCGTAGTTTTAGGCCGTTTGAATGACCTCAATGACGTGGTCGTACGGCTCTTGTCTGGAGGTCGGCGATCACGCAAAACCCAACTTGCGCATGTTTCGCGTCCTAAGCGCTATCATGCCGTCACTGAACAATGTCTCTCAAAGTTGGCTTTGTGTGCGAAGCAAAGATTGTAACGCAGCGTGAAAAAGAGGATGAAGAAGGGGAATACGACACTCCGTAGAGCGAGTGGCTGTATTTCTACTGGACCTATTCAACACTCACCTATTCGACGAGGTCTTACTAAATACCTCGGTTAGAAATGCTAAAATTGACTTCGATGATATTTTTTCAAGCGATGCTAAACGTCTTCCCTATAAATATCTGAATGGTATTCTGGAAGACCACTTTGCACACCTGGATACAAAGACCGTTATTGCAACTGATGCTTCTGTTTGTGAAGGAAAGGTAGGTGGGGCATTGCATCACCACATCTAAATTGGGCGTTTTTTGATTAGACTACCTGACTTCACACTTACCTTTGAGTTTGAATTATTGGAAGTTGTCTTAGCTTACGCTAAGTACCAGCATCTATGTCATCAGCAATAACCTTAACTATTTGCTTGTCTGTCTGTTCTTCACTAAACACACCCAAATTGTCTGATTCAATAAAAAGTTCCCTATTCTCTTCTCCCAAGACACTTAGGTCTCGTTCGTTTAATGTGGGTGCGAGGCCACAAACGTCTAGCCTCAAACGAATATGCAGACACACTCGCAGTAGCATCCGACGATGGTCCTATAATCCCCATTTGACCTTCGTCAGCTTTCAACACTGCGACGCGATTCAGAAAATATACTATACAAATAAGCTCACACAGTCATCATTGGCAACATCTAATTTACCACATCTCAGTTTTCCTTGGCACAACAAATGGTTCTGCTCTAGAAAAATTGAAGTAAGGATTACAAGATTGCGGTGGCGAGTCCCCCCAATTACCTTTGGCCTCCAAAGATCTAGTCTGGTTATATCGCCCTTGTGTCATTTGTGCAATGAGAGTGAATCTAGGGAACACTTCCTTTTGATATGCCACCGTTTCATTATTCAACGGAAAATTTTTTTAGAAATACCCTCCCAAAAGCTTGGCTTGAATTTGGCTCTTCCTGTAACTATTTCATTTGGGGCTACCGTACTGGGTTACACCGATAGAAACGTTTGTGAAGCCCTCTGCATCTTTCTGCGTGACACAAAACGAATGACATGCTAGGATCCATCTAAATACTTATAATGCTCACAAAATATCTAGATCATTTATTATTCATACCTGTAACAGTAGAGAATTTAAATCCCATTTGCAAAATAGTTATTTCATTTCACTCTAACTTAATTAAAAAAAATGCTAACAGTTCCTTCACCGCTCGAATTATGGCCGATCCTTCAGAGTGGGTTGCGCCTTTTCACTAGGTAGCAAGAACGAAAGAATTTCAATGGCTATCTTCCTGATCGATCATCTATTTTCCACTTTCATCTTCAATAGACAGGCAATCATCCGTAACAGTATGTTAGCTTCTAAGCTAATTCTAAGCGTATAGCGTCACGGTGGCTGTGCATGCTCGGTTCCATCTGAAGATTTACGAGCATACTCCGTGTCCCGCTTTTCTTTCTCCATCACGAGGAAAGACTGCGAAAAAATTCATGAAGAAAGTACAACAGCCAAGCGCTGAAATTGTTCACATCCATATGTCTCCCACTACTTCAATAGGCCTCAGTAGTGTGGAACTGCTCACTGCATTCAGATAGCATATTACTTGAGCACGTGTAAAAAAATCCATTAGTAATATTAAAATTCCTTTCTTACCTCATCATCATCAGCCTATTTTATGTCTACTGCCGGACGAAGGCCTCTCCTTGCGATCTCCAATAACCCTGTCCTGCGCCAAACGATTCCAACTAGTGCCAGCAAATTTTCTAATTTTATTGCTCCACCTAGTCTGCTGCCGTCGTCGACTGCGTTTGCTTTCTCTTGGTACCCATTCTGTCACCCTAATGGCCCAACGGTTATCTAACCTGCGCATTACATGAGCTGCCCAGCTACATTTCTTTCTCTTAATGTCAATTAGAATATCAGCTATACCCGTTTGCTATCTGATCCAATCCGCTCTCTTTCTTTCTCTTAATGTTACGCCTAACATTCTTCGTTCCATCGCTCTTTACGTGGTCCTTAACTTGGTCTCAAGCTACTTTGCCAATTTCCAAGTCTCTGTCCTCTACGTCCGCACCGGTAAAATGCACTGATGATACACTTTCCTTTACAATGATAATGGTAAGCTTCCAGTTAGGAACTGACAATCTCTGCCGTATGCAATCCAACCCATTTTTATTCTTCTGTGAATGTCCTTCTCATGATCAGGGTTCCCTGTGATTAATTGACCTAGGTAAACGTACTCCAGGTAAACGTACTCATCCTTCACAGACTCTAGAGGCTGACGGGCGATCCTGAACTCTTGTTCCTTTGCCCGGCTATTCTTCAGTAATATTGTCTTCAACATATTAACATATTAGTCCTTCAACATATTAGTCCTTCACAGACTCTAGAGGCTGACGGGCGATCCTGAACTCTTGTTCCTTTGCCCGGCTATTCTTCAGTAATATTGTCTTCAACATATTAATCTTCAACCCCACTCTTACACTCTCTTTGATAAAGTCCTCAATCATCTGTTGTAACCCGTCTGCAGTGTTGTTGAATAGAACAATATCATCGGCAAACCGATGGTTGCTGAAAAACTCAAACCTTAACTACTTTCGTACGTGTATATTGTAGATATACCATATTTACATTGGCAGCCGTTTTATTCCCTTTCAGGTTATGCTACAAGCTATACATGCATGCATGCACGTACACTGTCTCATCGCCAAGCAAGCATTTGACCCATTTTGACGCCATAATTTACCCAAATACTATCAACTTTTATAAATATGAACATAGGTTTTTTTTATGGTACCACTGCAAGTTCTATATGGATAATTGCGGTATACCTTTCATTGCTTGGTAATGAATGAGTAACATGGGCACATCAGGGAACAAATGGTATCGTTGCTATTCCAGATACCAGCCAGTGTCGCGAATGTATTGACTTGGACAGTGCTTCATGACCGCCAGAGCAGACAGACCTGCTCAGTTTATACATATCCAGTGCAGCGTCCACGTTAAACATGTTGCAGCGGTATTCAGCAATTAGTACGATTCGTCAGCGTACAGTGATTCTCTAAAAGCCTATCTGCGTCATTCGCCTTGTTTTTTCAGCTACTTCCATTGGGACGTGACCAACCCGAGCCACGAGCGTTGTTCAGTACCACCGTCATGCTGCTGACCCGAGTCAACTTTCACGGGCATCTTCTGTGGACGCAGCGTGGCGAACCTGTCTGACCATGACGCTTGGTTCCGCGTAAACACGGGAAACTGTCCGGACGCGACGCACCGATACGTGAAGGAGCATGTCATGGTCATCCGAGGCGTGTGCCTCATCGCCGTCATTGTGCTGGCGTTCATCGACATGTCACGAACGCCGCAATTGACGAGATCGATATAATCCGTAGGATATATGACCATTTCAGGGGTGCTTCGTCTGGGATGTCAAATGCCTTAACGTCCTAAGCAGCAACACTAAGCTTTCTTTAGAAGATAGAACGCAATAATTACTGTAACGCGAAGTTTTTGATGATGCCTACAACGAAGCATTACAAATTGTCAATATCTCACGTGCGCTGAAAATTAAAGCAACCCGCCGTGGTTGCTCCGTGGCTATGGTGTTAGGCTGCTGAGCACGAGGTCGCGGGATTGAATCCCGGCCACGGCGGCCGCATTTCGATGGGGGCGAAATGCGAAAGCGCCCGTGTACTTAGATTTAGGTGCACGTTAAAGAACCCCAGTTTGGTCGAAATTTCCGGAGTCCTCCACTACGGCGTGCCTCATAATCAGAAAGTGGTTTTGACATGCAAAACCCCTAAATAATTAAATTAAAAAATTAAAGCAGACATCTTAGGCACTGGAACAGTGAGAGTGAGAGGGAAATAATTGGTAGTGATCTGGCATTGCATTTTATATTTAGCAGACATCTGTGTAACAGTGGGACCTCTGCGTATGCTGTCAGCTGCATACTTTAGTTCGCAGTAGCCATTGAATGACTGCGCGTGCATGAAATGACTCGACATCGAAAACTCTTGACGAAAAAGGGTAAGGGCACAGATGAGCTTGGAATACTTTTTCAGATTTCTCTCACTCTCTACCAGTCGTATCTGAAAATCTGACTGTAACATCAACTTCCTATTTTAATGACATCCATAACATTTATTACCTGCGTAATGTTATGCAGCTTGTTTGTTGCTTGACGATGCTTGACGATGCATATGATGGCTTTAGGAATGATAGCAACAGCTGTGTGGTGATCGCCAAGGAAACAGATGCCCCAGCATAAATCTGAATGAGAAATGTCATATAAAGAACTTAACAGTTTTCTGGTACCTTCGACACACGCCTCAGTTCTTACATAGTTACTCCAAGATACGCCGTAATTTGAAATAGCGCTCTGACGAACGTCCCACAGCTTTCCTGATACCTCGAGTCATGCGCATTTTCTTATTTAGCATATTGTCTCCTATTTATCTTCAGATTACAGAATATATGTGTGCTTGCTGTTAACTGCACTGTCCAATATTTATTTTTTTCAATTATGCGTAGCATTTATTTGAATGCTCTAAGCTCTTGAATAAAGGTTTTTCACTCTGATTTTCTTGGAACAGGAAAAAAATGAGTTTGGTGACATGCAAACGAACCATACGTGCAGGTCGTATAAAGTCTGGGAATTACTGAAATCTGCGTGCAAATACTAATTCTACTAACGGAGGTCGCTGATTAAATTCAATGCGCAGCTGCGCTGGCTGCATTGCCGCTGGAAGAAATATGGCAGTGTGTCAGTGAGTTCGCCGTGAGAGGAGAAGTTGGTACGTAGGGTGACCGGAAGTATCGACAGGTACACTCTATGATAGAAAGTGAACCATTATCGAGCCATTCTCCGTGCATATATTAAGGAGGGCCATCAAAGATAGACAAAACACAGCCGTCGGTGCCTTACCTATTTCTCTCACGAAGATGGGGATATATAGGATGCCCAGACAAGCGGCAGGCTCTGTTTTTATGAAAGTAAAGTATTAATGCGCTACCAAACCGTTTAATGTACGACATAGTCTCATTCCTCAGCAACACAATGCACCCAGTGTTCCTGAAAAATGTCCTGGATGTCTCATCCACTACGAACCGCTTGACTTGCGCAATCATGTATGACGGGCGACATTTTGGCTGGCTCTCTAAATTTATAAAGAGAGTGACCTAAGCGGAAGGTGAATTCTTACGAACTACCGATCTTCATATCGGGAGTCATCCTAGAGAAGGGACATAAGTGTAAGGTTACGAATCCTAAACGATGTCACAATCGTCATAATTGCCTTAATCAGATACTAACCACAGAAAAGTTCCAGTCTCCTTCTGGAAATATGACACCTAGAATTTCTTCTGTAGAGAGAGAGAGAGAGAAAACAAGGGTAGGAAAGGCAGGGAGGTCAACCAGAACAGCATCCGGTTTGCTACCCTACACTGGGGGTGGGGGAAAGGGGAATAGAAAGAGGAAGAAAGGGAGAGAGGAAGCACTGAGTACGTGTGGGAGCGACACCATACACAAGGACACTATAAACGGTCTGTTAAGCCCGTGCACTTCAAGTACCGCACTAGTGCACGAATCGCTTTTCGAGCTAGTGACGGGTGTGGCCACGGTCCGAGTATCTTTGACTCGGTGAAACATCTCGAGTCCAGTCTGCGTAAAGTTGCCCGCAGAGAGAGGCGTTGGACATCGTAGCGAGGGCAGGTACACAATAGGTGCTCGATGGTCTCCTCGCACCCACAGGAGTCGCACATCGGGCTCTCGGCCATTCCCATACGGTAGGAGTATGCGTTCGTGAACGCCACTCCCAGCCACAAGCGACACAACAAGGTTGCTTCGCCGCGGGGAAGGCTAGATGGCAGTTGTAGCCGTAGCGTGGGGTCCAGTTTACGTAATCTGCAATTTAGGCCACTTGAAATCCAGAGATCTTGGGACTTCTTACGCGCAAGTCGGCGAGGTTCTCTGGCAGCGTCCGACCTCGCCAAAGGTGTTGGACGCGTCTTGGTATCTTCGTGGGCACACCGGGCAGCCTTGTCAGCTAGGTTGTTGCCGACGATGCCACAGTGAGCAGGAATCCACTGAAATATAATGTGGTGTCCACTTTCCAGAGCATGGTGGTGCAGTTCCCTGATTTCAGATGTCATTTGCTCGTAAGTTCTGGGACGTAATGCGGACTTGATGCTGTGAAGGGCTGCCTTTGAGTCACAAAATACGACCCATTTCTCTGTAGGCTCTTCGGTGATGTACATCATAGCGGCATGGAGAGCTGCAAGTTCTGCCGATGTAGATGTAGTCGTGTGCGACAATTTGAATTTAACTGTAACGTTCTTGGCTGGAACGACGAATGCGGCAGTTGAGCTGGTAGGTGAGGTGGAACCATCGGTATATATATGTATGCGGTCATGATACGTCTTGTGCAGTAATATGAGTGTAAGTTGCTTCAGAGCCGGCGATGGATGATTGGACTTTTTTGTAATTCCAGGAATAGCAAAATTCACTTGAGGCTGTCGCAGGCACCACAGGGGAGAGGAAGGCTTCGCCGCCGGTGTAAATGATGCCGGTATGTACTCATGATGAGCGCTAATAACTCGTGAAAAGGTCGCTTGAGGTCTCTCGGCTGGTAGGGAGGCCAAATGATGGTCGGGGATCCTTGACAGATGGCGAATGTGCGCTCTGAGAGAGTCGACAGCTACATGTGTCTGGATTGTATGGTCTCCTGCGATGGCGATTGTCGCTGCTGTTGAGGTGCACCTAGGCAGCCCTAAACACGTGCGTAGGGCTTGACCTTGTATGCTCTCCAAGGCGCGAAAGTTCGTCTTGCATGCATTTGACAATACTGGTAGGCTGTAACGAAGGAGTCCGAGAAACAAAACCCTGTACAGCTGCAACATAGAATGGACTGGTGTACCCCAGTTTTTCCCGCATAGAAATCGGAAGACCTGAGCAATGGCGACTAGCTTCTTCTTCAGATAGACGCAGTGAGGGCTCCATGAGAGGTTGCGGTCAATGATGACGCCCAGAAAGCGATGCGTCTTAACATAGAGTACAGCTTGACCATTGATCGTAACAGGATACGATGACATTTGTTTCCGCGTAAAACCAAGTAATGCGCACTTTTCAGTAGACACACTGAGGCCTTGCTCTCGGAGATAAGAAGCCGTCATGGTTGCCGCCCGCTGAAGCCTGGCTCTTAGCTGAGGGCGAGTCACCGCAGAGGCCCAGATGCAAATGTCGTCGGCGTATATTGAGACATGTACTGTCTGCGGTAGGTAATCCGCTAGTCCTACCAGGACGAGGTTGAACAAAATAGGGCTCAACACTCCACCCTGCGGCACACCACGGCAGATGGAATGGTCTGAAGTTGGGCCGTCTTCGGTCTGTAAGAAAAAACGCCTCTCAGTCAAATAGTCCCGAATCCATTGATACATCCGGCCACCAACTCCAACAGCCTCAAGTGAGTTTAGTATGGCCTCGTGGGCGACGTTGTCGTATGCTCCTTTTATATCCAGAAAAAGTGCCGCAGATAGGCGCTTGAGGCATTTTTGATTTTGGACCCGTGTTACGATGTCAATGACGTTGTCGATGGACGTGCGACCTCGACGAAAACCTGTCATGGCGTCCGGATAGATGTTGAATCGTTCTAGGTACCATTCCAATCGAGCAAGAATCATTCTTTCCATCACTTTGCCGACGCAGCTCGAAAGCGCAATCGGACGATATGATGAGATCTCAAGCGGAGACTTTCCAGGTTTCAGAATGGGGATCAAGCGGCTCAATTTCCATTGTTTAGGAACGGCGCCGTTCTGCCAAGATTCATTGTAGTAGTTGAGCAGCTCATCACGTGCGTTATGTCCAAGGTGGCATAGGGCGGCATACGTGATGCCATCAGGTCCTGGTGACGAAGAACGCCGGCAGGTCGCCAACGCAGCATCGAGTTCTTCGAGTGAAAATAGCACGTTCATTTCTGGTACACGTGCCTCAGGGATGTCATTCAATGCTACGTCAGTAATGATGGCCACGGACCCAGCAACCCGTGCACAGAACTCTTCAGCCACTTGAAGTTCCGAGCGGAGTTGGTAGAGGGCCAGAGCAGCGAAGGGCTTCCTTTGATGCGGAGATGAGCGAAGACCCCTAACCGTTCTCCATATGTGCGAGAGCGACTTGCGGGGATCAAGCGACTGACAGAATGCTTTCCATCTCTTATCTTCCAATTTATCCATACGACGCTGGACTTTCTTTTGTATGCGTCGTGAAGCCCTCAGATCCAAGACGGACTTCGTGCGCCGATACCTCCTCTCCGCTTGTCGGCGTGCTGCACGCAGCCTCTCCAGTTCCATGTCCAAGTCTGTTCGCCTTGTTGACCTTGAAAGCGAGCAGATGGATGTTTTCAATGCTTCTGCGATTGCTTCTTCGATAGTGTGTGAGAGGCCTTCCTGACATGTGTCATCCATATCCTTCTGAAATTTTGACCAATCAACTGTACGCAAGGCAGTAGAGGAGCGTTGCTCAACTCCTCTAATCTTTATGTATGTTGGAATATGGTCGCTTCCATGTGTTTCTATGTCTGTAAACCATTGGACGCTCGAGGCAAAGCGCCTTGACACCAAAGTTAAATCCAAGCAGCTACTGTAGGTCGTGCCTCGCAGAAATGTAGGGCTGCCGTCATTCACGCAGCACAAATCATGGTCGGCAGCAAAGGAGGCAAGGCTCCTGCCTTTGGAGTCAATTTTAGTGCTTCCCCATAGCTGGTGATGCGCGTTGAAATCACCTGTGATAACCCAGGGGCCATTGTTCATTTGTAATATTTTCTTTAGTCGTTCACCGTCAAAGTGACCCGCTGGGGATATGTAGGCTCCAATTAGTGTAAATGACACATTCTTCTTTTGGACATTTACGCAGACATATTGGTTGTCGTCATGAGGCTCTATCGCATTAGCGACATATGTTAAGTCCGTGCGGATGTAGATTATCACTTTCGTGCTCGCACCGCATGTGGACGAGACGAAAGATTCATAACCGGACAGTCTGAGTGGAGTTGATGTATTTGGTTCGCAAATGACCAGTATGGGGAAGCGATGTGTGAAAATGAATTGGCGAAAGTCTGATATACGGGTCCTTAGACCCCTGGCATTCCATTGAAAGATCGACGCACTTTTAAGTTCAGTGCGGAAGGGGACTATTGATCGAGCCATGATGCTTAAACGATGCTAGCAAGCACTGGATTTAGTGCATCCAGTATTTGCAGAGCGCTTCGAGCTGCTGGTGTTTGCAGCTTGTTCAGTATAATGCGCATTGTATTAATTAGCGATTGCAGCATATCAGCCACCTGCCTGTCGTGGTCGCAGAAATCGCCGACAGTAGACGTCGGGGGTTGTCCAGCGAAAGCTTGCTGTGTGTCTGTTGGTGAATGTTGTCGTTTCGGTAGAGCCGGCCAAGATTCGGCAGACGTGGTCTTCTCAGTGGACTTGCTCTTCGCGGTCCTGTCCACATTGTCTGGCCTGGTCTGGCCTGTCTGGTCTGTAAATTGTAAATAAAGCTGGGAGCATTGTACCGCTGCGCAAGGGGTCTAGTTGAAAAATGTTTGCATGTACATCGAAAAATTATTTTCTTGAAAACAGATACACTTTCAAAAGTGATTGATGCCACCATGTTATTAGAGGTATTTGTGTGCTAGATAAAACTGGTACTTGTGCCGACATGATTACTAGGACAGAGACCACCTAGCTGTCAGGTATTTCAAAGAAGATAGCCATTGGAGGCACGGTGTTCAGCTAGTTAAGGTAATGATGCTTCCAAACAAGTCGGGACGATGTTTGGGGACATGAACAGCAGTAACACCGCCCAGTCGATATTTTATTGCACACGTCCGCTCTGCTGTGGAATGAGGACACCTGTCGTAGGCATTAACGCAGTCGTGTGTGTACTCGACCAGAGCGAGGATGGCATCGTTTCTATTACCACTGGGATCAATGCGAAATTCCTTGGCAGAAGTCGGGTTCAAATTCCCTTAAATCAGAAAATTCACGATGACAGCTATCAACGGGCGAATGATATCAGGCCTCATGTAAAAGCAACATCTGTTTCGGAAAAGCAAGGAACGGTTTTGCAACATCAGCGAAACCGACCAACCGATCAACCGCACCTGTCGTTACACTGTTCAGCGGCAATGTTGTCATATTATGTTGAATAGATCCTCGCAGAAACAGTTGTCACAAGGCCAAATGATCAGAGGGAAAATGCTTATTGTACTAATTTCATTTTTTTAAAACAGAGACAACTTGGTGAAAACAATAAGTGTGAGTAAGGACACGAAACGGCGAATCCAACCACGTTGCTTCATCATGGCAGCCGTTTGCACAACCGTCATCACACACCCAAATTTGTTCGGGATGCTTGACTCGGCTCGACAATAAATTACAGCGTCCGCGGCGTGCTTTTTATGCGGTTTTGGGGTGGAATGCAAGCACGTTCGTGAAGTATCGGATAGAATACGTACGTCTTGCATAGGATGGGTAACGTAGTTAGCTTAATCATTATGAGAATGATCACTGGTTAGCAGCAGAGCAACGCACGATTTGGAGTATAACTTGTTCGGGATTATGTACCTACGGAGAGGTTTCTCGGATTCAATAAATATTTTGCCACTGCACTTTTTTATTCCAATTATTGCTTACAGGTAATTTTCAACTCTCGTAATGATCATATTTATTGTCTGCGCAAAACTGAAGTTTCCGATGATATTTGCTCCGCTCCGGCTGCTGACCGAGTCTTAGCTGGTGTAATTGCAGAGTGAGGCTAAGGAGTTTGGGAATCTAATGAGTTTGCAATTTTACTTCATATATTGATAGTTTTCTGCACGAGCTTAAAAATAAAATACCAATCATTAGGTTTATAACAGCACCTGGTGCTGTTACGCACAAGATCGGCTAATATAGTAACATTGTTGGTACATTTACAAATCATCACTTTTCAGTCTTTTTCTGTAAAACCTACTTTTTCTTACATGTGATTATGTACTGCTGAAGATTACAGGTTCACGAACTCTTCCGAAGTATTAGTATACTGCGTGCAAGCCCTTTGAAACTACGGAAAATATTTTTTTGTTGTGTTGTTGCTCGTCATAGCATCTTAGATATGACAGTTTTGTACTTCTTGATTAAGTCAGACACGCGACCTTCATAAATGACTGATGGAGAAATTTCCTTCGGGCTTGAATTTTCATCAGTTTTCTTTCTCTCCTTTTTGAGACAGTTACTGCCATTATTGAAGCGTTGCTTCATGTCTTTTCGGGAAGGATATGACATCCTATACCCCAGCCTAACCTAAGTCATTAAGCAACTGCCAGCCTCATCTTGCGACGAAGTGAGCTAAGCCGCGAATCAGGCGAGTTTATGCGAAAGCGGGACAAAATGTAGAAGGTGGCTGGCTGACGCTTCCCAAAGTGCAGTTCGTAAAACATCAGCCAGGTGGCGTCACTAGTCTACAACATGTCAGCGTATGTCAGGGACGACGTGCGATCTTGGAATCCATCGTGGGTAGTGGCGTTTCCCTACTTATAACGTTGCATGGCTAACAAAGGGCAGCACGAGCTTTAGTTCCCCTACACCTGTTCAAAGTTAAAAATTGTTGCGATAGAAAGACAAGGAGAATGTGAGCATCTTGCACATTTCAGAGAAAAGTTACACGACCAGAATACGGGATCGTGCGAGCCTTGGAAACTGTCACATAACTATACTAGCGTACGCTGCCTTTACATAAGCGCAGCGGAGTTCATGACCACGTTTTCCTAGAATTACGATATCCTCAAAGATATAAGTATGTTGTTAGGGTTCCCATCCATACTCGTCGTTCGCAAGTATTACGTAATATGGACAATGCTGTGAAAGCTATTCTTTATAAGTTGATCTGTTCCTCTACTGAGGATCCTAAATTAAAACGAGACTATGGTGTTCACATTATTTCGCGCTTGCCCATTCCTAAGCTTCAAAATAAAGGTGGAATGTTCCCGCCCGCTTTAGCCAGCATTAAAAAAATTGTTTTATAGATCTGTTACCTTTAATGTTTACCTTTAATGCTAAATGTATAGAAAGTGAAAGGATGGGAAGTCATTACACAAACGGACTATGTCTGCTGAACTCAAATTTATTCGTTGTGTTTATCCGTTTTAGATATTCAATCTTACTTAAACAATAGTCGAGGAAGCAGATGACATGCGCTGAATGGCATTCGCATCACCCTGATGTGTGTTCTTTCAAACGCTTGCTATTTTTTTGCTGTAGTTTTTCTATTTGTTTTCATTGTTTGTTCTGCTTTCCCATACAGTACCAACAGCGGAAGATTTAATAGGTTTTTCTGCGTGATGCAATACGCAAAACTAATATGTCCATACTAGTGGCATAGCCAGAAATTTCGTTCGGGGGGGGGGGGGGGGGGGGGGCTCACATTGCAGCTCGGCCTCCTCCTTAAGAGGAGGAGCATGAGGAGGAGAGGATAGGAGCATCCGACATTAGGTCGGATGCTCCTATCTGAATACACGTAGAAGGCCAATTCGTTTTTCTCGGCAACCACTGCACCAAATTTGACGATGTTTGTTGCATATAAAAGGAAAACTCAAGTTCTAGTGACCATCTGTTTCGAATTTTTTATTTAGGTCGTCAATATTTTATTGAAAAGTGGCAAAAATCGAAAATTTTCAGAAAACGAAACAATTAGGTTTACAACTATGTAAATCAGTAATAAAAATTGATATCACAATTCTGTGAATTGCACATAATAGTAAATCTACAGCGGACAAAACTGATATGTTACACATGAGTCTAAAAAAATTAAGTATTACGGAAATACGGCTTTTGCAGAACCCTTGTACATAACACAACCAATTCACGTAAGATGCAAATTGACATATCGAATTTGTCCGCTTTGAATGGTGTAATGAATGCCGTTTACAGAACCGCGATATCTGTTCTTGATGCAGAACTATTAATTTATAAACTTCGTGCTTCTATTTTTTTCGAACTTTCGCATTTTTCAAAATATTTTTTTCAACATAGTTCATGCCCTAATTCGAAATTCCGCTTCTAACAGACACTAGAATTTAACTTACTCTCTCAAATGCAACAAATTTTATTAAAATCCATTCAGGAGTTATCTCATAAAAGTGTTTCTGCATTTTATATGCATCTGAATAGGCAGCGTCGGAGTTGGGTCCGAGCTAAGGCTTCCTCTTAAACAATTTGCCTAGGGATCAAATACACGAATAATAACTGTATTGCCATTGCCAAAGATGCTGCAAACGAATTCTTGAACGCTACGCACTGTCAATAGAAGCAAAATATGTATTTTTTCATAAAAGAATATACTCGTATGTGCCAAAAATTGTGCCCAGCATAACTGATGTCAAGGTTTCCATGTTTTTTGTCTATTTAATAAGCAAAGAAGATATCACACGAACTTTAGAACTACATTAGTTCGAAGCCATCAAAGCAGTGCATGCCGCTGATATGAAAAATCTAAAGACCATGAAATGAACAAGGTGAGGACAAATATGTTAATGAAACTTTGTCATTGCAGATCCTTGTTTACGTTCTTGTACATATGCAACGGCCAGTGGAAAATCTCAATGACGCTGTCATTTGCTCCAATGTATTACGCAGCAGCAGCTGTCACCGGTCGTGTATCGTGAGTAATTGCACCGAAATTATAGTTGCAACAGAGAGCACGTATAAAAAGCAGGAGTTCTGCAGAATATACGAGGGCGAGTCAAATGAAAGTGAGCCAATGCGAAAATATGAGAAACGGGGTACTTTGATTAAAAGTAGCCTCCATGAGCATTTAGACATTTGTCCCATTGACTAACGAGTCGCGTAATTTCCGTCTCATAAAGCTCCTTCGGTTGCTGCTTCAAAACGTCTGCAACTGACTTTCACGTCATGGTCCGAGACGAATCTGGTTCCCTTGAGCTGTTTTTTTGATTGCCCCAAATTCCGGAAGTCGCAAGGCGACAGGTCTGAGCTGTATGGCGGATGTTGCAGCGTTTCCCGCTTGAACTTTGCCAGTTTTGTATTAACCACATCAGCGACGTGGGGACGGGCATTGTCGTGGAACAAGATGACCCCATTCGTCAATTTTCCGCGTAGTTTGTTCTTGATTGCAACACGCAGCCGATCCGGCGTTTCACAATACCGGAAACAATTGAGAGTCTCTCAAGATTTAGCAAATTCTATCAGTAATGGCCCCTGACGATCGAAAAATAAAAGTCAACAATACCTTCCCGGCGGAACTGACGGCCTTTGCTTTCTTTGGGGGTGGTGAATTCGAATGTTTCCATTGTAAGCTTTCCCGTCGTGTTTCAGGCTCGTAGTAGTGGCATGATGGTTCGTCTCCGATCACAATTGCAGACAAGAAATCGTCACCCTTATTGTGATACCGGATCAGATGAGTAAAGGCAGCGCCGATCTTCTCCGTATTTCGGCGGTGGTTCAAAATCTTGTGCATCCATTGCGCACAGAAGAGGCGGTAACCGAGATGTTCATGAATTGTGATGTGAACCAAACCGTGACTGATGTTCACACGCTCTGCCAGTTCATCGATGCTTATCCTCCGTTCTTGTCTCATCAGCTCATCAACCTTTGCAACTTTGTTAGGGGTGATTGCACGATGTTTGGCCCGGTCTGGGATCGTCTTTGCAACTTTCACGTCCTTCATTGAACCGTTAGTTCCAACGCTTCACAGTGGAAAATGAAATGCAATGTTCAGTGTACACGGCAGCCATACGGCGACTAATTTCTTTCTGGGAAACACCGTCAGCTGTCAAAAACCTCACGGCACCACGCTGCTCAACTTCTGGAGCGTCAATTTCGGCACGAAACCATGTTAAACCCAGTGTATGAAAGCATTAAAAACTTTTATCCTCCCACATGCGTGTCACTTTTGTAAATGAGAGATGCCTGTGTGCTACGCGCATGCCCTGCATATACTGAACAGAACCATAATTGCGCGGGGTGGGTAGGCTCACTTTCATTTGACTAGCCCTCATACATTAGAAATGCGAAGATACAATGGAATATACAAATGCGAAGATAGAGCTTGATAAAGGGCAAAAAAGTGCCACTGGAAACAAAGATCACTGCGCATATACACAAAACCTCGCAAGAAGATATTTAAACATACGCATAAGTATGTCTCCAATAAATGTGTGTGTGTATAAGAAAAAATCACGCTATATAATGCGTCAAACAAGGCAAATAAACATTTTGCGCAATCACAGATTCACAGAATACTAGATCCCGCCCCCATTCCATCCACTCCCCCCGATGTATAGCGCGCGATGAAAGGGGGCGCGCTTGCTCCTCACTTTTCTCCCTTGCGCACACAAGACTGAGCCAACATCGTCGGCTCACCCATTCCCCCCTCACCTCCCACGCGCTTTCCCTCGCACATACAGCATGCAGCGCGGAGTCACGGTGTTATCGCCCTTGGACTTTATGCGGAATATGAGGGCGACGGCGACGGCAGGAATGTGCCTAGAGTGTTCATATAATTGCTGTCGCAACAATATAATAAGAGTATCCGGACACTGAAGCGTCCTATGGCCCATTACTTTCCGCCAAAGAAGTAACAAAATAGGACTTTCACCATGCGACAATTCGCTGCACCGCGAGAACGCCTATTTTTTTTTCCTTTTGTGGGGTGTGGGGCACCGTAATGAAAAAAAGAACGCACAGTATGTTGATCACAATCGAATGCCTACTTTGGGCAACTAATGTGGCTATTAAAGGAATATCGAAGAAAACACGAGACGCCTGGTCCACCAAGAACCATGTGCATATTGCTCGGTATCCTACACCGGCGAGACAAGACTTTTGGAGAGGTTGCGCTCAAGCGAACGGGGTGCAATCCGTCGAGCCCCCACAGTGATGGCGGCTAGCGACCATTGTTTCTTTTTCTCGTCTGCTAGCTAGAAAGCATCCAAAGATCTGCTAGGCGAAAATGCACTCGGCCAGAGAAAACCGAACGCGCACCGAAGTGCGCCCCGTGGTGATCGGGGCAACACGAGAAAAACGCATGCGCCCTGCCTGGCTCTGGCAGAGAGTGGGTAGGGGAGCGAGAACAAACAAATTGAAGAAGCTCCATGTGTCCTCGTGATTAAAAGTCAAAGTAGAAAAATAAATAAGAACGTAGTTACCTTGGCTGGCTTTAGTGTCTTCACTGGATGCTTTGGAGCAGGTGAAAAAGATGTTGATATTTTTTGTGCGACATGACGGCACGAATGAATCACCTCAACGCTTCGGCTCATCGGGCCTCGCTGCGGGCTTTGTCAACTTGTCTGATAGTGTGTTGGTTTGGCCTGTCTCGTTGTATGGCCTGATGTACGACTTTGGAAAAGTCAATGCACCTTTGGCGTCAAATATTTATGGGGGCATTAAACTTACAAAGTTCCGCAAGTAAAAATCTAAAGCACACGTTTGGAAATGTCATGCACCTTTCACATCAAAAGTTTATGAGTACTATATACCCATAAAGTTTCGGAATTGACATCCACGCGCTCCGTCAATTCCATGATAGAGTGTAGATTCCGCGGCCTCCGCGAGATGCCGCGGCGAGCCCGTTCGCTATCGAAACGTCCTTGAAACTTTGCGCTCGGATGGGGCTGCTCGCGTTATGCTACTCCCGGTGCATGGGCGTTGCCGCGAAATCAGCCCGATTTCACAATTTTCGCGGTGAAATGGCTTTTCGAGCGTGAAAAAGATGTTCTAGACAAAATCCAGAATGATTTTTGGCGCCGGTGGTTGCTTTGGACGGCGGCGCATGGACAGCACGAAAATATTTCGGGTGGGGGGGGGGGGGGGGCTGAAGCCCCATCAGCCCCCCTCCTGGCTACGCCCCTGGTCCATACCCAAGCTGCGGAAGAGCGTCGGATAATCTTTACAGCAGCACGAATTTTTTCTAGGGATATTCGAAAAATCTAAGCGATTTGTCTATCTTGGATACGTTGCTTATGAAGATTAAAATGTGGCTTGTCAAGTTCAGCTGATGCCAGCTTTTTAGTCAAGTAGTAGCCAGAACTCATATGTTCTTTTGCGTTACTATGCCCCGACTTCATATAGAATGAGCCTTTATGCTTTTTGATAAAACCTTAAAATGATTGCTCAGCCTCTACCTGAAAAAAAAACAAAAAACGACGGAGTCAATCTCGAATTACGGACGACGACAGAAGTAGGCGCACCTAAATTTCACTATGGGCAAACATACTTCTGATAAATCAGAACGAGAATGTCCCTACGCTGCCTATAGAGCGGCATGGGGCAATTATAGGAGTTAAACTAATAGCTGGTTATGCATTAAACGTAAAATGCTTGATAAGATTGTGCAAGCTTACGTTCCCATGATTAACACGATGTAAATAGTTGATACACAGAGATCCATGAAACATTTCTTGTCCGTACTGCAGATATATTGACAATTCTATTATTAAGAAATAATAATAATCCACAAAGGTGCTCATATAATATCGAAATATTCAGAAGTACAATTATATTGTTCAGTGCAGTTGATGAATGTCACTTGAAGATGGAAAGAGCAAAATGTCGTCTGGATAAACACAGCTGCATGCCATCGCAAATTGGAATGTCACCTATCAAAATGTTAACTAATACTCCACACAAAACAGAACCTTCTCCAACTCACCTTGACTGATCATAATTTGACGCCGAAAAGCTACTCTGGGAACAACAGGGTGCACGAGGTCTCATAATATTCTGTTAGGATGGTTCAATTAAAGTATCATACGATGGCAAAAGAAAAACCATCAAGAAATTTGATGCCCCAGCTATCACAAACAGACACCATATTAGTATAAACTAAATCAGAGCTGCGCACAAGTTGCGTGCTGGCCCTAGTATGGAGAGCCGCTAGTTGGGCAGGATGTCTTATATGTGTCGCATATAATAATCACGTCGGCAAAGTTAGGACGCAAAGAAGAACGCGAGAAGCACGACAAAAGTCACCACACTATATACTATATTGTTGCGAGAGGAAAGGCGAGAGAAACTGCCTGGCAGAGAACAGCACCTACCATCAGGCTCGATTTCAGATACTGACAGTACAGACATTACTGAATATATATGCATCTCCCCGGAGACGCTCCCCCTAAGTGTTCATTCAAAAGCCGGCTGCATTCTTTGCGAATTAATGGTGTCGACTGCACTGTTCCCAGGTAATTTTGGCGCAGAATCTATTGGGACCAGTGCAAGTACTAATTCGTGATGTGGTTTTGCTAAATTTACCCACATGGGACAGTAAGCTTTGAATTCAGTAAGATATTTCCTAATAATGCTAAGGTTCTCTCTCTTAGATACATAAAAGCTTTTTCAGATCACACCCTTAAGAACGTCAGTATAATTGCAGTATTAGCCATAGTTGCTTAAGTCAGGGAAAAGAAAGCAGGCGTAGGCGTGTTTTTGTCAACAATAAATTAGTCTTTGTCTCTTGACTGCCCCACTTTACACCAGTATTTCAGGCAGATTTGTTGGCTATCATTCTTGATCTACAATTACTTCCCTCATCCTTTTATTAATCCCTAACAATGACCACCACCTTGTGCGTTTGTTCTACTGTAACAGTGCTAAATTCATCTACAATTCTCCTATAATTTTATTCATCTATTATCCAACGTTTCTGCCTCATCCGTTTGGTATGGGCAGCAGGACACACGGGACTAATTTTAAACGAGTCAGCAGACGCACCAGCGGCGGCATCTATTAAAGGCCCGGTACGGAGGATCTTTAAACTTTAGGCACACATCACGGCTGCAAGAGTTAGAAAACTTTGTCTCGGGGAAGAATATGATAAATGATGTGTAATAAAGAATACCGATTTTCAGCGCCTTTAATTCTCCCTTGGCACAACAGGTAGTGTTCAACAACAAAATTTGATGTCTTATTCTATAGAATGCGTTACCAAATACCAATGATCCATTTTTATTTCCACAGGTCTAGTTTGGCACCTTCCCCTCAGTGGTTTTATTGCAACGAACCTGAAGCTATCGCACATTTTTTATAGAGTGCCGTAGGTTGGATGGGCACAGAAAGCAACTTCTACAAGGTTCCCTTCACCAACGTGGATTGGTCTTTACGCTTCCTATGGTACTGTCTCTTGGGGCGTTGGCACAAGGATGTTGCAATAGAATCCTATGTAACTCCATGTTTAGTTTTATATGTGAAACAAAGACACTGCCGCGTTAGCTCAATTTTTTGCTTTCGGAAATATAAACACAAAGATATTAACTTCAAATTTTAAAGTTTACAACCTCCTCCTCTCAGCGGAGGAGATTTTAACGGTGGGCATCATAGCTTTGCTAACAATGAATACGCATTCGCGCAAGATGACGAGCAGCTTCTTCTGCCCATGCAGCTGCGCATGTGTGAGGCAATAACATTGCCTCCAACGTGGTGGTAATTTCGCGACCGCACAGCAAGCGAAAGGAGTTGAATCATTTGGTTTTTTTAAAGCTTAGCATTATAAGCGAACGTTATATATTGAAGCACATCGTGCTTGTTCTTGTGGTCTACGGCGACGTACATGGAGAGCATGCCAGCAGTTGTCTTGCTTAAGCGCTCGGTCAGGCCCTTTGTCTACGCATGGTACTCAATACCTTTTCGGTGCGCAGTTACACTTAGTTGCAGGACTGCGTCCACAAGCTGTGCTGGAAACAGTGCGCCGCAATCTGTGATGACTACGGCTGGCGCGCCATGGCGGAGAACGATGTTATGAACGAAGAATAACGCAATGTCGGATGTAATCGTTAATCTCCGTAATACTTAAAAGGAGTTATACACTTTGTCAAAGGAAAACAGCTTATGGAGACGATAGAGTTCATTAGGCTCTGGGTGTGATGTTTTAGAAGAAAATGTTTGTTGAACACAGGCGCATGATGATGAAAGGATAATCAAGACAGACCGTGTTTCCTTTCAAATTCAAGTACTTGCATCAAATAAATATTTCTCTGTAAAGGCGCGTACAGCAATAAGCCTGAACAGTGACTATCCAGGTGTAGAATCCGCCAGCCGTCTGCATGAGGCGCCTGGCTTCGTTTATATGACCATATGACCATGTTAGCGTCGTTATTTTGGCTATTGGCGGCGACGAGTTACGGAGTCGCCATCTATCGGAAGCGCCTCGCTGGCGAAGTATTAAGGATCACGGGGCGCGCTCTTTATACGTTTTGCTGTCAGCGCTCACTGAAAACACCACGCACGAGCTCTTCCGGACATTTCTGTACGTACTTTCGAAACGAGAGAAGTTTTTTACTGTCTAAATAATAATCTTGGGCAAACTGAAAGCACAGAATCGTTTACAGACGCTATCACTTCACCGAATACGTACAGTGAACGCCACAGCGCGCGGTCGCCATGATAGAGTCTCCCGAACCTCCTCCTTGCGTGAAAGGTAGGTAAACGCTGAGAGCAAACTATGTGAAATACGTTCTTATAGTATTTGTATAACTAAATGCAGCGTATTAGAAGGAAGCCTCAATGCAGCCGTCGCACAGATTCGCAGCGACCGACTGCGTGTCTGCATGCTTGTCCGCGCACTGTTTCGCTTTGGCCGCGTGCGCGTTTTCGCACCGTGTCATGAGCTTTAGGCCGCAGATAATGAGCATTTGACAGTATACAAGCAACCATTGTTGCGTGGGCGCTATCAGAGTTGTTCAAAAATAATTTAATTGTAGAAACTTCGACCCCTACGGGGACTGTGACGTGCCGTCGCGACGATTCAATCTTCTTTTTTCTTCTAAATTTTTGGACGTTTCAATATTATTTCGCGAGTTGCGTCGCACTCTATGTTTATCGGTGTTCTCAGCGTGCGATTTCGCACTGCTACTTTTTTGTAATCCAGTGCATTAGTTCGTAACACAAACATGACCAAATGCCATGCTTTTTTTTTCATGTGCTTCTTACCACTCCCTTTCCACTCCAGTGAACTTGCCAGTATCTATGGCATCGAAAAGTTCATAAACCAAACCGTCATGACATTAGTCGGGCAGCGGACTTGGGCGAGCGTCTCAGTGCGCGTTTTCCGAACATCGCAGACCCGGCGCCGTAGCAGAAATCTTCCTCGCGTCTGGGCTTGCCGCATACCCGAGTTGTAGCCGACGACTGTTTGCCGGTTTTATGTTTCTCGAGCCAAGCTTCACGCAGCTTGTCCTGCGGCTACGTGTGAATAAGGCTGACACCGGGCTCCGTTGCGTACGTCCGGCACCGCGGCACCGAGCAGTAGTCTACCATGTGGCGCGCCTTCAAAGGCAGCCACTACCTATTGTAGTGCTTTCAAGCGTTGTAAAGGAGACACTCGAATCGGGAAAATCTCGCCACTAATTGAGGACTGCAGCGTACGAGGGAATTTAAACTCTTGTTTTCAGCTCGCTTCGGCGCTCCCGAAGCAGCCGATGCGGCCACTACGTCCACGTGATCCCCAATAGGACGTCACGCCAACGGTGGCACCAGCTTTTCCAGTGGTGGAGCTCGAGGCCAATAATGGTGGTATGGCGGCTTAATTGAACAGCAGGTGACACGATCCGGCAGCGGAAGCCATACTTCACCTGCTCAGCTATGATTCGATGCGCCAAAAAAGGACGACCTTGTGCATAGAGTGATCGGAAATATCGAGAGCTACTTCCAATGACAGAACGTGAACCATAATCGCGCCCTTATTCGTCCTTGCATTGTGGAAGTCCATTGGGGATACAGGCAATGCCTTGACTAGCAATGGACTCTGTTTGAAGAAAGTATATTATTCGCGTGCTATAAAACGCTTTCATCTTCGTAACAGTCCTAGCCCACAGCATTACACCGCTCGTAGCGTTCCTGAACATTAGAACACTAGAACATTAGAAGAAAACCATGGTGGCCCCAGTCTTGACCGTAATGAAAGCCCTGCTTTCAAGCACGTTAGAAAAGTGGCCGAATATTTATATTTGTATGGTACTTGTCCAGTAGATTCCCATTCACATTAAAACGTGCGGGACTTTCACACAAAATGTGAAAAATCATTTGTGACAGAAAATTTTTAGGCAGCTACATGACATAAGCATAGTAGTTTAATAACCCGTGAATACTTGTACACATTCGCTTACTTAATAAATAACAATTGTGACGTAATCACTAGCACAGGCAAATATGCACACATCTCACTCGATTACATCATATATTCTCTGTCGAAATACTCGCGAGAAGAACAGCGGCAGCAGTAGTGAGCGAATCGACCTTCGTGCTGCCTGTCGCTCGACGCGAACTAAGCAGGAAAACACAGCGCGCACAATGCCATCAATCTTCGTCACGCCAACACTTCGTACCCAGCGCAAAAAACTTTTAAAGCTCAGGCCCGCGCAGTCGCGCCATACGCAGCCACTTACGCAGTAGAATGCCCCGCTCCTCCACCTCCTGCTGCCTTACGTGCAATAAAAGACGCATCGCACTTCCGCCATGCCACGCATCGCACTTCCGGCCTGCCACGCCCCGCGTCACTCCCTTGTGCGAGCGAGATCAAGCCACCGTCCTTTTCGGCTCACCGTCGCACGCTTTCACTCGCACCTACAGCATGCGGCCGCAATCTGAGTGCGATTGAACTTTAAACCGAGCATCAAGGTGACGACGGCCTAAATTCGACCGGATTTTCCGCGTAATGGCTATCGGAATAAAGAAATTAAGCGCTTCCGGTGGCAGAATTAGAACCTCACCCTCTAGCTCAGCAGCCTTATGCTCTAACTAAACACAAAGAATAGGCTGCAACAGCACGGAGACCTCTCTCGTACCTACATGATCTAGCCCTTTACGATGGTCGCCCCATGCTGATGACCATGATTTTCATAGTATGGCAGATATCCACAACGTAGGTTCCTCAAGAATCGTGTCCGCTTGTAGATTATGATTATGATGACTACCGCACAATGGCACGTACATCCAATGGGGAGTCGGCCAAGAAGCGGGGGGTACTACACATCGTGCTAACGCCAGCAGCTTTGAGATGTTCGCGAGGTCTCGAGATGATTACGATTTCAATAATGTGACACATACCGGTAACACGCAATCAGCCAGAAAGCGAGTGCACACGTTAATTTTGCTGATGGTCACTTGCATACAATGGCACGTGGCCAGATTCGCGAACAAGTGGGATGGATTATTGGATGGAAACAACTTTATTGAAAATCCGCCAAAAATTACTGACCCAGGCTGAAGTCTCCCCTGAGGGAACTTCAAGGCCTTGCCTGGTTGCCACCTCTAAGGCCAGCTGCACTGCCCACTCTTGTGTGTTGAGTTTGGAGCTCCGCAGAGCGGCGGCCCACTTCGACGCAACAGCTTCCGGAGCTACTGCCATTTTAGCTTCTGTAAGAGGACGCTACCACAACATTACAGGAGCGTCGCTCCCGTTGCCTGCCATATCTTGCAAAGAGCACTCAGGTATTTCGCGGTGGAAATTTACCGCAATCGCACCGGACAGAGGAAGGTGTCCGTCTGCAGTTGTCGCCAGAAGACTTCCTGGCGACATTTCAGTTTGGGTTGAGGTAGAGGCAATATAGGCCTGCCTAACTGCTAGTGCTTGGTGTTGTATCTGACAAAGCGTTTTCACGTGTTTCGCAACAGGAAGTCCGAACTTGACGAGGGGGGTCTCCGACTCTGCGCAGCGGCTCAGTTCTCGCGCATTGCGGTGTGCTACCTCATTAAAGGGGGGGGGGGGGGGCGATATGCGCTGCGAACTACATGATCCCGGTGTTATGGAAATGCTGTCGACTACATTAGGATCTGGAGAGCTTCGGAGCAAATACGCCACCTCACGTAGTTATGAAGTGCGGATTTCGAGACGCTAAGAACTACCTCGCATAGGGGGTCGGTAAGCGCAAGCGCAACTGCAACCTATTCGGCTGTTTTAGAGTGTTCTGTGCTGACACTACTCGTGTCCGTAAGCCGGGAGTTAACGTGTGTGACTACCACCATCAACCGGTGTTCTTGCGTGTATTCTGTCGAGTCGACAAGGCGCTACTCTTCCCACCAAAAGCACGCAGCATTGCCTTGGCACGGGCCTGGCGTCAGCCCCCGTGATGTTTGGGGTGCAGGTTTCGAGGAACAGGAGCGACGATCAACGTATTTCTGATGTCGGGCGGAAGGGCCTATTTCTGGCCGTGTTGCACGCGGTAACAGAAGCCGAGTTTCAGCAGGGTGTACCGACCCGTGGCTGTCAGGGACATGCGTTCGAGTTGCGAGTCTCTGTGTGCATCCACGATTTCCTCACGCGTGTTGTATACCCCCAGCTGTAGTAGACGAGCAGTCCTCATGGACCCCGGTATATAGGCCAAGGCTGAGCTTGTAATACGAGGGCGTTGAGTTTCACCCTTTCGGTGACATTCCAGTTGTGAAAGGCAGCCTATAAGTAAGGAGGAGGAGACAAAGGAGAGGAAAGACAGGGAGGTTAGCCAGTGTAGGTACCGGCTGGCTACCCTGTGCTGGGGAAAGGGGTAAAGGGAATAAAAGGAGAAAGAAGAAGAAGAGGAAAAAAAAAAGAAAATTGACACAGTAACACGAAACTACGCGCTACAACGTTCAGAGGCGGTCGCACAATTCACATGTCCTTAAAAACTTCAACAAAGCCCTTAAGGCCTTGAGTGCCGAAGCCCGTCTGGACCAGTGTCCTAGAGCTTTTTCCTCAGTAAAGGGGCGATTGTCCAGCCTATAAGTAAGGTGACTGATTGCGATGCAGTGCATGAGGTGAATGACGCTGTCCTCCTCCATGCCAGTGTGCTTGTTTGTAATGCTTTTGATCAGGTGAAGATGACGTCGAAATCCATGCTGTTAGCACAGTGGCCGCGTTTGTAAGCGACGTCACGTTAAAGCTGCTTGCGGACGCAACTGATAAAGACCTAGACCTATGTGCATTAAAGCAAGATATCTATGCCGGAATGAGCATACAGGGAAAGGTGAAACCTTTCGCCAGTGAACATTCTATAGTGCAAGGTGTCGTTCTAAAAAGCAGCAAAGTAATAGTTCCTGCAGCCATGCACGAAGAGATGCTAGAACGCCTTCATGAAGGCCACATTGGTGTAAATAAATATAAGCGGGGGCACGAACATTTGTGTTTTGGCCGGGCATGACTGCAGAAATTGCTTCTATGACCCGAAAATGCGGGGTACGCAGTCGCTACGCTTACAGTCAACCTACAGAACCACTACTTATGAGACCAGCACCAGACTACCCGTGGTACAGAGACGGCGTCGACTTATTTCAGTGTGGCGGAAAATCGTATCTGACTGTATATGACGCCCTCTCAAACTTTCCAGAAATAGAGGAGCTGAATGACATGTCATCGGCAACAGTCATCGAAAAGCTGGGAGACATATTTGCAAGATATGGTATCCCGGTAGAAGCGTGCACCGATAATGGACCCCAGTTCGAAAGTCGAGACTTTCGCCTTTTCGCAAGCAAGTACGACTTCCGACATGTGAGATCGAGTCCGGAGTTCCCTCATTCCAACGGCTTAGCAGAGAAGGGAGTGCAAATAATGAAGCGGGTCAGGAAGAAAAGGAAGGAAGCGGGTGACGATTCTTCGCAGGTTTTCCTTAGTTACAGGTCGACTCCCCTTGAAGATGGACAGTCACCGGGAGAATTGCTACAAGGAAGACAGCTGAGGTCAACCTTGTCAGATTTCAACTAGCGATCAAAGACGCATGTAAACAAGCATATTCAGACGGATCGTTCAAGAGGTCCACTTTCACCCCTTGAAGAAAGTCAAATTGTCAGGGTGAAGAAAAAAGCATGGTCACAGAAAGCGAAAGTTATTCCCAGGACATTGCCTAGGTTGTACAAGATCCTAACCGTAGGAAACAAGGATCCTCGGCGCAACCGGAAACATTTACTACCCTCAGACGAACCTTTGAACCCGGAGGTGTTAGGAAACGGTGTAGCCGACGAGGCTAATCACCCAGACCACTCCGCCTACATGATTCCTGACACTACGAGTGCCTCATTTCCTGCTACAACGCAAGCTTCCACTCCTCCACCGAGACGATCCACCAGGCAGAGCCGACCTCCCCAGCACCTGCAATACGACAGCAACTTCAATCAAATCACTTGAAGCAATTTCAAGCATTTTTTTTCTGTTTTCTTTGTTGTTTTCTTTTTTCAAGAGGAAAAACATGTATCGCGCTGCGATAAGACATGCGCTGGCGTAAGCCACGTTACGCTTGGCACTCGGCACAACGCGTGCCGTTTCTCTTCTATCCCTCGCCAGTCTGGCTGGCCTGGGCTATATGTTCGAGCACGGAATCGAGCACGGTAAGCTACTTCTTCGATGCACGCTTCCTATATGGCACCACCTTCGAGTCAAACGCATTGCGCATTGCAGACAAGATACGTAAGAAAAAGACTTCGAAAGAAAGACTCGCTTTGACATGAAGAAGCGCAAGACTATGAGATTTGTCGCATCGATTAGCACACGTATGCGACAGCACATGCGGGCGCCAGTTTCCTTTACGCGCAAGACGCAAGAATGAAATTTATAGCATTTTAACAACCGTTTCAGGTTAGCTTCGCTCCAGGTGTATTCAAATATTTGCATTGGATCTGCATAGAACTATGTTCACAGAGTGTTTGAAAGCGGCGCTATTGCGATGTAGAGGCGAAAATACCAGGCCGACATTTATTTCACGGGCGTCTTGAAAAACCCCGGAAAGGTTACATCAACATAGCGCAGTGCGAAGAACCTAAATTGATGCTTTAGAATGCGTTCTAAACCGTAATAGTTTATTACGTGCCATAGACAGAACATTTTGAAAGTATTTTTTTCTTTAAAATAATAGAAACCATTAATTTTTAGCTGTGGAGTTTTTGAGAGTTATGCATATCATATTGACATTATCTCAGTCAGTAACGTGGCCTGATTTGTAGTTTTTACTATTGGAATAACTTGAGCAGCTATGTGGTTAATTTGGGCAGTTGGATGATTACTGGCGGAATAACTAATCCTGTTGTCTTTTGCATTTCAGCATTTCGGAGTTCGTTATCATTGTACTAAGCTGAAGAATTATATTTTTCTATAAGCAAGTTCTTGTGAGAGCCACGCGAATAATTATTTGAAATTTGCAGGCTCGCTGAAAGTAAAATATAACTCGGAAATAGAACGCCTATGACGTCCCTTTCCTGGAAGTCTTCATGCCTTTAACCTTCTGTGACATTCCCACCGTCACAAATGGCAAAGCGCCTCGTTGCAACCTTCAAGCCAGCCAACATTTATTTCTTTATTCGGTTACTTCCTACGCCTGTGACAAGCTGTTTAGGTATTTACATGTGCGTTGGGTCGAATGCTGACGGCGGAAAACTGCTCGCGGTACAAAAGCAATGCGTCATGGAGCAAGGGAACCGAATGAGTGAGTCACTATTAGATGACGAATGTGCGTACGCTGCTTCTCAAAGCAACGAACGTAAACACGGCAATCCACGAAGCACATTCTTCATGGGGCAGTGTAAATGATGATGGGGACAGAGTGGAGATGTATGTGGGTGGCCGGATTGACGTGATAGCCGCTGTTTTTCCGAATCGGTTTGAATTCGAGCCACCCTACCAAGGTGAAAAAATTATTAGCGGATTTTTCACATATTCTTTATTGACAACATCAACGGTTGGCTAGGAAATGTATGGTATGTACAGTCGCGGACAGAATAAAATGGACCACGGGATCTCCGAAAACGTTCAATTCCCGAGCAGCCTGTAGCAGTAACCAGTGAAACTGCCCACGACAATGTTAGCATATTCTAGTCGAGGTCCAAAATGCAAATACCAGATTGCGTTGTGAAGTTCCGGAGATATTCAGCTTTTTCTTAGATTTCATGATCCATAATATTCTGTCCGCGACTGTACATACAGACGCATATATATATATATATATATATATATATATATATATATATATATATACACACACACATACTGTGACAGTAAGGAATCGAAAAGCATTGGTCACTAGTAGGAACCACCACGTTTACTTAAAAATTATTCGGCTGTCGCACGGCCTTCAGAATATACAAACCATTAAAAATTGCGCTTTATGAGTCTTCGTATTACCAGTGTATTATCAGGCTTCGCTCTTTCCTAACACACAATAATCGCCGAGTTCAGATCCAATGCCAAGTACGTGCCGTACGCAATGTAATATTTACTTCTGACTCAAAACGTACTATAGACAAAAGGACGAAGAACCCACACCAGATTCACGTGAATTAGCTGTCAAACAACCAAAGGGGGCACGTCTGGCGCACTGAACAATAGTCTTTCGATTCAAAGGGAAAACATGAATTTAACTATGCAGAATAATGCTACTACAGAAGACCGACAATCACCTTTTGACCAATGAGAATAGAACCAATTTTAAGGAGGAGTGCATTGAAAGAAATGAAGGAAGTGTAAATAAGTCAGGTCACTTGCTTTGTTTCTTGGAAAGCAACGTAAATTTACCGGCAATTTCTATTATACACAAGTTGACCGTGTTAAATGTAATAACCTGGATAGGAGAGAAAAAATTCCAGTTATCGTGTATTATATAAGTAAATGTTTATTGAAAATTTAGTTGCTTTAAAACCGGGGCCTCACAATATAACAACCTGACAATGAAACATCAGCATCGTTAAGTGCATGTACCTTGACGTTTTAAAACGAAATCATGTGTAGCAAATAATAAGTTCATTACTCACGCGTATGAAGGGAAACTTTACTCACAAAAGTGGCCTGTCCGCTAATTTATTTATTTATTCTTTTATTTATACATTCATTCATTCATTCATTCCAAAATACTCCTAAAGGCCCTCCGGAAGAGGGTATTACATAGGGGGAGAGGGGGACACACGAACATGGTCTCAGAACAATTTGTGAGAAAAGCACAACGAACGCGACAAAATACGAAGAAACGACTATGTGTAGTAAAATCAAAGTTCGGATAAAACGAGAAAAAGCAAGAAAATTAGAAGAAATTTCAAAATTCAGACATCTAGAAATCAGAATACATAAAAGGCACTCAAAAGAGAATACTTGGGAAAGAAAAGCGGATGGTTAGCAAAGCTACCACTGTAGAACAATGAACAAGGAACAGAATATAGAAAATAATTAATGCGAAAGCAGAGGAACACAATATAGCAAATAACTAATAACGAAACTACATTTTAATATTGCACAGAGAAGTCACATTCGGACATACGAACGCGGCATTAGTTGAGTTTCATCTGGGTGAGCCTCGTTCATGAGAGGGCGAGGTTGCAGCAGCGCCAGCACGATGTTTAATCGTTGCTTGCGCTTAGTGCAGTGCCTCGCCTTTTTTTACTAATGACAGCTTCGGGGACGTCACATGGCCAGGATTAGATACGTCCGACCTTGCTCCGTTATTTCTGGCCGGGCAGTCAGTCATGGTGACGGACATATCAGGGAATGCGGACAGCAAGGGCCAAGAGCCCTTCGAATAAAAAGCTTTGTTAACATGAACTCCTGGCGAAGTCACAATGCTTACTGTGTGCTCTAAGCACGCGGAAAGTGTTGGTTAGCCAGTTACTGCAAATGTATTTACTTTGTTGTGAACAAATTTGACAAGGCTTTGTTTTGGCCAGATATGCCGAAACCAGCCTCTTTATATTTTTTAAGGGCTTGGTTGTAAATCTATGAGCTGAAATTGTTGCGTATTCTAAATTATACAATATGCAGCTATGGGTATACCTTTTACCATGCAAAAAGGCATCCGAACTTCAGATGAAGTGCCGAATATATTCGGACTATTGAATGAACTTCACACGTTGCTTTAGAGATGAAACCTATTTCTCGCAGCTCCAGCTAGTACACGTTTCATTCAAATTTGATGGCTTCATTCTTGATTGACTATATCATACCTTCAACACCGACGCAGGATTGTTTATAGACCCTCGTTTTATGATATCTTTTCTAAGGGTGTGCGAATATTCAATACTCTTGAATAATGAATCGTATGGTGTCCTATCTGATTGGGTCTTCGAATAGAAAAGTCACTCTTCGTAAATGCGAATATTTTTCGAATACTTTTCGAGTATTTCAGAACGTCGACTGCGCAACCAAATAAACATTGTTTAGTTTAGTATAGTATTGTATTGCGGGTCTAGTACAGACATATAACGCGAGAACTTGCGTACAAGAGCAGGCAACGTTACTTAGCTAGCAATATTTTACCTCCTGTACAGGCCATCATTCGCCCTTCTGAAGAGCATTGTGCATGCTGTGCATGCAAAGAAACTACTTGTTAGCCTGTAATGTTCCATTAGTGCTTTTAATAAACCACGCTTCATAACTTAGATATAATAACAGAGACTTGCACACTTTGAGAATACGTGGATGTGCACATCGTTTTATATTAGTCAAGATAACGGCTGTTTACTATTTCAAAACTATTTGAAAAATATTCGATATTCGTGCATTCTATTCGCCTCTGGCACTATTCGATTCCTATTAGATTCGGTCTCAAAAATCAATATTTACGCACCTCTAAATTTTGCCTTATGATAGTCTTTACGAGTTTAACGTAAGCGGACAGAAAATTGGTTTCGTCGTCCGAGAGGCATTTGTTGCTTCTAGTGTTCTTAGCTCTTAGAATATGGCAGGCTCCACGCTATCTTCATCATAAACACTGCAACCATTTCCCTTTTCCTAAAATTTCTGCACCAGTACAGGCGGCAAAGAAATTATATGTCATGTAAATAATAAATTTCGCCGTCAAGTTTCTTCTTTCGCAAGGAACCGCATCTTGACTGTCTTCCATAAAACAACCTTGAACTGCGTGCTTCATCATATATGATAAATGCTTGTCGAACAGGACCATCCGAATGCATTTCAGAATCGAAACTTCATAGTCAAGTCAAGATGGAGTCAAGTCAAGATGGAGCTGTCAAACAAGTCAAGATGGACCTGGTACGTTGAAATAAACAAAAAAGCAGCAGATCCAACGTGCTCCATTGCAGTCAATATACAGCGAAGCTTAAGGAGCAGTGTTCACGAAAACTTTCTCATCTGGCTCAATAATGCCAGGAGCGAGGAGCACAGCAATAAAATGCATCCTTTAACGCAACCATCGCAATATGGTTTGCAAGAGGCAAGCTGGTTTTCTGCGGCATTTATTTCTAGTACTTGATCTTCGTTTGGAGGTGCAGATGCGACTGTACGCACGGTTGGTAGGCGGCGCAGCCCGTGCCCAACACGAGGCCTTCGACTCCGGTGCCCTTCCTCCCATCTCATCGCGGCTCTCCAAGTGGCCACCCCCTTGCCCTCTCCATCTGCGGCCAACAACCGGCATGACGAGGTCAGCTTCCCCTCTCCCTCTACCTTCAACTGCTGCGGGTGAAGAAATTTGATCCGCCGCTCCACCGCTCACCGTCCGCAGCCGAATGTGAGCTATTCGGCGATAAAGCACGAGCAGCAGTAGCAGAAGGCGGCAACCACAGTTGAGGAAATCCAAAATGGTCCGCAAAGAAAGCTTCTCTTCGACAAAAACAGGCATACTGAACTCTATTTCGCATATATGAAAGCAAATATATTGGCCAATGAATCACCTGTCTTTGGATATATGAAGTGCGGTTCTCGAGGTACAAATATTAGCAGTACAGAACGTCATGTTTGTTTAGTAGCATGTGTTCCCCTTAATGGGCATTAAATTAAAAGCCTGAATTTCAAAGCCATACTTTTATAATTGCAGACGGCAATAAGACCCGTCGAACACACATAAGGGCCACTGACTGCAGCGGCAACGCGTGTCCAAGTGTCCAAATCTAAAGGCGCCAAGCGCCTTAACACGCAAGTTTGCTTTCCCGCGAGCAACGGTTTTCTGTGGCACTTGTCGACGCACGCGCCCGTGGCATAAGTTTCTATATCTGATTTGTGTGCCAGAGGTCCTGTGCTGGAATGTTGCCACTGTACGATCTTATTAATGCATATTTAGTTATTGATAACGTCGTACTGATCAGTTAGCAAAGTCACAATGCCGTTTGAAGGCAGAAAGACAAGGTTTACGCAAGTGGATGTACTAACCAACATTCCGATGATAGCGGAATTGCCCTCCTGGCAGTTGCCGTAAAGACTAGTGCCACAGTTATCTCTAGTAATTATTGTATCAAACGTCCATGTTTGAAACGCTAAACTGCTTCTTCGCTGCACGCTTCCTATATGGCGCCACCTCCCAGTCAAATTAGTTCCGCATTCTAGTCCAGATACGTCAAAAAAGGTCCCTCGAACTTCGAAAGAAAGATTCGCCTTAAGAGGAAGCTTTAGCTGGGGTGCTCCCATCTAAATACATGTAAAAGCAGAATTCGTTTTTCTCGGCAACCACTGCACCAAATTTGACGAGGTTTGTTGCATTTAAAAGACAAACTTAAAATCTAGTGACTGTTTGTTTCGAATTTTTAAGTTAGGTCGTCAATTTTTTATTAAAAATTGGCAAAAACCGAAAATTTTCAAAAACGAAACTATCAAGTATACAACTCTGTAACTCAACCACTAAATATGATAATACAATTCTGTGAATTGCATCTAATAGTACATCTAAAGTGGACAAAATTGATATGTTACACATGAATATAAAAAAAAGTTAATTATAGGAAATACAACTTTTGCTAAACCGTTGTAACCAACGTAACAAATTCACGTAAGATGTAAAATGACATATTGAATTTGTCCGCTTTGAATGATCTAATGGATGCCGTTTACAGAACCGCGATATCAGTTCTTGATGCAGAGCTATGAATTTGTAAACTTCGTGCTTCTGTTTTTTTCAAACGGTGAAATATTTGAAAATCGTTTTAAGAAAATTCAAGCCCTAAATCGAAATTCCGCTTCCAACAGTCACTAGAATTTAACTTTCTCTTTCAAATGCCACAAAGTTCATCAAAATCGGTCCAGGGGTTATCTCATAAAAATGTTTTTGCGTTTTACATGTATTTGAATAGGCCGCGTCGGAGTTGGGCCCGAGCTAAAGCTTCCTCTGAAATGAAGAAGCGCAAGACTATAAGATTTCTCCCATTGATCAGCACACGTGTGCGAGAGTACATGCGGGCGCCGGTTTCCTTTACGCACAAGACGCAAGAATGAAATTTATAGCATTTGAATAACCGTTTCGTGTAAGCTTCGCTTCACCCAAATTCTAGCACGTGAGTTGGATATGCATAAAAGTTAGTTCGCGGAGTGTTTAAAAGCGGCACTATTGCGGTGTATAGGCGAAAATACGAGGCCAACAATTATTTCACGGTCGCCCTGAAAAACCTGGAAGGGCTACATCGACATAGCACGTCAAAGAACCTAAATTGAAGCTTTTGATTGCGGTCTGAAACGTAATATTTTATTACCTGCCACAACCACAGCATTTAAATAGTTCTTTTCTTTTTTATGCTAATAAACCCAATAATTTTTAGCTGTGAAATTCTTATATGAGAGTTATGCAGATCATAGTGACGTTATCTTTGTCATTAAATTGGCGTGATTTCTAGTTTATACTATTGGAGTAACTGGAGCAGTTTTGTGCAGTTATGTGTAAGAGAGTTCGAGGATTATTGGTCGAAAAACTAATCCTATTCACTACTGCATTTGAGCACTTCGGAGCTCGTTTCTATTGCACTAAGGTGAAGAATGATATTTTTCTAGAAGCAAGTTCTTGTGAGAGCCACGCGAACAATTATTTGAAATTTGCAGGCTCGCTGAAAGCAAGCATTTCTCCGAAACACAACGCCTATGACGTCTACATCGTCGAAGTCTAGACTTCCGTAACCTTTTGTCACCTTCTCACTGTCACCAATGGCACAGTGCCGCATTGCAGCCTTGAAGCCAGCCAACATTTCTTTGTTTATTCAGTTGTTTTGTCCGTCTATCGCAAGCTGTTTGGCATTTACCTGTGTGCTGTACGTGTCGAATGCTGATGCCGGAAAGCTTGCCCCTGCGCGAAAGGTGTGCGCGATGGAACGACCGAAGAGAATCAGTGCGTCACTAGTATATGAGGAAAATGCATACGCTGCATCCGAAAGGAAAAAGATAAACGCGGCAATCCACGAAGCACATTCTTCATGGGGCGGTCTAAATGATGACAGGTGCAGAGTGGTGACGTACGGAGGTGGCGAGATTGGCGTTACAGCCGGTGTTTTTCCGAAGTGATTTCAATTTCAGCGAGCCTACAAAGGTGAAAAACTAGTTAGTGACCTTCTCATATAATGTTCATTGAAAACTTGAATGGTCGGCTAGAAAATCGGCGACGTTCCATCGGCTACCTCGGTGTATTAGAAACCGGTTGTTGGTAATTAGGAAGTGAAATAAATTATGGTATCGGATCACGAAAGCTAGTTCCTTGCCTAGAGACAACAAGCTACGTGCTAGATTATATTAGAGAACGTAACATATGTTTCTATATTTTATTTTTTTCAATTTGGAACTGCTCGAAAATTCACCCTAGGGATCTATAAAGCAGTACTATCCCACTCTGTTTTAATTTCAATACCCTGGCATCAAATTTACGTAATACCGACGCAAGCATAGGGCACTACCCCGCAGCGTTGTTTGAAAAGCCCAATCAAACGCGGTCCTCATCTATAGGAGGTCACCTTTTTTTTTCTGTCAAAGCGAATAGTGTTGCCTGCATTGAGCAGTTTTCTTATCTAATTGGTTGGCACGAAGCGAGGAGCACGCTCAAGTTGAGAGAATTTCGATGGGACCGAACTAGCGCAGTGAAAATGGATAACCGGATGAGGAGGATGGTGGCGGCCTCTGCGATTGGTCCGCTTCCCCTTAGCTTGAGGTGGCTGGTCGATACTGGTGGCGGCGTTGAACGCGAGGTTATAAATGCCGTTAAAACGGATCCTCAGCAAAGTGTCGGCTGAGGAACGTCGTATATGTGCCAAAAGGGCGGGATAAAAATCACTACCACCCAAAAATTTTATTATGCGCAAATAAATCCATGTTCACCGGCAAGTCCGACTTGCCAGTGCAAGAGCGATCTGCGGGAAGCTATCTTCTATTCCTTTCGAAACGGGGCGTTGCCCGGCTATCTAGAAAAAAAAAACTGATTTGTTGGGCATATTAACGCGTCTTTAACGCGTTCATATCGCTTTGACGCTGTGAGTTTTCGCGGTTTCATTACATCGTGGGACAGATAGGCGAAGTGAGTGCAGCCGAAAAACCAGTAGTAGAGGGCTAAGGGCGAGAAAGGCGCCGAATCAGGAATATACAGTTTCATTTTGTTTTATCTAATCATGCATATTCAGTGTCCTGATGTCATACCAGATGAGGTGTTTTCGTGGTTTTCGTGATGCCGCGGGAGAGACAGGCGAAGTGGGGGTGGTCCGATCATTTTTAGGCCAATTGCAGACGGCTGACTGCAGAATTCGAACAGAAAAGTTTGGAATACATTTCTCTTATAACGCCCCTATCTACCTAAAGACGCATATATCAAACTAATTTTAGCAGAATTTAAAAATGTGCAAATTCCACGTAACTGCACAGAACCAAGGTGAGGTTGTTTGCCATCGCTTGGAGATAAACGATCTTTTTCATTAGGCCTAATAAGATAATTATTCTTAATTAATTATTCAGCTTCTCAAATATTCTATTTAGATGCAAGTAGATTAAAGTGTTAAAAAAGTTGTAGAGCAACATGAAAAATTTCCGGTACAGCTTTCTGTTCCTCAATACATGCTATATAAAGGTGTTTTTCCGAGCGTGAAAGAAGCCCGGTAGTACACGCATAGTGCCTCGAGCGGGCAGTCGCGAGGCAATAATGCGTGTATTTGCGGGCTTCTTTCCCGCCCGGAAAAACACTTTTATGTAGCACGTATTGAGCAACAGAAAGCTGTATCGGGAGTTTTTCATGTCGCTCTAAGTGCTGCAGGGAGACGGCCACATTCGACCACATGCTCTGGGATAGCTCCAAACATCCAAGCGAAGCTAACTCAGGACGTATACCACAGCAGCTCGAGGAAGCAACGCAAAGCGACGACCAAGAAAAACAACTCTAGGCCGTCCAGCAGGTCATGGAGGCGCTGGCTAAGCAGGAGCCTGGTGAGCCTGCAACGGCGAGCGGGGATTTTCGCAGAGCAGGCCGCCAAGATGACGACGTAGGCCACGTCTGAAGCGCGCGTGCGCGCTTTACTGCAGGCTCAATAAACGTTTTCCCAATCCAATATCAAATCATGTCGCTCTATGACTTTTCTCATTGACAATTTTCTTTTAGTTACGATATCTGTGAAATTGACTAATAATTTGTGAATAAATATCCAATTAGGCAGAATAAAAAAAAATAGATTGAGTATCCCCAAGCCACGGCAAGAAACAGTACCGTTGTTCTGTCCAGCGACGTGGCATTTGGATACTGTTAAAACTGCCTTCAACATTATACAAATACAAATAAAATACAAAGACATTATAATATAAAATAGGCAGAATTTCTAAATTGTTTTTTTTTACTCCCCTTATAATCCCTGTAAGAATATGCTTCGTTGCTTATAACGAAAGCTAATCGTCTATCACGTTTTTACATCAACAAGATCTTTGAGCACGTGCTGTACGAACTGAAATACTTGCTTGTAATTAGCAAACATAATATAAACCGAAGGACATAGGGCTCACACCAGATTCACATAAATTAGCCTCGAACAATCAAAGTGGGCATGCCTGGCCTACTCAACAATGTACTTTGGACTCGAAGGGAACAAATCATGAAGTTATCTATACAGAATGAGACTACGACAGAAGAGCGACAGTTCTCTTTCCGGAAATAACAACAGAACAACTTGTAAACTGGAATGTAAAAAAATATGAAATGAAGGAAGCATCAACATTGAAATCAGCGGCGTTCTTTCTTGGAAATCTACGTAATATTTCTGGTACTTTCATTTGTTCACATATCGAGCAGTGTTGTATACGATTGAATAATTCCCAGTCATGGTGTGTTCTACTCGTAGCTTCGGTTGCTCGGTAAGGCGAGACCTGACGTTTCAACCATAAAGAAAGAAATTCAACAAGATGGGACACTCGACGAAAACTGGCAACAGGAAATAAGTTACACTGGTAATAATACCATCCCTTAGCTACCGAGACCATCGAAAAATAAGAATGTCAAATGAAGCTAACACATATTGATTTATTTTTTATTCTTTTCCGCTGAAAGTAACAAGTTTCGCATATAAATGAACTCATACTTTGTGACATTTCGTGGGTTTCACCTAGTAACAAGCTAATGGCACGCGGGACGCGCCAAATGCATGCGTCGTACGCCAGACACGCCACAGAAGCCAGCGAGGTCAGCTGCGCTTGTGAAGTGTGCCGGTTCGGCAACCTGTCTCTCTCTATCTCTCTCTCTGTATCTATTTAACTCCAATATCTCGCTCTCTCTTTTTTTTTTTTTTTTTTATCTAGCCTGGTTTGACTCCCAGCGTATTCTTGCGTTCCTTCTGCACTACGACTCGGCACCACTGTACTATTAGACTAAGGCAAGGCGAGACATTTTGTTTGAAATTGTGCGAGGCATTTCACCGAATTTAGGCTTACGGCACGGAACGTGTACTATGGACGCAGTGCGCGAAAAACAGCTCAGCCATCCTGGCGCAGTTAAGTTATATTAATTACTCGTACTGGAAGAGGTTTCCAACGTCTTCCATGGCTCCCACATTATTGTAACTAATGTCGTTAGTTTCTGGGAACGCTCGCTGCGTGTGACGTTGTGACGCAGTTAGCGGAATACAGCTCAGCCGTGTGACGCAGTTACACTGTAAACAGGTTTGACCCTTTTAGGGAGTTTTGGCCTCGTTGCATAACTCAAGCCCTTAAGGGAGGACAATATCCTCCATTCGAACGGAGTTTTTTTTCACACCCTTGTGTTTGGTGGTTTTATGGGGAATTATGGGATTTTTTTAATTCTCCTTTGAACACCAACCCCTGAGCGGTTGCAGTAGTCTTTATGGGGAATCATGGCAGTTTTTAAATTCTCCTTTGAACACCAACCCCTGAGCGGTTGCAGGAGTCTTTATAGAGAACGTTGGGAGTTTTTATTACACTTTTGAACATCAGCACTATGGCAGTTTTTATGAGGGGCTTTGGGAGCTTTTACAAGTTGACATGGGTATTTTATTTTGCTGCTTATGGGAATTTATAGAAGCGATGGGAGTTCTTACGTACATATTTTCGGAAACGTTTGGCTTCTTAAGGGAGTGTTGAAGGAGACCTTTGGGAAATAATTTTGCCTCCTTGAAGGAGTGCTTAGGTGTAAACATGGGAGCAACTGTTCCCATATTTTGGGAGCTTTGCTTAAGGGAGCACTTAAGGTTAACTTTGAGAGTTCAATCTTTGCTTTTTATGGGAATATATAAGAGAATGTTTGGGAGTGAATTTTTACAGCTTTAGGGAGCTGTTTTATTAAGGGAGTTTTAAACAGATGTTTTGGGAGTGCATTTAGCTCATTATTAGAGCTTGTACAGGTAAGTCTGGCAGCTTATTATGCGCCTTTTGGGAATTTTTGCGAGGTTGAAGGGAGTTTTCTTGTGTGTGTTTAGTAGATTGTGTCTAACGAGGTGCAATAATTATGACAAAGCAATAAAATGCCTGGAAATTTATTGCAGTTCCAGAATCAAATGTGCCAGCATGACAGTACAATCAATGACTATTAGCATAACGAAAGTGGAATAATTCAATAAATTGGATTGAAACTAGCAAACCAGTTTGACAGGAAATTCAAGCATGTTGCAAGCTTCAGTACAGTTGGAAATGCACAAGTGCAGCCAAGACTGAAATTGAGTGGCTCAAAACATCATGAGCTATTGGGCAGTCCTTGCATGCATTAGAACAGGCCACATTTGTTTTTGCACGTAACGAGCATGCAACAAAGAATGATGGAAGGAGGCCAGACAGCACCAATGACCTAGAACATTATGAAAGTACCTTTGGATACCTATGCTATTTTTAATCGGCATCTACGTACAACTTATTCTCTCATGTAACACGCAGCTGCAAAGAAAAAGCCGAGGTAGTACCACCCACTCTGAATCAATTTCTTTAGCACTGTGCAATACCTGAAATTCAAGCTTGCCAGCTAGAAAACATGACAAGTTCACAGCAAAATTGGCATAATGTGATAACAGTGGTCAAACAGGTGATATCTCAGGCTGAAGTAAATTCAACAAGGGGACTAGTCGTCGTCAGGGAAAGAAAATCCAAGCCGACAATTTCAGCTCACACTTACATGCATACACAGATGTCACTACGTAGGTTCTTGTTGTGATGCCCCATGACCTAAGTCAGCATCAAAGAAGTTCATTAAAGAGTGGCACATATGCAGTGGCACACACCCAGTGTACATACACAAGCTTGTGTCAAAAAAGTTCATTGAAGAGCTGCATCTACCCAGTGGCCCCAAGTGCTTATAACCAATGGCCACAGTGACACATACCTATGGTAGCCCCAAGGGCACGTACTGAATTTCCACAACTATAAGGAGTTTTCAAAATTTCTGGCCTCAAAAGACGCTTCGCATTATATAACCGACATAGACACAAACAACAAGATCACTCATAGAAATTGGTGTCAGCAACCTGCCAACCTCCCCTACTTCTACACACCTTGCTATCCCAACTAAATCCCCATGTTGAGCATTTAAACTTGCCTCGCCCTTCCTATGCACTCCGTCATTTTGCTGGATGTCCATGAAGTGAAGAAAAGTGAACTATATAAACACTGCCAAGGAAAACAGTTGTTACCCTAACGAAGAAGTCCCCTTCTCAAAAAAATTTCTCCACCGATATAACACTTGTTGGACCTCTGCTGATCACTTTCAGCTGAATATTGCATATCACACAAACCAGCAACTCAACTGTATTTTTTAGTTTTATAATGAAACAAAAATTTCTAATACAGAAATCCTTAACAGGAACCTGTAAGTAATAACGATAATACAGGAACCCTCAACAGTATCCATAAGTGTGAAATTTTCACGCAGGCAAAGAGGCCAACATTTAGCCACCAGGGCACACACAAGGCATCATTACAAACATTTTCTCTGCAAAAAGCCCTAACACCCCGACGGCAGGTGGTGTTGCGTGGAGCCATGCACGCATTTCAAAAAATAGGCATTTTGTATTTTCTTACGCAAGATCAAGGCAGGCAGGCTGTGATGCTGTGCAAGCAGTGGTAGCCTTCAAAAGGGAAGGAATCCACACTAAAAGCCATGGTACTGTTGAGATGGCAGTGCATGACAGGGAGCATCCTGAAAAACCAAACGCAAATATATTATGTACTATTGTATTGCAAACTGACACCACATGAATATTTAAACATAGCATCACGAATTATTCAACAGTGCTGGGCCATTTAATGCTACCACGCCAAGTGTATCTTGGCCACCTCAGATTTTAGGAAAAATTACAGCCCATTGTACATTAGAACGACAGAAAGCTGAGCTAATTGCTAAGGATTCATTATGCAAAAAAAGGTGAGGCGTGCAGACAGGACACAAGAGTAGAGAAGTGGACAACACGAGTGCATTGTACAGTTGCAGACTGGATGAAGTCGAGAGTATGACAAAAGCCCGTCTGGTCGGGATGATGCATACTAAAAGGAAGAGGTCCAGACACCGAATAACATGGCTTAAAATAGTTATTTATGTTTTGGCTCCCCCCCGGGAGCCTTGTGAACAAGACTCCCAGGGGGAGCCAAAATGCAAATAACTATTTTAAACCATTTTGGCCAGTGTTCAGACTTCTTCCTTTTAAGTTGCAGAACGCACACACAGAATACTTCGTGAAAATTTCACATCATGTAGCATCGTTATCTTGTAGACTAAGGTTGAAACATCACGGCAATGACAAAGCTACAAGCAAGTGTTTCTATGAATGACCACAAGGCTTTCCAGAATGTTTCATTAATTGAGATGGACCAATTATGTTTTGTGTCTGCTAAGAGTATCTTCTTATTCTGACTTGATTAAATATAATAGACCTTCGAGCAATTTCTGAGAAGTATTTTCATCCAGCTAGGGTGGTTTTTAGGTACGAATAATCAAATTAGGAACCCCTATTTTGTAGTGAAGAAAGAGATTATCATTAAAAGAACCTACAGCTGCAGTGATTAAAAGTTCCTGAAATTTTGAATCAACTCTTTAGATCTGCAGAAGCTCTTTAATTAGGTATTAGGATGCCTAGCAGCACTGACAATGAAAGGAAATCATGACAACACATTACAAAAACTAATGAAATGAATGTGTTCTTGATAATATAATGCGTTGTTTTATTATACACAGATTATACAAAACACCAGCAGTAATGCGCATATCTTCAGAGTGCACACACAGTTCACCAACACAATAATAAATACAGGTCAACATCATAAAGCAACACAGGTACTGGGGTTTTTCTTTCACATTGGCCTAAAAAACCAATCACATGAGCATTCAGCCATCTTATAAACAGCACCTGCTTGCATGAATTCAAGTAACTTTGTGATGTGCAAAATTGCTTAGGAGCTTTTAAGCAATGGGCATGACACTACTATTATGGTTAATTTGTTGCCTGTAAATGTGGTAAGTCAGGTGAACTGCTAGTTGCCCTTCCGGTGAAGGATATTGCAGAAAATGTGCGGACAAAAACATTATAGGAGCTATTTGGATCCTATGAATGTTAAGAAAGAAGACAATATGCAATGTTAATATGCTAACAGACAGTCAGATAAAAGATGATGCAAAGAAAAAGTCATATATAAATTACACAGAATCAAGCATTCTGCTTCTTTATTGCTGCAAAACTCGGTAGTTACAGAAGTGCTTCATCCCCTGAAAAATATTTTTAGCAATACGTTCACTATGGAGTTCTTTTGAGGATGCATCAGATTTGCATGCTTCAAGTGGTTTGGGCTGTTCAGAGAAAGACATCTGGCTTTTAAACGCAAGAGCATGACGAAATACTGCAAGTGTTCCAGAAAAATGCTTACACGGTAAGAGAAATGACAAAAACAATCCCACAAGTTCCGGCAAGTTGTTAGTGTATTAGTGTTAGTGTATTAGTATTAGTGCTCCATGCTTTTAATGCAAGGTAAAGGGGCACTAAAGGAGAATAATGAGTTAAGTTAGATTGAAGGTTAGCCTTTCATAATAACAAATTCATCATTTGTAGCAAGAACAGAGCTTTTCTAAGCAAGAAAATTAGAGAACTAGAAAATCAAAGGGCACCAACTAATAAATTGAACCAAGTTCTGTAGTTTTATGTGCCAAAACCACAATATGATTATGAGGCATGAAGTACGAGGGAATCTGGATTAATTTTAACCCCCTTGATTACTCTACTGTGCATACAATGTACAGCACACATGCATTTTTGCATTTAACACCTATCAAAATGCAGCTACCACACCTACAATTTGATCATCCACCCTCAGGCTTGGCAGCGCAACATCAAACAGCCCAACTCAAAGCCCATGCTTGTCAGCAACCTTCTGCAGTGAGTGTGTCACTTGGTGCTCATGAGGCAGTAGTTCCAGCTGCTTCAGCTGCTTTTAAGTGTGTGCACTGCTGGCTTTTGCTGTTTCACAGCCCTTAAAGCCCAACTACAACAAAAGTTAGGGCTGTGTAAAAAAATGATTTAAACAGTGTAAATACAAAACAGCCTTCTAGCATTCTCGATAGCGAGACTGAAATGAATGCCACAATTACCAGTAACTGGCAGTGAGGCATGACTCAAATTGCAGTGTTCCTTAGTGTGGCCTACAAGATAAGGGAACACCTGCAGCTGCCTGCAGTGTGATAAAATCCTCGAGGCGATGTGGACTCTCGTCATAGCCACTAACCACCAGGTTCATGCGTCATCTGCTAATGCACTATTAAAAGAATGAAAAAAAAAATTAGACAGCTACCAGCCCCGCAGCTTTGCCAAGGTCACTACAGTAGTATTTGCTACTCATTTATTACCAATTTAGCCAAAGTGAAATTTCATTGCATTTGGCATTTAGCTTTTGCAGTAGTAGTATTGAGATGTGATAATCACAATGCTCCTGTGCTTTGTGACATTACATCACTACATACTTGACAAGGCCGTGGTTCTAAGTGTTTTTAGATACTTGATATCCTAATTCTTTTACAACGTAACCCTAATATGACACATGAGCATACAGTAGATTACATTTGAAATCTTTTTAACGGGCATGGAAAAGGACTAACCTTACACATGAGGCACGCATGGCGAAAGCATTGTAAGCAAAGCTCCCACGTGTTTTTAAATAATTTTTCACCTTGGTCAGTGTCAGTTCTGTTTTTTCCCTTCACTCTTCCTAACCGGACAAGACTTCGTCAGACTCAACTTCATTAACACATTGACAATGCGTTGCATATCTTAGGTAAACATTTGATGGTCACCCTAAAGCATGTTTCCCGAAGCTACCAACCAAGAGCAAAGAATGGTTAGCTACTGTATGAACCAGCCTACACCCATGTTAAACCCACTATTGCCCCAATGTGCCTTGAATATGCTCTAAAAATGTGTATTCACACAATGTGCAATAGCTTTTGTGCTCAGGTTGGCAGGTTCATAGCAGCTGGCCTCCCTCACTCTCATCATTGGAATCTCAGAATCCCTACTGCGAAAACTTCAGGAGCTGAAAGCAGCAAGAAAAAAGTGCGCAGTTTGAAGCAGCCAGAGGCACTGCCTCATGAGCACAGAAGTTGCACTCACTGAAGAAGTTTAATGACAAATATGGGGCCCCATTTGTGCCGCTGGTTCCGAAGAAGCTATCTAAGCTTTGTTCCCATGCTTGAGTGTAAAAATACAGCTGCTTTTAACAAAAGGCATACAACACCGTTCGTGAATTGTGTCATTGGAATGGTTTACCAAATAATCTCTTACTTGTGGTAAGCTCTACACAAGCCAAATTGGACGCTGCACTGATGAAAGGGCAAGACAACATTTGCAGAATATAAAAACAAAGGAAGACCAATGTAGGTGAGCATTGTAACGCATGCACTTGTCATCCCCAACTTGAAATATATTCTTGGGAGGAGTAGAAACACGAATGCACAACTGATATCATAAGCTCTTTTAATATCAAAGAGTGGGAGTGACTGTAATTATTCATTTTCTTATTTTTCTTTTCTATTTCTCACAAGTATGCGAATGAATGTTTTTTGCTTTCGGTTTACACAGGTTGCTACACCTCAATTTGTTTGACCCTGTTCCCTTCTTTGCAATCCTTCATCCCTCCCCCTCCTTTATGAACTTCAAGAGAGATCATATGAACAGGTCCTGCTTTCTTAGAAAACATGGCACACTGTATTGGCAGTGCCTACCACTGCATGCAAATTCTGTTGTTTCTGGTTTTTATCTCAACTCCTGAAAGAACCCAACACCAGTAGCCCCTTTCCTCTCCCCTTCTACCACAACTCAAAACATCGCTTTGTAAATTCCTTCCATTTACAGTCTGTCTTTTCTTTCCTTATTTGACATCCACTACTCTACATAACAAACTGGCTAATATGGATTTTTGCTCATTTTATGTCGCATCGATTTTTACAAAAGAAAATTCTGTTCTCATATGTATTGAAGGATGAGGTGGCACAAGCCTGTCTAGAAATTTTGGACAATGCACCTTCCGCTATTTGTCTATCTTCACTGCTATGTGTCGTGATCAAGCGACGAGCATACAGCACTCTTTTTTTTACTGACAACTGTATAATAGGATACATATGCACCACATGCAAGGCTACATGCCAGCTTTGCTCGCATGGTCTGGCCACTCTCCCAGAGGCATCGTTGCGCATCTCACATGATGGTGTACGTAGCGCCATCTCGTTGCGGTGGCGCACACACCTCCCTTTCTTTAAAGTGGCTCCAGTCATAAGTAGAGCCGACTCGAAGCTCTTACTTCTCACGTCCTATTCGAACTCTTACGTCCACTTCTTGTAAATGCTCCAGGTTGCAACGGCTGTAAATGCTTACTTGTGCATCGACTGAGACCACTAGCTGTGCTCACCACATATGAACGTTAAGTGTAAGCTGGCCCAACCACTGTCCCTGCTGCAGCACCGAACAGGATACGGATGACAGTCTGTGGTTGAATAGGGTCTTTTACCAAAGTCCTGTGTTGCCAGTCGTATTACCTGCACTGCTTGACCTTACATGCTTCATTTCTTTTCTTGAATGTCGCGGTGTTCCCCAGTGGCTTCAGCATTCTTGGTGCCACCGGCACATCGGTTCTGAGGCATCTTCCTATGAGTTCAGCAAGTGTGAGCCCTTCTTTGCCTGGAGGTCATGATGAGCAAGCAGAGCTTTGTGAATGTTGGATGACTTCTTGAGCAACTGCTTAGACATCTGTACAGTTCTTTCTGCAGCGCCGTTGCTCTGGTGTAAGTAGGTGCTACTAGTTACATCACATGATTCCCATTGCTTGACAAACATGCTGAATTGTGCCAAAGCGAACTGAGGACCATTGTCCTGTCATATAATCGCTGGTGTCTCAAAGTTAGCGAAGATCTGGCTCAGTGCTTGAGTTATGTTCTGTGTGGTAGTACGCCTCAACTTCATGTGTCCAAAGAAGCGCGAGTAATAGTCCACCACTACGAGGTAATTCTCTCCATTCTCACAGAAGAGATCAATTCCAATCACTTCCCATGGGTGTCCTGAAAGTGGGGTGTGTATCACGGGCTGTGTCTGGTTTACAGTGCTATTGACAGACAGGACATTTTGACACATAACTCTGGATGTGTTGGTTAATATCTGGCCACCAGACTAACTGAGTGGCTCAAGCCTTACATCTTCCAACAACCTGACGAACAGTATGCAAGCGCTCAAGCACACCACTTTGCATGTTCAGTGGGATGATAATGTAACGGCCTTTGAGTAAAATTCCATCCACCAGTGTCAGTTCGTGGGCAAATTCTGCATACCTCTGCACTTCTGGGGCCAGCAACTTGTTTGGGCCATGACGTACAATAGTCCCTGACCCTTGCTAAAACAGGATCATACATTTGGATCGCCCTTATCCTCTCTAGCAAGTCTTGGGAGGCAGGCAGCAGTTCCATCGTAAGAATTTCGTGTTCTATGATGGCCTCGCTGAGGGTCCCTGGGCTGCTATTGTCTGTTTCTTTCTGCAGTTTCTTTGAGAGCACGTCAGCGGGGCATATTTCCTTGCTAAAGATCTGGGAAATGGGGTAATCCAGCAGTCTCATTCAGACCCGTTGCAGATGTGGACTCGGTTCCCCCAGGCAGTTTGATGACAGCAGCGGCACCAGCGGCTTATGGTCTCTTTCTACATGAAACTGCAGACCTACCACGTAGCAGCGGAAATGCTTGCAGGCCCATGTAACTGCCAGTGCTTCTTTCTCTATACAAGCATATTATGTCTCTATGTCAGAGAGGGACCTTGAGGCACAGCCAACTACAAGCCTACGACGTTCTGTCTCTTGTAGGACTGCCCCAAGACTGTACGATGATGCATATGCAGACACAGTGAGAAGACTGAGTGTTGTACTGGGTGAGCACTGGTACCGTCGTCAATGGTTTTTTGATGGATTCAGCATCACTGTGAAGCAGACCACGTAATGGTTTTCTGAGCTGTGAGAGCCCTGGGAGAAATTGACCAGGTGGCGGGCCATCCCAAGAAGGACGTCACTTCTACATCTTACGTCTGTTGGCTCTGCTACCTGACACAGCACATTGACCTTTTCAGGATCAGCACTGAGACCGTTTGCCAATACAATGCCCAAGGAATTCCACCGACTGCTGGTGAATGAGAAGAAAGGGGGTTAACCAAGTGGCTTGATTTTTAGTAATGATATCATAAGAAGCCAACGAAGACTCCTTGACTTGGCCTTGAATTGCCTCACGTTCTTTCGGCGAGACACGATAAGGCTGTTGTTTGATGGGGCGTGCGTCGGCGGATGTCGTTATTCGGTGCATCGTGATCGGCGTTTGGCCCACCTTAGTAGACCGAGCGAAGCACGCGCGGAATTCGTTCAGAAGTTCCTGCAGTGCGCTCTTTTGGTCATCCGTAAGCTCGGAGTCTACATCGATGTCTCTGAGTGAACCGTCGTCTGTGTACACTTCAGAAGCAAAGCACTCGACGATGTCCGTTGATGGTTCGGCGTAGGCGATGGCAGTGCCACGAAAAATGTGCCGATGCTCAAAGGTAAAGTTGGTAACGAGGACCGCTGTCTGGCTATCACGAAGTTCCACAAGGCTTCGCGCTACACAAATACCTTGGGCCAGCAACATAGAAATGTGGCCTTCTACAATGGCTTCACCGTTTTGTAGCTCTTCGTACATGACCGGAACCATAACACTTGCACACGGCGGCATCGTGATGCTGTCGTCCGAAACGCGAAATGCGGATCTGTGTCCAACGGCGTCTGTCTGTGTTGTTGCCCTTTGCGTCGAGAAAGTGATGCAGCGCTAGCGGAGGTCAATGTTGGCGCCATATTCCCGGAGAAAGTCCATCCCAAGGATTAAATCGCGGGAACACTCGCGTAGAACCAGAGAAGTGGCGAGAAAAGCAGCACCGCCAATTTCTACTCTCGCCTTGCATAAGCCAAGTGGTGTGACGACGACGTGGCCACCTGTCGTACGAACTTGTGCCCCATTCCAGGGCAACGTAACTTTTTTCAAAACGCTCGTCAGTTTGCCACTAAGAATGGAGTAATCGGCGCTGGTATCTACAAGTCCACTCATTTTTCTGCCGTTGATCAACACAGGTATGTCCAGTCAAATCTGGTTGGCGGGAACTGGTTCTGGCGTCGTCGTGTTTTCGTTGTTCTGCGGTGGAACGATACGAGGCCTTCAGTGCGTCGAGTATCAGCGGCCCCGCCTCGGAACGTCGCTGACGTCAGTTTTCCCGGCGTGGACTTGGTGATCTCCCTTGCGTCGTCCTCGAGGTGGTATCACGAGCAGAGAAATATCGCCGCGGTGATGGTGAGCGGGACTGCCGCTGCGATGTGCCCAGACTGCGCTGCTGCTCGATGAATTCTGCGATGTAGGGAGGCCTCTCGCCAAACCTAGGTCGAGGCGAATCGACGGGAAAACCCCGCAGGCAGAGTCATCGATAGGGGCACTCCCGATACACATGACCAGCTTCGCCGCAGTGGTAGCACAGCGGTCGTCGGTCGGGTGCTCGCCAAACCTGTGATTTCCTCGCAGGCGTTCGGCGGTCGTCGAAGTACGGTAGCGGAGTTGTCGGAGCGGCTTGCGCCGATTGCAACGCGACTGGCGACGCAACATAAGTAGGTGCGAAAGCTTGGGTGGGGCTCAGTAATGTTTCTGCGTAAGTCTTCCGCCGGGACTCACTTGGCAGAGGTGGCGCTTCACTGCTGGAAAGAGATGCCTGCAGTGCCTGCTGTACATCGTTGCGTACGACGCTGGCGAGGGAGCTGACTGGCGGTGGCGACGTACCGTGGTGCTTCTGCAGCTCGTCGCGAATCACTGAGCGAATCAGCTCGCAAAGCAAGGCGACGTCGCACCCGAAGCCTACCGGCGTATCCGGAGTGCAGGCGGAATTTACTTGTCAGTTGTACATGTTCCACCGTTGCTGCAGCGTCTTCTCCATTGCGGTGGCTTCGGTGAGGAACTCCGCGACAGTCTTGGGCGTATTCCGAACAAGACCGCCAAAGAGCTGTTCCTTTACGCCTCTCATCAGATGACGTACCTTCTTCTGTTACGACATGCTCGGATCGCCACGCTGAAAGAGACGCGTCATGTCTTCCACGTACATCGTGACGCTCTCGTTGGGCTTTTGGACGCGTGACTGAAGGGCTCGCTCCGCTTTTTCCCGGCGATCGGGGCTGAAGAAAAAGTCTCCAGTAGCTTGCGCTGGAATTCAGGCCATGATGAAAGGGCACTTTCGCGGTTCACAAATCACGTGCGAGCGCCATCCTGGAGGCTGAAGTAGATGTTCCTGAGTTTGGCGTTGTTGTCCCACTCGTTAAACGCAGCCACGTGCTCGAACTCCGCCAGTCAGTCTGTCGCCATGAAAAGCCGTCGGCACTTGGGGGTTCAGCAGCGTTAGGTAAGTCGGTGTCATCCTTTCCGTAGAAGTCGCAGTGGTCGTAGTCATCACTTTATCCTGGAGGTTTCCAAATTCTGGGGCGAGGCCTCGTATTCGCCGGCTTGTGCGGTGAACTTGAGTCAACTCCATTTGTGCGAGGTTCTTGCTGCCCAGTGGGGTCTCCTGCATAAGTTGGGTGTACCCAGCAAGCTCCACCAAATTGTCGCGTATACCCTGCCGAAGTATACACGCTGAATGGGGATGCAGGCGTTTGTACTTCACCAAACCTAACCGTTGACGCGCGATGCAGAGACGAACCTCGTTCTCCTGCTCTTCAGTCCCCTTGCTGTGCCACACCATGTGGCAATATCCTTATTAATCAGGAATCCGACTCCTAGTTCTCGTCTGTCTGCTAAGCCCCGGTAGCACAGGACGTGCCCGCTTTTTAGCACTGTATATGCTTCTTTTGGCCTCCTAACTTCACTGAGCCCTATTATATCCCATTTACTGCCCTCTAATTCCTCCAATAGCACTGCTAGACTCACCTCACTAGATAACGTTCTAGCGTTAAACGTTGCCAGGTTCATATTACAATGGCGGCCTGTCCAGCCGCCATTGACTACAAGTAAGCGAAGCTTACTTGTAGTCAAATGCTATAATTTTCGTTCTTGCGTTTTCGCGTCAAGGAAAGTGGCGCCCACATGTGCTGTCGCATACGTGGGCTAATCAATGTGAGAAGTCTTATAGTCTAGCGCTTCTTCATTTTAAAGATGATCTTTTTTTCGAACTTCCAGGCATGTTTTCTTACGTATCTTGCCTCTAGTGCGGAACGCATTTGCCAGGAAGGTGGTGACATATAGGAATCGTGCAGCGAAGAAACAGTTTACCGTTTCAAGCATGGGCTCATGATACAATACTTACTAGAGATAACTGTGCCGCTAGTGTCTACGGTAGCTGCTAGCATGGCGATTCAGCTAGCGTCGCAATGATGGTTAGTACATGAAATTGCATAAACCTTGTCCTTTGCTTCGGAACAAGAATACCTGGGTCCGAGCAGGCCGCCATTGGAATATGAACCTGGCAACGTTTAACGCTAGAACGTTATCTAGTGAGGCGAGTCTAGCAGTGCTATTGGAGGAATTAGAGGGCAGTAAATGGGATATAATAGGGCTCAGTGAAGTTAGGAGGCCAAAAGAAGCATATACAGTGCTAAAAATCGGCCACGTCCTGTGCTACCGGGACTTAGCAGAGAGACGAGAACTAGGAGTCGGATTCCTGATTAATAAGAACATAGCTGGTAACATACAGGAATTCTATAGCATTAACGAGAGGGTGGTATGTCTTGTTGTGAAACTTAATAAGAGGTACAAAATGAAGGTTGTACAGGTCTACGCCCCTACATCTAGTCATGATGACCAGGCAGTCGAAAGCTTCTATGAAGACGTGGAATCGGCGATGGGTAAAGTCAAAACAAAATACAGTATACTGATGGGCGATTTCATTGCCAGGGTAGGCAAGAAGCAGGCCGGAGACAAGTCAGTGGGGGAATATGGCATAGGCTCTAGGAATAGCAGAGGAGAGTTATTAGTAGAGTTTGCAGAACAGAATAATATGCGGATAATGAATACCTTTTTCCGCAAGCGGGTTAGCCGAAAGTGGACGTGGAGGAGCCCGAATGGTGAGACTAGAAATGAAATCGACTTCATACTCTGCGCGAACCCTGGCATCATACAAGATGTAGACGTTCTCGGCAAGGTGCGCTGCAGTGACCATAGGATGGTAAGAACTCGAATTAGCCTTGACTTGAGGAGGGAACGGAAGAAACTGGTACATAAGAAGCCAATCAATGAGTTAGCGGTAAGGGGGAAACTAGAGGAATTCCAGATCAAGCTACAGAACAGGTATTCGGCTTTAACCCAGGAAGAGGACCATAGTGTTGAAGCAATGAACGACAATCTTATGGGCATCATTAAGAAGTGCGCAATAGAAGTCGGTGGTAACGCCGTTAAACAGGAAACCAGTAAGCTATCGCAGGAGACGAAAGATCTAATCAAGAAACGCCAATGTATGAAAGCCTCTAACCCTACAGCTCGAATAGAACTGGCAGAACTTTCTAAGTTAATCAACAAGCGTAAGACAGCGGACATAAGGAACTATAATATGGATAGAATTGAACAGGCTCTCAGGAACGGGGGAAGCCTAAAAGCAGTACAGAAGAAACTAGGAATAGGCAAGAATCAGATGTGTGCGTTAAGAGACAAAGCCGGCAATATCGTTACTAATATGGATGAGATAGTTCAAGTGGCTGAAGAGTTTTATAGAGATTTATACAGTACCAGTAACACCCACGACGATAAGGTGAGCGAGAATAGTCTAGAGGAACTTGAAATCCCACAAGTAACGCCGGAAGAGGTAAAGAACGCCTTGGGAGCCATGCAAAGGGTGAAGGCAGCTGGGGCGGATCAGGTAACAGCATATTTGTTGAAGGAATTGTGGGAACACTGTCCTAGAAAGATTGGCCGCCCTGTATACACAATGCCTCATGACCTCGAACGTACCGGAACCTTGGAAGAACACTAACATAATCCTAATCCATAAGAAAGGGGACGCCAAAGACTTGAAAAATTATAGACCGATCAGCTTACTGTCCGTTGCTTACAAAGTATTTACTAAGGTAATCGCAAATAGAATCAGGAATACCTTAGACTTCTGTCAACCAAAGGACCAGGCAGGATTCCGTAAAGGCTACTCAACAATAGACCATATTCACACTATCAATCAGGTGATAGAGAAATGTGCGGAATATAACCAACCCTTGTATATAGCCTTCATTGATTACGAAAAAGCATTTGATTAAGTCGAAACCTCAGCAGTCATGAAGGCACTACGGAATGAGGGTGTAGATGAGCCATATGTAAAGATATTGGAATCTATCTATAGCGGTTCTACAGCCACCGTAATCCTCCACAAAGAAAGCAACAAAATGCCAATAAATAAAGGCGTCAGACAGGGACATACGATATCTCCAATGCTATTCACAGCATGTTTACAGGAGGTATTCAGAGACCTGGAGTGGGAAGAATTGGGGATAAAAGTTGATGGAGAATACCTTAGCAACTTGCGATTCGCTGATGATATTGCCTTGATTAGTAACTCAGGAGACCAATTGCAATGCATGCTCACTGACCTGGAGAGGCAAAGCAGAAGGGTGGGTCTGAAAATTAATCTAAAGAAAACTAAAGTAATGATTAACAGTCTCGGAAGAGAACAACAGTTTACGATAGGTAGTGAGGTACTGGAAGTGGTAAGGGAATACATCTACTTAGGGCAGGTAGTGACCACGGATCCGGATCATGAGACTGAAATGACCAGAAGAATAAGAATGGGCTGAGGTGCGTTTGGCAGGCATTCTCAAATCATGAACAGCAGGTTGCCACTATCCCTCAAGAGGAAAGTGTATAACAGCTTTGTCTTACCAGTACTCACATACGGGGCAGAAACCTGGAGGCTTACGAAAAGGGTTCTGCTGAAATTGAGGACGACGCAACGAGCCATGGAAAGAAGAATGATAGGTGTAACGTGAAGGGATAAGAAAAGAGCAGATTGGGTGAGGGAACAAACACGGGTAAATGACATCTTAGTTGAAATCAAGAAAAAGAAATGGGCATGGGCCGGACATGTAATGAGGAGGGAAGATAACCGATGGTCACTAAGGGTTACGGACTGGAATCCAAGGAAAGGGAAGCGTAGTAGGGGGCGGCAGAAAGTTAGGTGGGCGGATCACATTAAGACGTTTGCAAGGACAACATGCCCACAATTAATACATGACCGGGGTAGTTGGAGAAGTATGGGAGAGGCCTTTGCCCTGCAGTGGGCGTAACTAGGCTGATGATGATGATGAAGCTTCGCTTAACGTATATTCACGTATTTGCGTTGGTTCTGTACAGAAGTAAGTGGCAGACTGTTTGAAAGCAGCACTATTGCGGGTTCACAGGCGAAAATCCCAGGCCAACATTTATTTCACGGGCACCTTGAAAAACTCGGAAGTGCTACATCTACATAGCGCGCTTCAAAGAACTTAAATTGATGCTTTAGAATGCGTTCTAAAACGTAATATTTTATTACCTGCCACGGACAGAACATTTTTAAAGTATTTTTTTAAAATAAAGAAACCATGAACATTTGTCAGTGGAGTTCTTATGAGAGTAATGCAGATCATATTCACGTTATCTCTGTCAATAATGTGACCTAACTTGTAGGTGATACAATTGGAGTAGTTTGAGCAGTTATGTGGTTTGGTACGGGAGTTCGATTATTATTGGCCGAATAACTAATGCCGTTGTCTATTGCATTTGAGCATTTCGGAGCTCGTTATCATTGCACTAAGCTGAAGAATATTTTTCTATAAGCAAGTTCTTGTGAGAACCACGCAAACAATTACTTTAAACTTGAAGGCTCACTGAAATCAAAGTATTAATCAGAAATAGAACGCCTATGACGTCTATTTCATGGAAGTCTCCACGCCTTTAACCTTCTGTGGCCTTCCCACCTACACCAGCGGCACAGCGCCGCTTTGCAGCCATGAAGCCAGCGAACATGTATTTCTTTATTCGGTTATTTTCCACGTCTATGACAAGCTCTTTACACACGTGCGCTGGGTCAAAAGCTGACGGCGGAAAGCTTCCCGCGGTACCAAAGGAATGCGGCATGGAATGAAGGAACAGAATGGGTGAGTCACTAGTAGATGACGAATGTGCCTACGCTGCTTCCCAAAGCAACGAACGTGAACACGGCAATCCAGGAACCACATTCTTCATGGGGCAGTGTAAATAATGAAGGGGCGGAGGGCGGGTGTACGTGGGTGGCCGGATTGACGTGATAGCCGCTGTTTTTTGAATTCGAGCGACCCTACAAAGGTGAAAAAGTTATTAGCAGAGTTTTCACATATTCTTTATTGAAAACATCAACGGTTGGCTAGGAAATGTCGACGACGTTCTATTAGCTACCTCAGTGCATTAGGAAGCGACTGTTGATAATTAGGATGTTAAAAGGTAATGTAACTAGGAAGTTAACTAAGAAGTTAAAAGATCGCGACTTTTCGCCCTCTTCAACACTTTCTTCTTTGAACTTAAACACGCTCTCTTCTCGTCGCCGTGTCGAATCATTAAAATTCTTGCATTGCATTGTCAATTCTTCGGTTAGGCTCTCAAATGATAATTACATTAACATCGCGCCAGGATCATCAACGAGAAGCCATCATGAACTAAACTTGATACCCTACTACGCACGTACTAATATGTTCAAATTCAGCTTTTTTCCCCACTCAATCGAAGTCTGGAATTAATTACCTGGGTCCATTCGCTCATGCTCACCTCGAATTTTTGCAATCGCCATCCTAGATGCATAATCGTGCTCACCCATGTCCGGCAGCATTTGTATAACTTCTTGTTTATTTTCCGTTGATCAGGGCTCTTTTGTAATAGTGTTCACGTGTGTTTACCGCTGTTACTCCAATGCATTTTCTGTACCTTTTCTCAACCCACTCCTCCTATAGCGCAAATCGCGCTGCAGTATCTTTAAATAAATAAATAAAATAAATACATGTATGATGCTATTTATCCACGCAAGCTTGTTCCTCATAAAGGCCAAAACTTGGGTGCTATAATCATAACCGGCACCGATATTTTTATTCGTCTAATTTTTCAGTTTGGTGCCGCTGGAAAATCTGTCTTACGTACATAAAGGCACACACACACATACACACACACACACACACACACACACACGCATATATTGGAAAAGCGGCGAGGTTGGGGTGACAGGGAGCGAGGGCCATCGCACGACGGAGGACCGGCTGTCAGGGGCATCAGAAGTAGGGTGCAGACGGCGAGGTGAATAACGGCGAGCGTTGGAGTATGGGCGAGGAGCAGGGAATGGGCTCCAATATGGCGGCATACAGGTGGTGCGGCAGTGGCGGGATACATGACCAACGCGGTGGCAGTGGAAGCAGGTCGGTTTGCCGTCCGGGGTTCGCAATTCATCAGGATTGTGTGGTCTGGGAGGGAAATATTGGTCATTACAGGTTCTGCACATAGGAATGGATGACGAATCAGGTTGGGAGACAGAGCAGGCGGTAGGCATGCCAAAGTTTGCAACTTCTTGCCGCACAACTGCTTGAATAACGGCAATAGTGGGGGCCGCTTGGTCAAAGGTACCGCCAGCCGGTCGTGGATGAAGAGGGGCCTGACCCGCCGCTTCAATCACACGGCGAACGATACGTGTGACGTTCTCTTGAAATGGTCGTGTGGCGGTAAGAGCGGAGCAAGAAGACGTGGCAGGGGTGTTTGGGAGCCGGGAAAACAGGGCGACGACGTGGCGGCTTTTGGCTACCTCGAAGCGCGGCATTCTTTCACAACGGCGTCGACGGTAGAAACGTCGTTATAGGCGAGCAAGTTGAAGGCTTCATCGGCGATGCCTTTTAGGATAGGGCCCACCTTGTCAACCTCGGTCACGTGTTTGTCGACTATCCGGCTAAAGCGCGAGCACTTCCTGCATGTAGGAGACATACAATTCGGTCGACGACTGGAGACGGGTAGCAAGCTCTTGTCGCGCAGCCTGTTGGCCGCCTGACGGGTTGCCAAATAGGTCGCGAAGCTGCTCTTTGAAAATGTCCCAGCTGGAGAGATCGATCTCATGGGTGGAAAACCAGACACGCGGTGTCCCATCCAGATAAAAAATCACATTGGCAAGCATGATGGTAGGGTGCCAGTGGTGGCTTTGGCTAACACGCTCATACATGCTGAGCCAGTCGTCGACGTCAACGTCATTTTGGGCTGAGAATGTCCCAGTATCCCAGGGACTAGGAACCGTAACGTACGTAATGCTTGGCGCCGCAGGTGTAGGTGGTGACAAGGTGGTTCCATCGGAAGAAATGGCTGGGTAGACGACGATGCGGCCGCTTCAGAGCTCTGTGGCGATGACGGGGAACGTTGAACCTCCACCACAATGTTACGCGAAGGACGAGTCCGTAAGACGTGCAACTATTTACAGGTTATAGCTACAACAGTGGTTGCAGCGCTGACCGGTTAGATTGATAGCGTAAGCCCAGTTCGTTCTTTCTCCTCCTTTCTCCAGTGCTGGCGCCCACGCGCCTCGTTCGAACAATCAAATACCACACGCGTGTAGCAATATGTCACGGACACTATACTGTGACAGTAAGGAGTCGAAAGGCATTGGTCACTAGCAGGCACGAAGATGTTTACTTCCATAAGATTCGGCTGTCGCACTGCCTTCATAAGTGCGAATACATTAAAAATGGCGCTTTATGAGTCCTCGTATTATCAGTGTATTATTTGGCTTCGCTCCTTCTTAACGAAAAATAATCACCTAGGGAAAGCACACGTGAACAAAGATTGAATGACAAGTTCACATCAGAAGGCTGTTAAGCACGCGCCATGCGCAATGTAATCTTGAGTTCGAACTCACAAACATACTATAAACCAAATGATAAAGAACAGACACCAGATTCACGTAAATTAGCTGTCGAACAACCAAAGGGGGTACGTCTGGCGGACTGAACAATATGCTTTCGACTCAAAAAGAAAACATGAATGTACCTATGCAGAATAAGGCTACTACAGAAGACCGACAATTACCTTTTGACCAAGGAGAATAGAACCACTTTCAAGCAGGAATGCAAAGAAACAAATGAAGGAAGTGCGAACAAGTGAGGTCACCTGCGTTGTTTCTTGGAAAGCAACGTAAGTTTACTGGCAATTTATTTTATGCACAAGTTGACAGTGTTAAATGTAATAAGCTGGATAGGAGAGAAAAATTTCCAGTTATCGTGTATTATATAAGTAAATGTTTATTGAAAATTTGGCTGCTCTAAAACCGGGGCCTCACAATATAACAACCTGACAATGAAATCTCAGGATCGTTAAGCGCATGTATCTTGACGGTTTAAAACGAAATCATGTGTAGTAAATAATAAGTTCATTACTCAAGCGAATGAAGGGAAACCTTACTCACACAAGTGGCCTGTCCGCTAATTTATTTATTTATTTATGTATTTATTTATTTATTTATTTCTTCATACATACATACATTCATTCATTCATTCATTGCAGCATACTCCTAAAGGCCCTCCCGAAGAGGGTATTACATAGGTGGAGAGGGGGACACACGAACATAGTCTCATAACAATTTGTGAGAAAAGTACAACGAACGTGACAGAATACGAAGACACGACTATGTGTAGTGAAATCAAAGTTCGGATAAAACCAGAATACGTAGAAAAATAGATAAAATTTGAAAATTTAGACATCTAGAAATCAGAATACATAAAAGGCACTCAAAAGAGAATAATTGGAAAACAAAAGCTGATGGTTAGCAAAGGTACCACTATAGGACATTGAACAAGGCACAGAATATAGAAAATAACTAGTGCGAAAGCAGAGCAACACAATATGGCGAATAACTAATAACGAAAGTAAATTTTAATATCGCACAGAGGAGTCAGATTCGGACATACGAACGCGGAATTAGTTGAATTTGATCTGGGTGAGCATCATTCATGAGAGGGCCAGGTTGCAGCAGCACCAACACGATGTTAAATCGTTGCTTGTCCTTCGTGCAGTGCCTCGGCTGTTTTGCTAATCACAACTTCGGGAACGTCACATGGCCAGGATTAGCTACGTACGATCTTGCTTCATTATTTCTGGCCAGGCAGTCAGTCATCACGATGGACATATCAGGGAATGTGGACAGCAAGGGCCAAGAGCCCTTCGAATAAAAAGCTTTGTTAACATGAACTCCTGGCGAAGTCACAATGCTTACTGTGCGCTCTAAGCACGCGGAAACTGTTGGTTAGCCAGTTACTGTAAATGTATTTACTTTGTTGTGAACTAATTTCACTAGGCTTTGTTCAGGCGAGATATGCCGAAACCAGCCTATTTATTTTTTTAAGGGCTTGGTTGTAAATCTATGAGCTGGAATTGTTGCGTATCCTAAACTATACAAAATGCAGCTATGGGTATACCTTTTACAATGAAAAAAGGCACCTGAAGTTCAGATGAAGTGCAGAATATATTAGAACTATAGAACAAACTTTACAAGTTGCTTTAGAGATGAAACCTATTTCTCGCAGCTCCAGCTGGTACACGTTTCATTCAAATTTGATGGCTTCATTCTTGATTGACTATATCATACCTTCAACAATGAGGCAGGATTGTTTATAGACCTTCGTTTTATGTTAACTTTTCTAGGGGTGTGCGAATATTCAAAACTTTCTAATAATGAATCGAATAGTGTCCTATCTGATTGGTTCTTCGAATAGAAAAGTCACTATTCGTAAAGGCGAATATTTTTCGAATACTTTCCGAATATTTCAGAACGTCGACTGCGCGACCAAAGAAACATAGTTTAGTGTAGTATAGTATTGTATTGCGAGTCTAGTACATAAATTTACCACGAGAACTTGCGTAGAAGAGCTGGCAACGTTACTTAGGTAGCAATATTTTACCTCCTGTACAGGCCATCTTTCGCCCTTCTGAAGAGCCTTGTGTACGCTGTGCATGCAAAGAAACTACTTGATAGTGTGTAATGTTCCATTTGTGCATTTAATAAACCCCGCTTCATAACTTAACTATTGCTACAGAACAATATGTGCGGTCACGAAAAGGCGAGCAGTGCGAAGACGACGACGACGATGAGAAGCTAGCGCGGGCTGTTGCCTCTTGTCCAAGCGCAGTATTTTCTTGTAAATATACTTGTACATAGCTTTTCGTCTGCGTCTTCCTACGTAACAATATAATAAGAGAGCCTTGCATACTTGGAGAATACTTGGATGTGCACATCGTTTTATATTAACCATTATAACGGCTGTTTACTATTCCAAAACTATTTGAAAAGTATTCGATATTCGGTGCATTCTATTCGCCTCTGGCACTATTCGATTCCTATTAGATTCGGTCTCAAAATCATTATTTGCGCACCTCTAAATATTCCCTTTGCATAGGCTTACGAGTTTAACGTAAGCGGAAAGAAAACTGGTTTCGTCGTCCGAGAGGCATTTGTTGCTTCAAGTGCTCTTAGCTCTTAGAATGTGGCAGGCTCCACGCTATCTTCATCGTAAACACTGCAACCATTTTCCTTTTCCTAACGTTTCTGCACCAATACAGCGGCAAAGAAATTATATGTCCTGCAAATAATAAATTTCGCCGTCAAATTTCTTCTTTCGCAAGGAACCGCATCTTGATTGTCTTCCATAAAACAACCTTCAACTGCATGCTTTATCCTATATGATAAATGCTTGCCGAACAGGACCATCCGAATGCATTTCAGAATCGAAACATCATAGTCAAGTCAAGATAGAGCTGTCAGACAAGCTAACATGGAGCTGGTACGATGAAATAAACAAAAAATGCAGCAGATCCAACGTGCTCCGTTGCAATCAATATGCGGCGAAGCTTAAGGGGCAGTGTTCGCGAAAACTTTCTCTTCTGGCTCAATAATGCAAGAAGCGAGGAGCACAGCAATAAAATGCACCTTTGAACGCAATTAGCGCAATACGGGTTGCAAGAGTTGCAAGAGCAAGTCTGGATTGAAAACATCATGTCTGATCCACTAGAAGTATTGTCTGGGGTTCCACAAGGGTCGGTATTGGGGCCGCTATTGTTCTTGATTTACATCAATGATATTTCCAGTGTTCTGGAATCACCTGTTAAAATGAAACTTTTTGCCGACGATTGTTTGCTTTATACGACTGTGGCAGATAAAACCGACCACAGGAAAATTAATCGGTGCCTCCAAGGTTTACATGACTGGTGCATAAAGTGGGGAATGGTAATAATATATTCAAAATCGACGTTTGCTCATATAACAAGAAAGAAAACTGTGCCTTCCTTTGACTATAAAATTGGTGAACTCTTTGTTGAATGTACGTAGCTTTAGGTACTTAGGGGTGATCATTAATCATGACTTGTGCTGGCGCCCCCAAATGGAGGAGGTCTGCTCTAGGGCTTACAGGAAACTTCTTTTTAAGAAAAAAGTTCCAGTATGCACCAACACATTTGTAGCTCAATGCGTACAAAACATTTGTTCGCCCAGTTTTGGAGTACGCCTACTCAGTTTGGAGTCCTCGCCAACTGTACTTGCGAGATAAACTCGAAAAAATTCAGAGAACCGCGGTGCGTTTTGTCTGTTCGCGTTATCGGAGAGCCGATTCTGTAACACACATGTTGAAATGTTGTGGCTTAGAATTGCTAGAAACACGACGAGAAAAACAACGCATGAAATTATTTTTACAGATAACCAGAAATCAAATAAAAATAAACAAAGAAACATACATTCGCCCCCCTTTAAAACCAGTGCGCGTTTAAACCACAGTGCTAGTGTACAGCCTTATAAAACACGCCTTGATGGTTTTGAATATTCGTTCTTTCCTTTATGTATTAATATATGGAATGGCCTTCCGGGCTGCACTCTAACAGCACAAAATGCTAACGAATTTTATAGTCTATTGGAATTGTATTACAGGCAACGGGATAATTAAGAATCGATCATGCTTACTGTTATTCTGTGTATATTTGTACATCCTGTCTGTAATTTGTGTTTGACAATGATATATAACGTTGTATTGTCGTTGTTGAAATTTTTATTTTTATTTTTTTTCCTCTCCTGTAATGGCCCTCAAGTGAGGGCTACAGTATTCTTAAATAAATAAATAAATAAATAAATAAATAAATAAAAAAAGAGGATGGCTTTCTGCGCCAGTTATTTCTATTACACGATTTCCGTTTGGAGGCGCGGATGCCGCACGGTTGCTAGGCGGCGCAGCACGTGCACAACTCGAGGCCATCGCCTCCGGTGCCCTTCCTCCCGTCTCATCGCGGCTCTCCAAGTGGCCACCCCCTTGCCCTCTCCATAAGTGGCCAAGAACCCGCATGGCGAGGTCAGCTTCCCCCCCTCCCCCTCTTCCTTCAACTGCTGCGGGTGAAGTTTGAGCCACCGCTCCTAGATGGCGCCGCCATCCGCAGCCGAGTGTGACCTATTCGGCGATAAAGCACGAGCAGCAGCAGTAGAAGGTGGCAACCACAGTCGAGGACATCCGGGATGTGCCGCAAGGAAAGCTTCTCTTCGACAAAAACAGGATACTCAACTCTATTTCGTATATACCATAGCAAATATATTGGCCAATGAACGATGTGTGTTTGGATATATGAAGTGTAGTTTTCGAGGTAGAAATATTAGTAGTAAAGAACGTTATATTTGTTTATTAGTATGTGTCTGCCTTAATGGGAATTAAATTAAAAGCCTGAATTTCAGAGCTATACTTTTATAATTGCAGACGGAAATAAGACCCTGCGAACACACACAAGGGCCACTGACTGCAGCGGCAACGCCTGTCCAAGTGTCCAAATCTAAACGTGCCAAGCGCCTTAACACGCAAGCTTGCTTTCCTGCAAGCCAAGGTTTTCTTTGGCGCTTGTCGACGCATGCGCCCATGGCATAATAGTTTGAATATCAGATTTCGGTGCCAGAAGTCCTCTGCTCGAATGTTGCAACTGTACCATCTTATTAATGTATATTTAGTTATTCATAACGTCGTACTGATGAGTTAGCAAAGTCGCAATGCCGTTTGAAGGCAAAAAGATAAGGTTTACGCAAGTGGATGTAGTAACGATCAATCCGATGATAGCGTGATTTCCCTCCTAGCAGTTGCCGTAGACACTAGTGCCACAGTTATCTCTAGTAATTATTGTATCAAACGTCCATGTTAGAAACGCAAACTGCTTCTTCACAGCACGCCTCCTATATGGCGCCACCTCCCAGTCATATTCGCTTTAAGATGAAGAAGCGCAAGACTATAAGATTTCTCACATTGAATAGCACACGTGTGCGAGAGTGCCAGCGGGCGCTGGTTTCCTTTATGCACAAGACGCAAGAATGAAATTTATAGCATTTGAATAACCGTTTCGTGTAAGCTTCGCTTCATTCAAATTCTAACACGTGAGTTGGATGTGCATAAACGTTAGTTCGCGCAGTGTATAAAGCGGCACTATTGCGGTGTACAGGCGAAAATACGAGAACAACATTTATTTCACGGGTGCCCTGAAAAACCCGGAAGGGCTACGTCGACATAGCACGTCAAAGAACCTAAATTAAAGCTTTAGAATGCGTTCTAAAACGTAATATTTTATTACCTGCCACAACCACAACATTTAAAAAGTTATTTTCTTTCTCATGCTAACTAACCCAATAATTTTTAGCTGTGGAATTCTTATATGAGAGTTATGCAGGTCATAGTGACGTTATCTTTGTAATTGAATTGGCGTGATTTGTAGTTTATACTACTGGAGTAACTGGAGCAGTTATGTGGAAGAGAGTTCGAGGATTATTGGCCTAAAAACTAATCCTATTCACTACTGCATTTGAGCATTTCGGAGCTCGTTTCCATTGTATTAAGGTGAAGAGTATTTTTATAGACGCAAGATCTCGTGAAAGCCAGGTGAACAATTATTTGAAATTTGCAGGCTTGCTGAAAGCAAACATTTCTCCGAAGTAGAACGCCTATGACGTCTACTTCGTGGAAGTCTGGACGTCTGTAACCTTTTGTCACCTTCTCACTGTCACCAATGGCACAGCGCCGCATTGCAGCCTTGAAGCCAGCCAACATTTCCTTGTTTATTCGGTTGTTTTTTTCGTCTATGGCAAGCTGTTTGGCATTTACCTGTGTGCTGCACGTGTTGAATGCTGATGCCGCAAAGCTAGCCGCTGTGCAAAAGGTATGCGCGATGGAAGGACCGAATAGAATCAGTGCGTCACTAGTATATGAGGAAAGTGCGTACGCTGCATCCGAAAGGAAAAAGATAAACGCGACAATCCCCGAAGCACATTCTTCATGGGGCGGTCTAAATCATGACAGGTGCAGAGTGGCGACGTACGGAGGTGGCGAGATTGACGTTATAGGCGCTCTTTTTCCGAAGCGTTTTCAATTTCAGAGAGCCTACAAGGGTGAAAAACTAATTAGTGAGCTTCCCATATAATGTTCATTGAAAACTTCAACGGTCGGCTAGAAAATCGGCGACGTTCCATTGGCTACCTCAGTGTATTAGAAACCGGTTGTTGATAATTAGGAAGGAGAATAAATTACGGTATTTGATCACGCAAGCTTGTTCCTTGCCTAGAGACGACAAGCTACGTGCTAGATTAGGGAACGTAACATATATTTCTATTATTTTATTTTAATTTTTCAATTTGGAACTGCCGGAAAATGCACCCTAGGGACCTGTAACGCAATACTATCCCACTCTGTTTTAATTTCAATACCCTGGCATCAAACTTACGTTATACCGACGCAAGCATCGAGCACTAACCCGCAGCGTCGTTTGAAAAGCCCAATTAAACGCCGTCCTCATTTATAGGAGGTCACTTTTCTTTCTGTCAAAGCGAATAGCATTGCCTGCATTGAGCAGTTTCCTTATCTAATTGGTTGGCACGAAGCGAGAAGCATGCTCAAGTTGAAAGAGTTTCGATGGGGCCGAACCAGCATAGTGAAAATGGATAACCGGATGAGGAGGATGGTGCCGGCCTCTGCGATTGGACCGCTTCCCCTTAGCTTGAGGTGGCTGGTCGATACTCGCGGCGGCGTTGAACTGAAGGTTATAAATGCCGTTAAAACGGATCCTCAGCAAAGTGTCGGCTGACGAACGTCGTATATGTGCCGAAAGGGCTCAATAAAAATTAGCTACCACCCAAAAATTTTATTATACGCAAATAAATCCATGCTCCCCGGCAACTCCGACTTGCCAGTGCATGAGCAATCGGCGGGAAGCTATCTTCTATTTCTTTCGGAACGGGGCGTTGCCCGGCTATCTAGAAAAAAAGACTGGTTAAAAAGACGGATTAGAATGTGAAGACGTCTACCTAGCGGTCGATTTAGGCACCACTAGCGTTCTTGAAGCACTTGGGTCCAGCGGGAGCAGTGGTAGAGCAAACATGTCCGCAATAGCCATTAATAAGAGGCGATAGAAGGATTGGTTGAAGTAAAGTTGGGAAACGACAAAAGACGGAGACCTACAAAACCACAGTTCGCAGTAGGGGATCAGAAAATTTGGGCGTGGTAGGTCACAGTGTTTTTTTTTTCATTGTTTAATCTAGGTAGGACATTAGGAAGTATAATAGCAAGAGCTTGGTGGCGCAACCCAACGTCCCGCTCCGAAGGGTACTCTCATAACATCCATCCACCCATCCATGTCGGCGTATGTCAGGGACGACGTGCGATCTTGAAATGCATCATGGGTTGTGGCATTTCCCTCCTTATAACGTTGCATGATGGATACCATGGCTAACAAAGGGCAGCACGAGTTTTAGTTTCCCTACACCGGTTCCAAGTTAAAAACGGTTGCGATAGAAAGACAAGGAGAATGTGAGCACCTTGCATATTTCAGAGAAAAGTTACACGACAAGAATACGGGATGGCGCGAGCCTTGGAAACTGTCACATAACTATACTAGCGTGCGGTGCCTTTACATAAACGCAGCAAGGTTCAAGACCACGTTTTCCTAGAATTCCGATACCTTCAAAGATATGAGTATGTCAGGGTTCCAATCAATATTCATCGTTCGCAAGTATCACGTAGTATGGACAATACTGTGAAAGCTATTCTTTATTTGTGGATCTGTTCCCCTACTGAGGATCCTAAGTTAAAACGAGACTATAGTGCTCAAATTATTTAGCGTTTGCCCATTCCTAAGCTTCAAAATAAAGGTGGAATGTTCCCGCCCGCTTTAGCCAGCATTAATGAAATTGTTTTACAGACCTGTTACCTTTAATATTTACCTTTGATGCGAAATGTATAGAAGGTAAATGTGGGATACCATCCCACAAATGGTCGACGTCACCTAAACTCAAATTTATTGGGCGTGTTTATCCGTTAAACACATCTAATGATAATCGAACAATAGTCGAGGAAGTAGATGACATACGCTGAATGACAATTGCGTAACCCTGATGTGAGTTCGTTCCAACGCTTGTTATTTTTTGGTGTAGTTTCTATTTGTTTTTATTGTTGGTTCTGTTTTCCCCTACGGCACCAACAGAAGAAGATTTAATCTATTTTTCTGCGTGATGCAAAACGCTATATTAATATGTCCATACCAAAGCTGTGGAAGAGCGTCGGACAATCTTTACAGCAGGCCGAATTTTTCAGAGATATTCGAAAACTAAGTATTTTGTATATGTTGGATACGTGCTTATGAATACTAAAATGTGGCTTGTTTAGTTCTGCTAATGCCAGATTTTTAGTCGAGCAGTAGGCAGTATTCATGTGTTCTTTTTCTTTCGTATACGAAAACATCAGACAGGATGGGCCTTTGCGCTTTTTGAGAAAACCTTAAAAACATTGCTGAGCCTCCTCCTAAAAAAACAAAAAGAGACGAGATTCATCTTGAATTGCGGTCAACGACAGAAGAAGGCGCACCTAAATTCCATTATGGGCAAACATACTTCTGATAAATTGACGCTGCCTATAGAGCGGCATGGGGCAATTCTAGCAATTAAACTACTACCTGGTTATGCATTAGACGTATCATACTTGATAAGATTGCGCAAGCTTACGTTCCCGTGATTAAGACGATCTAACTAGCTGATACAGTTAGATTCATGAATTCTTTTCCATACTGCAGATTTATCGATAATTCAAACATTAAGAACTAATAATAATTCACAAAGATGCTCAAACTAATATTGAAATATTCAGAAGTACAATTATATTGTTCAATGCAGTTGACGCATGTCACTTGAAGATGGAAAGAACAAAACGTCGTCAGGATAAACAGAGCTGCATGCCATCGCAAATTGGAATGTGACCTATCAGAATGTTAACTAATGCTCGAGACTAAACAGAACCTTTTCCAACTCACCTTGACTTATGATAATTTGACGCCGAAAAGTTACTCTGGGAACAACAGGGTGCACGAAGTCTCATAATATTCTGATAGGATGGTTCATTTATAGTATCATACGATGAAAAAAGAAACACCATCAAGAAATTTGATGCCCCAACTATCACAAACAGGAACAATATTAGCACCAACTAAATCAGAGCTGCGCGCAAGTTGTGTGTTGGCCGTAGTATGGAGAGCCGCTAGTTGGGCCGGATGTCTTATATGTATCGCATATAATAATCACGTCGTCAAACTTAGGACGCAAAGATGAACACGAGAACCACGACAAAAGTCGGCACACAATATCCTATATTGTTGCGAGAGGAAAGGCGAGAGAGGCTGCCTGACAGAGAACAACACCTACCTTCTCTTCCGGCTCGATTTCAGATACGGACAGTGCAGACATTACTGAATATCTATGCATCTCCCCCGAGACGCTCCTCCAATGTGTTCATTCGAATGGTCTTGACTGCACTGTTCCCAGGTTTTTTGGTGAAGAAGCTACTGGGACCAGAGCAAGTATTAATTCGTGATTTGGTTTTCCTAAATTTACCCACCTGGGACAGTAAGCTTTTAGTTCAATGAGATATTTCCTAATAATGCTAAGCTTCTGCTTCTTAGATACTTGAAAGCTTTGTCAGATTACAACCTTGAGAACCTCCCTAAAATTACAGTATTAGCCATAGTTGCTTATGTCAGGGAAGGGAAAGCAGGCGTGCGCCTGTCTTCGTCAACAATAAATTGGTCTTTGTCTCTTGACTGCCCCACTTTACACCAGTATTTCAGACAGATTTATTGGCTATCATTCTAGCTCTATGATTACTTCCCTCATCTATTTATTGATCCATAACAATGATCAAAACCTTGTCCGTTTGTTCTTCTGTAACAGTGCTAAATTCATCTACCATTCTTCTATAATTTTATTGATCTATTATCCAACGTTTTCGCCTCATCCGTTTGGTATGGGCAGCAGGACACATGGGACTCACTTTAAACGAGTCAGCAGACGCACCAGCGGCGGCATGTATTAAAGACCCGGTACGGAAGACCTTTAAACTTAATGGCACACATAATGGCTGCAATATTTAGAAAACTTTGTGTCGGAGAAGAATATGAAAAATGATGTGTGATAAATAACACCGATTTTCAGCACCTTTGGTTCCCTTGACACCGCAGGTGTTGTTCTACAAGAAAATTTGAAGTCTTATTCTAGAGAATGCGTTACCAAATACGAATGATGCATTTTTATTCCCATAAGTCTAGTTTGGCACCTTCCCCTCAGTGGTTTTATTCAACGTACTTTAATCTATCGCACATTTTTTTATAGAGTGCCGTAGGTTGGACGGGCACAGAAAGCAACTTCTACAAGGTTCCCTTCACCAACATGGATTGGTCTTTACGCTTACTGTGATACTGTCTCTTAGGGCGTTGACACATGGATGCTGCAATAGAAACGTGTGTAACTCCATGTTTAGTTTTATAGGTGAAACAAAGGGACTACCACGTGAGCTCTATTGTTTTGCTTTCGGCAATATAAACACAAAGATATTGACTTCAAATTTTAAAGTAACACAGACTGAAAATTGTTCACGCCGATTAGTATCATTTCATAACATTTCTTAATTACAAGTTCTCTTTAAGTGTTCTTCCCTTCCTACCTATCACTGCCCTATTCATGGCCGATCCCACGTAGTTGGTTTAGCCATATCCGTAGGGACGAAGACAATCTAAACTAAACCGACCGCAGCAACCAACGTCGTTAACGTAGTCTTCTACACCGAACCAGCTTAAAAATGGGCGCTCGATTTGATGATGATCGTTAGGAAACGAACATGTAAAACAGGAGTGGAAATATTCCTTCCCCTGAAAATGCACAGCCCCGATAGCAAAACACGCTTGAATCAGGTCCCAAAGAAGACAAGCGGATAAAAACGTAAAGATTGGAAAGAAGCTGATGACTAGCGTCAATACGAGAGTAGAGGAGAAGTAAGTCATCATTAGTAATAGCGCTTCATCCCAACGGCGCGCACAACTTCAGGCACGGGCTTAGTTCGGGAGCGCAGTGTAGAGTCTTCTGGGATCGCTCTGTTGTTGGCATAGTTTTGGCGTTGCAGAATTACGCATGTATCTAAATAACGGCGTAGGAGTATTTCGGAGCGGCATCGTTGACGTATGGGGCTCGACAACCATACGTCAGCTGGTTGGCAGCTGTGTACACGACCTCTCAGCGGAGGAGATTGTAACGGTGGGCATCATAGCTTTGCTTACAATGAATACGCATTTGCGCAAGATGACGAGCAGCTTCTTCTGCCAGTGCAGTTGTGCATGTGTGAGGCAATAACATTGCGTCTAATGTGGTGGCAACTTCTGGCCCGTACAGCAAGCGAAAGGAGTTGAATCATTTGCTTTTTAAAGCGTAGCATTATGAGTGAACGTTATGTATGGAAGCACATCGTGCCTGTTCTTGTGGTCTACGCCGACGTACATGGACAGCATGCCAGCAGTTTTCTTGCTTAATCGCTCAGTCAGACCCTTTGGCTACGCATGGTACTAAATAGCTTTTCGGTGCGCAGTGCCACTTAGTTACGGGACTGTGTCCACAAGCTGTGCTGGAAAGAGTGCACCGCGATTCCTCATATTCTGGACGATCAGTAACATGACTGAAAGAGGGTGGTACGAGTTCTGGTTCCCCTTTGCGGCTGCAGAGTTAAAATGTTGAAATTTAAAAATAGAAACACACAAAAAAATATAAGCTCCTTGTAATATTCCAACAAGCTTTACCTTACCATAATGCGCGATTGTACGAGCCCCCAAAAATTTCCATTCAGCATACCGGCCACGGACTAGTAGATAAACGTCCTCTATGTTCACAGTCGCGTGTCTCTAAACTAATTACACGTTCAAAGATATCAGCAAGTTATCGCGGTTCCAATCAGTACTCATCGTTCACCTGGTATCACATATTATAGACAAAGTTGTGACTTGCAATAATTATAAAGGAACGGTAATCACCTCCTCAGAGTCCTCACGTACAAAGATGCAATATTGCTTACAATAACGTGTTAGCATTCTTAGACTTCGTCACGCACTTTCCGCGTGATATCTATCTCTGTATGTATGTTTCTATCTACGTGTGCGTCTATGTCTCTATCTATCGGAATGTGTTAACGCATAGTTGGATCACAGGGTAAGAAGCGATGGAATGGCTTGCACATCGGATAGCTGCACAAAGGTTACAAGGTTCAAAGCCAACCATCCGACGATCTCGAGTCACGTAGTATGTGGCAATGTGTACATACGTGCCGCTCTTCAACGAACCTCTTTGACGCCGACATAGGTCACTGTAGACGCTTTAGTGAGTAGGTACCTCTGGTCGACAAAACAGTCGCCGACTTCGAGCAAGGGACATATGCCACTCCGTCTAAGCAATTCTACAACAAACCTCTTTGCCGACAACTTGAGTTACCTGAAATAATGATAATCGCTTTAGCGCTAACAGTCATCGTAAGATTGGTTCTGCCGCAATCTTTTTTCTTTATCTTCTATAAACGCTCAATAATGGGAGAACCCAGTTAGCTTCAGTCATTATTAGAAAAACGACTTCTAGCACCATTATTATGACGTAGTTAATGTTTTTACCTTTCAATGTAAAGTTTTAAAAGGGAAGAATGGAAGGTGAGTGCATATGGGGCTGATGACTGCTGAATTTCAATTTAATGGGTGTGTCTCTGTTAGATATATACAATGTTGCTCACAGCCTAGGAGGCTTACGGCATGTGCGTAAACGCAATTGTGTCACCGTGTTGTAAGTACTTTCAAGTGTTTCTATTGTTGCTATTGAGATTGCACAATTTGTTTTCCAAAGTTCGATTACATTTTTCCCAACAGCGCCGACAGAACAGGGCGGTATTTCCTCTTTTTGTGATTGTGGTGAAGTAAACAATAATTTGATGTCTATATAGAAGCTGTGGAAAGGCATCAAACGCTTTTTTAAAGTCTGCCGCATTTTTCAGTGATATTACAAAACTCTTAAGTATTTTGTTTATGTTCGATGAGTTTCATGAAGATGAGAACAATGCTTCTGCAATCCTGTTGTTCTGTACTTTTTGTTCAAGTAGCAGCGCGTTGTCATATGTTCTTGTCTTTGAGGGAGCCACCGATAGAGTGGGTCAGCATTCATTTAGATATAACACTTAACAAAAAAAAAAGAAAAACGCTGAGCCTCCCCTCATAAAAAACGAGAGGGCTAACCTTCTATCGCGGACCACGACAGAACAAGACTCACATAAGTTCCAATACGCGCAGCATGCCCATTTTTATAAATCATGATGAGACAGTCGCGACGCAGCAGTAGAGCGGTGGTGACAAAGTCGGCCAAATAAACAACAACCGAGCTGTGCTTTAGAGATAAGGTTTTCAATATGATTTAACGAGCAAAGTATTGCGTCAATAAGAACATTAACGCATTCGAAGCAGTAAGCTTATAAACTATATATTGTGCTTTTTTCAGAAGTATTAACAGGAGGATTTAAATAAAGAATAACCATGAAGAGAATTTTGCTAACATTCAGTGCTACTCAAAGATAATGTAATCTTGAAGTATTAAAACGTATGTGTGTACTGTGCTGTCCAGCGAGTTAATGTTACTTGAATATGTGAAGAACGGAAGGTCGTCTGGCTAGAAGCAGTAGTGCATCATCGCACAATGGAACTTAGCCTATCAACATGTTAACTAATACCAGAGAAATAACAGATCCCCTTCGAACTCAGCATGACCTACAGAAATGTAGCGTCGGAAAGCAGCGCTGAAGACAATAGGGAAGACAATGCGTCAAAATATTCTGTTATGACGAAGAAAATCCGTATTACGATAAGTGTCACCAAACAAGACAAAGGAACACTACCTAGCAGTGTTATTCTCCCAATTGTCACTCACCAGAAATTACCGTCCCCCAAATGAGTCTTGAGCAAATCGTGTGCCTTGTGACTTATGCAGAACTCCTGCTTGAGCTGGATCAATTATGTGTATTGCATACAACAATCCCGTTAGCCTAAGAAAAATAGCACGAATGCAGGAACGAAGATAAAGTGGTCACCCAAACCTAATAGGAATAGTCACTATGTTTTAATGAGAATAATAATCAGCAGTAGCCCAAAAAATAGGCATTATTCAAACATAAATATTTCTTTACATTACATCTTAAATTATTATCTTTCTATATCTAAAATGGTTGAAAAAACTCCGCTGGTGCAAAAAGCACTGAAGTCAATGTTGCACGCTCGTATTTTAAGCTTTGAGGGACCTTAGTGCTGGTACAACTGCCATTCATTACAATAAGTATGTCCCAACTAAATGCCTTCCACTGGAAGGCGTTTGTTTAAGCTAAGCCACATTGTTCTTTTTGTTTTTTGTTTCTGCATGCGCGAATACCATATGTGTGTCATTCTCCTATGTTCGCGTCATGTCTACGGTGGAAGATTTTAATTCTAAATTGAGAACAAGAAATAACAAGAATTGGGCTAAGTTGCTCACGAAATTCCGGTTTTAACCAGAAAAGGTTAAGGGAAACTAGATCTGCCAGAGAAATGAGGCGGTTATAGCGCTACTGATGCGATCCTAACACTCTGCGGCGGAAGCAGCCTGGTGAGCTAAAAGGCAGAGATCAAGCTGCTGTGCAAGCAATCTTTACATTCCTTAAATGAAGCTACCTTTCCTAGTGTGTGCGTGTGCGTGTGCGTGCGTGTGTGTGTGTGTGTGTGAGTGTGTGTGTGTGTGTGTGTGTGTGTGTGTGTGTGTGCGTGCGTGTGTGTGTGTGTGTGTGTGTGTGTGTGTGTGCGTGTGTGTGTGTGTGTGTGTGTGTGTGTGTGTGTGTGTGTGTGTGTGTGTGTTCCATATGTACCAACTTCTCAACAATTCCAGGGCTTGAATTTTCTTAGCTTTTTCGTAAGATCGCTTGTGTATCGTGCAGTCGAAACACGTTGCAGGATTTATAAATTGAATTGCCTTTTCCGGTATTTTTTTAGATAGTACCTGGACACTTTCTGCTCATCTGCCCTCCCACCTCATTCACACAATGCCTCACGGGGCCTGTAATGTATATTATATAAGCATATAAATAAATAAAAGCAGTAACATGTGGTACAAATTAATCGGACTCCTCCTCTATGGCGTGCCTGGTATTCAAATCGTGATTTTGACGCGTAAAGCACATGTGTTTAGGTATTTATGTTGCATTTTCTGAGAATTAAACATGTGTTTAGAGGTATTTGGCTTTATCACAGCTATGTGAAAAGTAGTAGCGGTCGCCTTTGTAACAAGAATAAAATAATTTCCTGTTTCCCTCCAATACCAGAAATCTTGTCCATTTCGACCAAGCAGTGAAATGTTAAGCCGTGCGTTCATGTAGTGTGCACTACTCACACGCTCTTGAATTAGTCATCGCAAGATATATTCAGAATTTTCAATCACCGAGCAGTAAAGAAGCACACATCCTAGTTGATCAAATTAAGAATGAAACACTTGATAACAATGTTTACCACAAAGGTGTAGCATTCCGTTGCATAATGCAAAAACCTTACAATGAAGAAACGATACAGCGCTGCATGCAAAATTGTACAAGTGAACACGTCAGAAAAAGTAACGATAAATTCCTTCTTTTACTAAGTCCGTATGCTGTCAAGTTACTTATTTCACAGTATAATAGTGAATTTAGTAAATATATGTTCCAGCAGCTATTTCATTTTTTTGTTCTTTTTGTTGGTAATTATGCTGTGAACTGTATGTCGGAGCGTGAAGGTAGCCGTCGTTGCGGACCACACTGTTAAAACGTCTCTCGCCAAGCCATAATTATAAGCGTCTGTCTTTTATCTGCGTCAAACACATCGGACATGTATACTTACTACGGGACCCACGTTCGGCTATATCTGCCGTTCACCGAAAGTTCGTCGATGCTGCAGCACTACTAAGAAGACATAAACCACTTAAACAATTCTGGCTGTTTCGGTTTTCGAGTGTTTGCGGAAGCTGGCCTTCCAAGACGATTGAGACTGACATTTACGTTCACCAACGCATCATTGCGTCTGAACGCTTCGATACATATTAGTCGACTCCTAACCTCACTTTTGGCAATCAGTCATGGTCATGTGGAGGCTATAGAATGACATTACAGTATCGGTTCTGTTTTTAAGCCACCGAGACATGTTTGGTTGAACAGTGCTTCAGGACAACACGTCGTAGATCCATATTAAAAAAAGTCTTGCCTTAATGACACAGAGCCAAATGGACCCATTATGTAACACCAGAAGAAGAAGAAACAAGACAGAGGACCTACGGAGCGAAAAAGACAGTGTGGCGCACACTTACCCTCACAAAAAACACGTTCCACTTCCATATCTCTTCATTACTACTTCTATCGTTCCTGCAGTGCTCTGCAGCTTCGAGTTCTTCAGTCAACTATTTTGGTTGAGAAATCAAATAGCTCTATCTACACTGAAGCAGTTCTTTCGGGGTTTCCGGCCGACCTCTTTTCACAGACACTATGTAAGCGCTCGACATGGCTCCTCACAATATATCTAGTTAGTACATACTATAACCTCATACACTACCCCTGCATATGCGCGAGATGTCGGTACGGTTCCGCTCCGAATAACAATACAAGAAAACACTAGCAAAATATTATTACTGCAGCAAAAATGCGCCTTCAAGCGCACTGTTCTTTTGATAAAACAAATAGATTTCTTTTTGCTTGTTTCGCCATTGTAAAGAGAATAGCTTTCTTAGGTTCGTTTGCCTGCTTTGGTACTCAAGCGGTCGCGTTGGTCGCCGGAGGCCGACTAGCTCTTCAAGATGCACGTGTTGCCTGTCGCGAGAGATGCTTGTGGCATCACGAGGCTTAAATGCTGATATTGTGGCTAGCAGAATGTCATGTTTAGTCGTATCGATTCCTCGCAATTCTTCGCCAATAAGAATTTCCTTAGCTTTTGTGTATGGTCTCCAAAGTGTGTTCTTCTTACACGGGCAAAACACATTTCACTGTTATTTGCCTGGAAACGTGCTTGTGATTACTTCCACTGTATCCATAGCACTCAGTGGCCGTGGGTTCTACAGCAGTAATTTATCATTAAAAGATCGATTATAAACTTGTAAGCTTTTTTTGAGTGCGTTAGCATTAGGAATACCAAAGTGCAAAAAAGTACGTGAAGTGTATAAATCCAGTCACTTGGTAATGGGCCACCGTCAGTTGCACGTCGCTCCACGAAAAGGCACGTCGTGTGCCGAGTTAACTTTTGAACAACACTTACCATTGATATTGCATTGGGGTGCAGGGGTTTGAACCATGAATACTGGATCTCCAAGAGGTGCGAGCACGTAGTAACTTATTTCTTTCACATTTAGGACTAGTTCGGCGCCCATTTTTCTTTTTTTTCCCTTTCTGCTAGAATGTGAGTACTGGGGAATTCAAACAAGAGTTTATGATTGTGATTTGCTTCAGTGTTGCTCAAATATTTTGCGCGCTTCTACACCACAATTTTCATTCATATGCCCGAATTGGTCCACTGTTAGCTTTCGTAAGTCGTTGCTTAACTTCTTTATTCGAATGTTTAATCTTTGTTCTGTATATGGTAAAATGAATACGGGGCTGAGTTGCTGAGATATAGAACGCAATCAGGCATTTCATATTAGGTATTAGAAAATATTACTGTTGCAGATTTGCAAATATATATTCGAAATATTGTAAGTTAAATTGTACACAAAGCTTATTTTCTTGTGTTATCGCACGAAGATTAGAAGTATATGTTGCGAGGCATTCAGTTAACCGGGTCCGGTAACAATAATTTTTTGTTAGCTTACCCGGTTATATAACTGTATGCGTCGTAACATATACTCGTGATCTTCGCATTTTCGGCAATGTGAAATGACTGCGGCGTTCGCCAAATTTATCTTTCCATGCTATGACGGCAACGTTAGGGGAAATTTTCGCCTATTATGTCAAGTGTGTGGGTTAAATACCGGCTCAATAAAACTGTTATATTGTGATTCCCGACCATTTCTCAGACCTTATAAACAACCTAATGAAATTTCTTTGCCAACCTAAAATAACTTAAAACAGCAGCAATTTATGACTGAGAGATTGATGCAATAAAATGAGGCCATGCGCACTCAACGTCAGAAGGGTCTGATTTCCTCGTTTTTGATGGCGATTCTATGTAGTCCGTACATTGTTCCCTGGTGTAACTGGAATGCAGTCGGGGTCAGATTCGTCAGAACCTGTGCTAAAATATTGTTGGAGAATGCTCTCATTAGGGTAATACTAGTGCGCTCTGACTAAACGCATTCATTTCAAAAATATTGTTTTTATGGCATTCAAATGCCTATATAATTTTTTCATACAATAAGAAACTTTACCTATAACCGTGCCATCACCGTGCGCTATATCAGGACAGCTAAGTACAAAAATGAAAAGTTGCATCCCGTGCTCTTTCTGCTGCTATAATTGCTACAGTTGTGTTGAGCTTGCACGAGTCCTACATTTCACGCTCTGTACCAATGCATAAATATGACTTCGATTTCTCCTGGGAAATGGTAGAAGACACCGGCGCGACTTATCACCTTTAAAAGTAAGTAGTCTCTCCTACAATAACACTGTTTTTTATAGGTAAATTGCCTTTATTTAGAAAAATGTATTCTTTATTATAAAATGGATATTACAATTTTTTTAAATCTCATGGCAGATTCGCGCCAAAATGCAGCTGTCGTTATTTGAAAACATCATCGAATAGGCGTTAGACTCTTCATTGCAGCCGCTGTAAAAACACAAAGGCAAAGAAAACGCCTAAGACACCTAAGCTCTTCTTAAGAGTTGCGAACGCGAAGGCATTAATGTACTATTGAACATCGCTGAGCAGACCGAGTTTTGCGGTGCGAGTAATGCACCTTAGCTGTACCTGCTTCCTGAGCCAGCAAGCAACTGAAACCTGCCGTGGCAACGTGGCCCGCTACCATCGTCCTATGTCACGTGACACAGAGGGAGCGGCAGTGGCCACCAAGGGCGGCAGGCACGTGCGGTGGCTAAGCCCAGTGAGAGTAAAAGAGAGACTTTCGGATTGCGCGCACCGGCTTACAAGAGCCAATAGGCGACACCCGCACGCGCGCTTCGCGCGATGCCTCGCCGATGACAGGCCGTGTCACCGCACGGTGTCGCGCCGTGGTATCTGCTCCGTCGAGGCGTAATAGTGACGTGGTGTCACGGCGATGAACTCTTCCCTCACGCCACACGTTTGGCCCGTTCTGCGCCGCCGAGGTGGGCTCATGACGAGGCGTCGGGAGCCAATGGGAATTTGTGTCGTTTCCCTGCTATATATGCCGTTTTCTTTTCGCTCAATGAGACATTTGATGCTTTCGCATAAAAAACGCAGTTTTTCTGTTTAAAAGTGAATATGTCGCGAGTAGAACACTAACAAAGAAGAAGAATGGCGACAATGTTGTTGTTTTTCACCTTCCTTGTGTTGTATATGCCGCGCACATGTTTACTTCTGAAGATTACCAACTAGCCCAACATCACGCCAGTGGAGGTTCGGCTCTCTGGATGGACAGTTCGAGTCTATTTGCACGCCGATTTAAGCACATTTAATTTCTATTGTTCACCCGCCATGGTGGCGAGGTGACACCGCTGCGATAGAGGGTGCGGGATGAAATACCGGCTGCAATAGCCGCATGGTGCTATGATAAGTGCAACTGGCTCAACTATGCACCGCACATTAAGAACGTCTATTTAATGACTTATTGCAGTTTTGTTCTCAAATGTCATGGTAGACACCTATGTTTCCAAGCTCTATGCTGTCATGAGACGGCAACAGATATTAGCTGTAATAATCGCTTTAGATTTCGGCACAATTGTTCCGTCGAGCATGAATATGAATATCAGATTAACCAGCAAGAAATTTTACCGCTCAATATATATCTACCCATATAAAAGGGCTAGGGACATAATTTTACAAATGAAAACTAGTTTTCCAGTTTATCATTGCACAGTCAGTTCCTAAAACATATTGCTGAGAACTATCCGTAGATGATGTTGCCACATGCGCTGAGATGAATATTGCTATTGTGCATAGGCCTAAGTGTACATATGTTTTATGGTCTAACTCAATTAATAGAGGCGTATATTTTCGAAAAATTGCAAGCTTAGTCATTGCGAATGAGAAAAGCAATCAACGAAATGTATATATCTAGAAGCCTGTCAGAGAGTGAGCCCCCCTACCATGGTTTACTTCAACTGGGCAGCCTTGGGACCGAAAGTATTAGTATCGCCAAAACGACCGATACCACCCAGGCTCAGCCAAAATTAAATTATGGGGTTTTATGTGCCGAAACCACTTTCTGATTATGAGGCACGCCGTAGTGGAGGACTAAGGAAATCGCGACCACCTGGGGTTCTTTAACCTGCACCTAAATCTAAGCACCACGGGTGTTTTCTCATTTCGCCCCCATCGAAATGCGGCCGCCGTGGCCGGTATTCGACAGGCTCAACCAATGTAGCGTCTTCTGAAGTGAAGTCATATCACACACACACACACATGCGTGCGTGTGTGTGTGTGTGTGTGTGGGTTTTATGAACTTCTTGCACGTTGTGCGAAGACCAGCCCACATGCATATATATAAAGGAATGTAATGCAAGCTATATTTCCAGTGTAAAGTCAATATTTATTTCTTTGCTAGAAGAGGCATTTACTTAATGAATATGCACCATCTTCTTTCTTTTCGAATGTTTTCTGCGAGAAGAATTTCATCTATGCGCATCATACATGATACACAATGTGGTGAAAGGTTAATATATGGACCATCCACATTTGCTGGAATTTGATTTTACGATCAATGATGTGACAAGAGCTGTTTGAAATATAGACCCTAATGTCCAATTGCGTGCGCTCAAGCGCTTTTCTCAAGCAGTTGTAATTGTCGCTTCACAAAACAGATGCAAATGCCTGTGTGTGTTTAAAGAGGGTGCCGCACCTATTGTGCACAATTTCGTTACAAATATGAAGCCTATGATAGCCCGTGCACCAACATCAATAACCGTTAGACAAATAAAGTTTATGTCTATCCTATCCTTCGATAGCGGCATCAAATATGTGTGTCGTTAGCAGCGTCCTATTGCGCCAGCACATTTCTATTTTGTCTTCAAATACTTATTTTGTCATAAAACGATACTTTCGTTACTAATGTATTTAAAATCAGTATATCAGCAGTATCCTTTCAAACATGCGAAAATATTAGTTTCATTTCAGTCTTTCCCTTGGCTCTCTTTGCAGTATCTAAAACAATCGCGATGTTAGAAGAAACCCATGGTGGCCCCGTCTTGAGCCTAATGGAAGCCCTGCTTTCAAGCACGCTGCAATAGTGGCCGAATATTTATATTAGTATGGCACTTCTCCAGTGTATTCCCATTCACATTAAGAAGTGCGGGAGTATCACTAAACGTCATAAATCGATTGCGACAGAAAATTATTAGGCAGCTACATGACATAAGCAGAGTAGTTTAATGACCCGTGAATACTTGTACACATTCGCTTACTTATTAAAGAACAATTGTGATGTAATCACTACCACAGGCAAATATGAACACAGCTCACTCGATTACAGCGCATATTCACTGTCGAATTACTCGCGAGAAGAACAGCAGCAGTGAGCGAGTCGACCTTCGTGCTTCCTCTCGCTCCCCCCTCCCCCCCCCCAACGCGAACTAAACAGAGAAAACACAGCGCGCACAATGCCATCAATCATTGTCGCGCCAACACCCTGTATAAAGCGCAAAAAAATGTTAAAGCTAAGGCCCGCGCAGTCATGCCATACTTAAGCAGTAGAACGCCCCTCCCTTTCCCCTCCTGCTGCCTTACGCGCAATGAAAGACGCGTCGCGTATCCGCCACGCCACGCCCCGCATTCACCCCTTCCGCGAGCGAGATGAAGCCACCGTCCTTCTCGGCTCACCCTCGCACGCTTTCACTCGCACCTACAGCATGCGGCCGCGATCTTTGTGCGCTTGAACTTTATATCGAACATCACGGCGACGACGGTCTAAATTCGACCGGATTATCCATAAAATGCCTATCGCAATAAAAGAAATTAAGTGCGTCCGGTGGCGGTACTCGAATCTCAACTTCTAGCTCAGCAACCCGATCCTCCAACTAAGAAAAAAAGAATTGGCTGCAACCGCACGCACACCTCCCTCGTACCTAATGATCTAGCTCTCTAGGATCATGGCCGCATGTTGATGACCATGATGTTCATACTATGACACATAACCACAATGAAGGTTCCGCCAAGAATCGTGTCCGCATGTAGATTATAATGATGATGACTACCCCACAATGGCACGTACCCCCAATGGGGAGTCGGCCAAGAAGCGGGGGTTACTACACATCGTATGAACGCCAGCAGCTTTGAGATGGTCGCCGAGTGCTCGAGATGATTACGATTTCAATAATGTCACACGTACCGGCAACACGCGATGGTCACTTGCATACAATGGCACTTGCCCAGATTCGCCAACAAGTGGGATGTAATATTGGATCGAAACAACGTTATTGAAAATTCGCCAAAATTTAACAAACCAGGCTCACTTCTGCCATGAGGGAACTTAAAGGGGTTACCTCGTTGCCACCTCTCAGGCCAGCTGCACTGCCCACTCTTGTATCTTGATGTTGGAGCTGCGCAGAGCGGCGGCCCACTTCGACGCAAGAGCCTCCGGAGCTACTGCCATTTTACCTACTGTAACAAGATGCTCCCACAACATGTATGAGAACGTGGCTGTAGTTGCCTGACATAACTTGCAAAGGGCACTCGGGTATTGCGCAGGAAAAATTTGCCGCAATCGCAGCGGACAAAGGCAGATGTCCGTCTGCAGTTGTCGCCAGAAGACTTGCTGGCGTCATTTCAGTTTGGGGTGAGGTGGGTGCAGTATAGGCCTGCCTAATTGGTAGTGTTCGGTGATATTGTATTTGACTAAGCGTTATCGCGCGTTTCGCACCAGGAGGTCTCAACTCGAAGAGGGGAGTCTCCGACTCTGCGCAGCGGCTCAGTTCTCGCGCAGAACGGTGTGCTACATCGTTAAAGTTATGGAGGCCCTCGTCGGTCGGGGTGGCGACATGCGCTAAGAACTACATGATCGCGGTGTTATTGAACTGCTGTCGACTACCTTAGGATTTGGAGAGCTTTGGAGCAAATCCGCCCCCTTGCGTAGTCATGAACGGCGGATTTCGAGTCGCTAAGAACTACCTTGCAGAGGAGGTCGGTAAGCGCAAGCGCAACCGTAACCTCTTCGGCTGTTTCTGAGTGTTCTGTGCTGACACTTCTGGTGTCCGTAAGCCGGGAGCTAACGTGTATGGCTACCGCCGTCAACCGGTGTTCTTGCGTGTATTCTGTGGCGTCGGCAAAGCGCGTAGTCTTCTTCCCACCAAAAGAGCGCAGCACTGCCTTGGCACGGGCTTGGTGTCGCCACTTGTTATGTTCGGGATGCATGTTTCGAGCAATAGGGGTGACGATCAGCGTATCGCTGATGTCGGGTGGAATGGCCTGTTTCTGGCCTTGTCGGACGTGGTAATAGAAGCCGAGTTTCAGCAGGGTGTATCGACCCGTGGCTGTCAGGGACATGCGTTCGAGTTTTGAGGCTCTGTGCGCATCCTCGATTTCCTTAAGCGTGTTGTATCCATCCGGCTGTAGTAGACGAGCAGTCCTCATGGACCCATGTATATAGGCCAAGGGTGAGCTTGTAATACACGGCTATTGAGTTTCACCCTTTCGCTGACATTCCACTTGTGGATGGCAGCCACATAAGTAAAGTGACTGACTGCGAAGCAGTGTATGAGTTGCATGAGGCTGTTCTCCTTCATGCCAGTGGACTTGTTTGTAATGCGTTTGATCAGGCAGGTAGCTGCTGTAAAGTTGCCTTCAATCTTGCGGAGAGCTTCTGCGTTTGACCCGTCGGCTGCTATTTGCATGCCGAGGATGCGAATCTTTGGAACTCTGGGAATACAGGAGCCGCAGCTCTTGCGTACACAGGAGTATTTCCTCATATTGGTGCGATTAGCCAGTAGGCTTGAGCTGGCGGCGGGGGCGGTAGAGGAGTAGCTCCGATTTGAGTGGAGATAGTGCGACACCAGTGTCTTGGAAATAGGTTTCTACTGCAGACACCTGTGCTTGTAAAGTGCACTCTATCTGGTTATCACTGCCCTGTGGAACCACAGGGTGATGCCCTCTGCATACAAGGCGTGATGGAGGCCATCAATCTTGTCGAAGAAGGCCGGGACATCCATCATCGCGAGGTTGAAAGGGAGAGGGGATGTGACCGACCCTTGAGGTGTGCCGGCGCTTCCAAGTGCATGTTCGTCGGATCGCATGCTGTCGACGGCGAAGGTGACCAGCGGGACATCTATATTGTGGCAACGCCAACTAGATATTTGCGATGACTTCTCCGTGTTGAAAAACATCAAGATTTCCATACGAACACCATTAGCCACAAAGGAGCACACGTCAAGATGGAGCTGGTACGTTTTAATTAACAAAAATGTAGTAGTTCCAACCTGCTCTGTTGCAATCAATATACAGCGAAGCTTATGCCGCAGTGTTCACGAACACCTTCTCATCTAGCTCAATAATGCCATGAGCGAGGAGCACTGTAATAAAATGCAACCAGCGCAATATGAGTTGCAACAGGCAAGCTGGCTTTCTTCGCCATTTATTTCTGGTGCTTGATCTCCCCTTTGAGGCCGTACACACGGCTGCTTGGCGGCGCAGTGCATGCCCAACGGGAGGCCATCTCCTCCGGCGCCCATCCTCCCGTCTCATCGCGGCTTTCCAGGTGGCCACCCTCTTCCCCTCTCAATCAGCGGCCAACAACCAGCATGACTAGGCAAGCTTCCGCCCCTCTACCTTTAACTGCTGCAGGTGAAGAAGTTTGCGCGACCGCTCCTAGATGGCGCCGCCATCCAAAGCCGAGCGTGAGGTATTTGGCGATACAGCACGAGCAGCAGCAGCAGAAGGCGGCAACCACGGTCGAGGAAGTGCGGGATGGTCCGCAAAGGAAGCTCTCTTCCACAAGAACAGGCATACTCAACTCTATTTTGCATATACGAAAGCAAATGTATTGGCCCGTGAACCACGTGTGCGGATATATGAAGTGTAGTTTTCGAGGTACTAATATTAGTAGTAACGAATGTCATCTTCGTTTATTACAATTTATGTGTCTTAATGGGCATAACTTTAGAAGCTTCAATTTCAAATATATACTCATCTAAATACAGACGGCAATAGGACCCTGCGAACGCCCATAGTCGCCAATGACTGCAGCGGCAAGGCCTGTCGAAGTGGCCGAATCTGAACGCGCCAAGCCTTATAACACGCTAGGTTACTTTCGCGCGCGAAAGCGTTTTCTATTGCGCTTGCCGACGCATGCGCCCGTGCTATAATGGTTTCAATATCACATTTGTGGGCCAGAAGTTCTGTGCTCGAATGTTGCCATCGGACAATCTTATTAATGTATATTTATTGATAACGTCGTACTGATGAGCAAAGTCGCAATGTGGTTTTAGGCCAAAGGATATCATCATCATCAGCATCCTGGTTACGCCCACTGCAGGGCAGAGGCCTCTCCCATATTTCTTCAACTACCCCGGCCATGTTGTCCCTGCAAATTTCTTAATCTCATCCGCCCACCAAACTTTCTGCGGCCCCCTGCTACGCTTCCCTTTCCTTGGAATCCAGTCCCTAACCCTTAAAAACCATCAGTTATCTTCCCCTCAATACATATACCGCCCATGCCCATTTATTTTTTCTGATTTTAAATAAAATGTCATTAACTCGCGTTTGTTCCCTGACCCTATCTGCTCTTTTCTTATCCCTTAAGGTTACACCCATCATTCTTCTTTCCATAGCTCGTTGCGTCGTCCTCAATTTAAGTAGAACCCTTATCGTAAGCCTCGATGTTTCTGCCCCGTAGGTGAGTACTGGTAAGACACAGCTATTATACACTTTTCTGTTGAGGGATAATGGCAACCTGCTGTTCATAATCTGAGAATGCCTGCCAAACGCACCCCATTCCATTCTTATTCTTCTGATTATTTGTCTCATGATCCGGATCCGCGGTCACTACCTGCCCCAAGTAGATGTATTTCCTTACAACTTCCAGTGCCTCGTTACCTATCGTAAACTGCTGTTTTCTTCCCGAGACTGTTAAAGAGAACTTTAGTTTTCTGCAAAGTAATTTTTAGACCCACTCTTCTGATTTGCCTCTCCAGGTCAGTGAGCATGCATTGCAATTGGTGTCCCGAGTTACTAATCAAGGATATTTCATCAGCGAATCGCAAGTTCCTAAGGTATTCTCCATTAACTCTTATCCCCAATTCTTTCCAATCCAGGTAGCTCAATACTTCGTGTAAACACGCTGTGAATAGCGTTTGAGACATCGCATCTCCCGTCCTGATGCCTTTCTTTATTAGAATTTTGTGGCTTTCTTTATTGAGGACTATGGTGGCTGTGGAGCCGCTATAGATATCTTTCAGTATTTTTACATACGGCTCGTCTACACTCTGATTCCGTAATGCCTGCATAATTGCTGAAGTTTCGATTGAATCAAGCGCTTTCTCGTAATCAATGAAAGCTATATTTATGGGTTGGCTATATTCCGCACATTCCTTTGTCACCTGATTGATAGTGTGAATATGGTCTATTGTTGAGTAGTCTACGGAATTCTGCCCGGTCCTTTGCTTGACAGAAGTCTAAGGCGTTCCTGATTCTACTTGCGATTACCTTAGCAAATAGCTTGTAGGAAACGGACAGTAAGCTGTCGGTCAATAATGTTTCAAGTCTTTGGCGTCCACTATCTTATGGATTAGGATTATGTTAGCGTTCTTCGAAGATTCCGGTACGCTTGAAGTCATGAGGCATTGCGTATACAGGGTGGCCAGTTTTTCTTGAACAATCTTCCCACCATCCTTCAGCAAATCTGCTGTTACCTGATCCTCCCCAGCTGCCTTCCCCCTTTGCATAGCTCCCAAGGCTTTCTTTACTTCTTCCGGCGTTACTTGTGGGATTTCGAATTCTTCTAGACTAGTCTCTCTTCCATTATCATCGGGAGTTCCACTGGTACTGTATAAATCTCCATAGAACTCCCCAACAATTCGAACCATCTCATCTATACCAGCAATGATATTGCCGGCTTTGTCTCTTAAACCATACATCTGATTCTTGCCTATTCCTAGTTTTTGATTCACTGCTTTTAGGCTTCATCCGTTCCTGACAACATGTTCAATTCTATCCATGTTATGCTTCCTTATGTCAGCTGTCTTACGCTTGTTGATTAACTTGGAAAGTTCTGCCAGTTCTATTCTAGCTGTAGGGTTAGAGGCTGTCACACATTGGCGTTTCTTGATCAGATCTTTCATCTCCTGCGATAGCTTACTGGTATCCTGTCTAACGGAGTTACCACCGACATCTATTGCACACTCCCTAATGATGCCCAGAAGATTGTCGTTCATTTCTTCAACACTAAGGTCCTCTTCCTGCGTTAAAGCCGAATACCTGTTCTGTAGCTTGATCCGGAATTCCTCTAGTTTCCCTCTTACCGCTAACTCCTTGATCGGCTTCTTATGTACCAGTTTCTTCCGGTCCCTCCTCAAGTCTAGTGTTATTGGAGTTCTTACCATCCTATGGTCACTGCAGTGCACTTTTTCGAGCACGTCCACATCTTGTATGATGCCAGGGTTAGCGCGGAGTATAAAGTCTATTTCATTTCTATTCTCACCCGTCGGGCTCCTCCCCGTCCACTTTCAGCTATCCCGCTTGCGGAAGAATGTATTCAGTATCCGCATATTATTCGGTTCTGCAAACTGTACTAATAACTCTCCCCTGCTATTCCTAGAGCCTATACCGTATGCCCCCACTGACTTGTTTCCAGCCTGCTTCTTGCCTACCCTGGCATTAAATTGCCCATCAGTATAGTGTATTTTCTTTTGACTTTGCCCATCGCCGATTCCACGTCTTCATAGAAGCTTTCTACTTCCTGGTCATCATGACTGGATGTAGGGGCGTAGAGCTGTACGACCTTCAATTTTTACCTCTTATTAAGTTTCACACCAAGACCTGCCACCCTCTCGTTAATGCTATAGAATTCCTGTATGTTACCAGCTGAACACAACAATCAAACCCCGGCCCTCAGTCCCCAGCAGCTGCGAAGCTACTGACCACGGCGGCGGTCAGACCTGCGACGCTGCAGAGGGTGCTAAGAATCATGACCGGGGTTGTTGGAGAAGTATGGGAGAGGCCTTTGCCCTGCAGTGGGCGTAACCAGGCTGATGATGATGATGATGATGACCAGCTATATCCTTATTCATCAGGAATCCGACGCGTAGTTCTCGTCTCTCCGTTAAGCCCCGGTAGCGTGTGCGCTTTTCCAGCACTGTATATGCTTCTTTTGTCCTCCTAACTTCACTGAGCCCTAGTATATCTCATTTACTGCCCTGTAATTCCTCCAATAGCACGGCTAGACTCGCCTCACTAGATAACGTTCTAGTGTTAAACGTTGCCAGGTTCAGATTCCAATGGCGGCCTGCTCGGACCCAGGTATTCTTGTTCCAAACCAAAGGACAAGGTTTAGGCAATTTCATGTACTAACCATCATTGCGACGCTAGCTGAATCGCCATGCTAGCAGCTACCGTAGACACTAGCGGCACAGTTATCTCTAGTAAGTATTGTATCATGCGCCCATGCTTGAAACGGTAAACTGTCTCTTCGCTGCACGCTTCCTATATGTCACCACCTTCCTGGTAAATGCGTTCCGCACTAGAGGCAAGATACGTAAGAAAACATGCCTGGAACTTCGAAAAAAAGATAATCTTTAAAATGAAGAAGCGCAAGACTATAAGACTTCTCACATTGATTAGCCCACGTATGCGACAGCACATGCGGGCGCCACTTTCCTTTACGCGCAAACGCAAGAATGAAATTTATAGCATTTGACTACAAGTAAGCTTCGCTTAATGTATATACAAATATTTGCGTTGGTTCTGTATAGAAGTAAGTTCGCAGACTGTTTGAAGGCGGCACTATTGCGGTTGTATAGGCGAAAATACCAGGCCAACAGTTATTTCACGGGCGCCTTGAAAAACTCGGAAGGGCTACATCAACATAGCGCGCTTCAAAGAACTTAAATAGATGCTTTAGAATGCGTTCTAAAACGTAATATTTTATTACCTGCCACCGAGAGAACATTTTTAAAGTATATTTTTAAAATAAAGAAACCATGAATATTTGTCAGTGGAGTTCTTATGAGAGTAATGCAGATCATATTCACGTTATCTCTGTCAATAATGTGACCTAACTTGTACTTGATACTATTGGAGTAGTTTGAGCAGTTATGTGGTTTGGTACGGGAGTTCGATTATTATTGGCCGAATAACTGATGCCGTTGTCTCTTGCATTTGAGCATTTCGGAGCTCGTCATCTTTGTACTCAGCTGAAGAATATTTTTCTATAAGGAAGTTCTTGTGAGAGCCACGCGAACGATTACTTGAAACTTGAAGGCTCGCTGAAAGGAAAATATTACTAGAAAATAGAACGCCTATGACGTCTATTTCATGAAAGTGTCCACGCCTTTAACCTTCTGTGACCTTCCCACCGTCACCAGCGCCACAGCACCGCTTTGCAGCCAAAAAGCCAGCGAACATTTATTGCTTTATTCGGTTATTTTCTACGTCTATGACAAGCTGTTTGGTATTTACATGTGCTTTGGGTCGATCGCTGACGGCGGAAAGCTTCCCGCGGTCCAACAGGAATGCGGCATGGAATGAGGGAACAGAATGAGTGAGTCACTAGTAGATGACAAATGTGCCTACGCTGCCTCCCAAAGCAACGAACGTGAACACGGCAATCCAGAAACCACATTCTTCATGGGGCAGTGTAAATAATGAGAAGGCAGTAGGCGGGTGTACGTGGGTGGCCGGATTGCCGTGATAGCCGCTGTTGTTGAATTCGAGGGACCCTACAAAGGTGAAAAAATTAATAGCGGAGTTTTCACATATTCTTTATTGAAAACATCAACGGTTGGCTAGGAAATGTCGACGACGTTCTATTAGCTACCTCAGTGCAGAAGCGACTGTTGATAATTAGGAAGTTAAAGGTTACTATAACTAGGAAGTTAACTAGGAAGTTAAAAGATCGCGACTTTTCGCCCTCTTCAACACTTTCTTCCTTGAACCTAACCACGCTCTCTTCTCGTCGCCGTGTCGAACTTTTAAACTTCTTGCATTGAATTGTCAAGTCTTCGGTTAGACTCTCAAATGATAATTACATTAACTTCGCGCCACGATCATCAACGAGAAGACATCATGGCTTAAACTTGATACCCTACTACGCACGTACTAACATGTTCAAATTCAGCTTTCTTCACCGCTCAATCGAAGACTGGAATTCGTTACCTGGGTCCATTCGCTCATGCTCATCCCGAATTTTTGCAACCGCCATCCTAGATGCATAATCGTGCTCACCCATGCCCGGCAGCGCTTGTATAAGTTCTTGTTTGTTTTACTTTTATCAGTGCTCTTTTGTAAAAGTGTTCACTTGTGTTTACCGCTGTATACTCCAATGCATTTTCTGTGCCTTTTCTCAACCCACTCCTGCTATAGCGCAAATTGCGCTGCAGTATATATAAATGAATAAATAAAATAAATACACATATGATGCTAGTTAGGCAAGCAAGCTTGTTCCTTATAAAGGCCCAAAAAGCTGGGTGCTAGAATTATGAACGGCACCGATACTCTAATTTGTCTAATTTTTCAGTTTGGTGCTGCCGGAAAATCTGTCTTATATATATATATATATATATATATATATAGGAAAAGGGGTGAGGTTGGGGTGACGGGGAGCGAGGGCCATCGCATGACGGAGGACCGGCTGATGGGGCATCAGAATTAGGGTGCAGACGGCGTGGTGAATAAAGGCGAGCGTTGGCGTATGGGCGAGGAGCAGGGAATGAGCTCCAGTACGGCGGTATCTAGGTGGTGCGGCAGTGGCGGGATACATGACCAACGTGGTGGCAGTGGAAGCAGATCGGTTTGCCGTCCGGGGTTCGCAATTCATCAGGATTATGTGGTCTGGGAGGGAAATACTGGTCATTACAGGTTCTGTACATAGGAATGGATGCCGAATCAGGTTGGGAGACAGAGCAGGAGGTAGGCATGCCAAAGTTTGCAACTTCTTGCCGCACAACTGCTTGAATAACATCAATAGTGGGGGCCGCTTGGTCAAAGCTACCGTCAGATGGTCGTGGATGAAGAGGGGCCGGACCCGCCGCTGCAATCACACGGCGAACGATACGTGTGGCGGACGTTCTCTTGAAATAGTCGTGTGGCGGTAAGAGCGGAGCAAGAAGACGTGGCCGGGGTTTTTGGGAGCCGGGAAACAGGGGGACGACGTGGCGGCTTTTGGCTACCTTGAAGCGCGGCATTCTTTGACAATGGCGTCGACAGTAGAAACGTCGTTATAGGCGAGCAAGTTGAAGTCTTCATCGGCGATGCCTTTTAGGATATGGCCCACCTTGCCAACCTCGGTCATGCGTTTGTCGATTTTCCGGCTAAAGCGCGAGCACTTCATCTATGTAGGAGACATACCTTTCGGTCGACGACTGGAGACGGGTGGCAAGCTCTTTTCGCGCAGCCTGTTGGCCGCCTGACGGGTTGCCAAATAGGTCGCTAAGCCGCTCTTTGAAAATGTCCCAGCTGGAGAGCTCGATCTCATGGGTGCAAAACCAGACACGCGGTGTCCCGTCCAGATAAAAGATCACATTGGCAAGCATGATGGTAGGGTCTCAGTGGCGGTTTTGTCTAACATGCTCACACATGCTGAGCCAGTCGTCAATGTCAACGTCATTTTGGGCGGAGAATGTCCCAGTATCCCAGAGACAAGGAACCGTAACATACGTTGTGCTTGGCGCCACAGGTGTAGGTGGCGACAACGTGGTTCCATCGGAAGCCATCGCTAAGTAGACGACGATGCGGCCGCTTCGGGGCTCCGTGGCGAGGACGGGGAACGTTAAACCTCCACCACAATGTTACGCGAAGGACGAGTCCGTAAGACGAGCAACTATTTACAGGTTATAGTTACCACAGCGGTTGCAGCGCTGACCAGTTAGATTCATAGAGTAAGCCCAGTCCGTTCTTTCTCCTCCTTTCTCAAGTGATGGTGGCCACGCGCCTCGTTTGAACGATCAAATACCACACCCGTGTAGCAACATGTCACGGACACTATACTGGGACAGTAAGGAGTCGAAAGGCATTGGTCACTAGCAGGCACGAAGATGTTTACTTCCATAAGTTTCGGCTGTCGCACTGCCTTCATACGAACGAATACAATACATTAAAAATGGCGCTTTATGAATCCTCTTATTACCGGTGTATTAGTAGACTTCGCTCCTCCCTAACGAAAAATAATCGCCTAGGGAAAGCACACGTACAAAAAAAAACATTGAATGGCAAGTTCACATCACAAGGCTGTTAAGCACGTGCCGTACGCCATGTAATATTTAGTTCAAACTCACAAACATACTTTAAACCGAATGATAAAGAACACACAACCGATTCACGTAAATTAGCTGTCGAACAACCAAAGGGGGTACGTCTGGCGCACTGAACAATGCCCTTTCTACTCAAAGGGAAAACTTGAATGTATCTATGCAGAATAGGACTACTACAGAAGACCGACAATTACCTTTTGACCCATGAGAATAGAACCAATTTTGAGGAGGAATGCAACGAAAGAAATCAAGGAAGTGCGAACAAGTGAGGTCACTTGCGTTGTTTCTTGGAAAGCAACGAAGATTTACAGGCAATTTTTTTTATGCACAAGTTGACGGTGTTAAATGTAGTAATCTGGATAGGAGAGAAAAATTTCCAGTTATCGTGCATTATATAGGTAAATGTTTATTGAAAATTTGGTTGCCCTAAAACCGGGGCCTCCCAATATAACAACCTGACAATCAAATCTCAGGATGGTTAAGTGCATTACCTTGACGTTTTAAAACGAAAACATGTGTAGCAAATAATAAGTTCGTTACTCAAGCATATGAAGGGAAACCTTACTCCCAAAAGTGGCCTGTCCGCTAATTAATTAATTAATTAATTAATTAATTTATTTATTTATTTATATTTTTTTTATAGGAAGCTGCCCGCTTCCTATATGGCACCACGTTCCCGTCAACCGCGTTTCGCATTAGAGTTCAGATACGTCAGAAAAAGTACCTCAAACTTCGAACGAAAGATTCGCTTTAAAATGAAGAAGTGCAAGACTATAAGATTTCTCGCATTGATTAGCACACGTGTGCGAGACTGCATGAGGGAGCTGGTTTCTTTTACGAACAAGACGCAAGAATGAAATTTATAGCATTTGAATAACCGTTTCATGTAAGCCTCGCTTCACCTTACTTTCAACATGTGAGTTGGATATGCATAAAAGTTAGTTCGCGGAGTGTTTAAAAGCGGCCCTATTGTGGTGTACAGGCGAAAATACGAGGCGAACATTTATTTCACGGGCGCCCTGAAAAAACCGGAAGGGCTACATCGACATAGCGCGTCAAAGAACATAAATTGATGCTTTAGAATGCGTTCTAAAACGTAACATTTTATTACCTACTACAACCACAACATTTAAAAGGTTTCTTTTTTTCATGCTAATAGACGGAATAATATTTAGCTGTGGAGTCCTTATATGAGAGTTATGCAGATAATAGTGACGTTATCTTTGTCATTAAATTAGCGTGATTTGTAGTTTATACTATTGGAGTAACTGGAGCAGTTATGCGCAGATATATGTAAGAGAGTTGGAGGATTATTGACCGAAAAACTAATCCTATTCACTACTGCATTTGAGCACGTCGGAGCTCGTTTCTATTGCACTAAGGTGAAGAATGACATTTTTCTAGAAGCAAGTTCTTGTGAGAGCCACGCGAACAATAATTTGAAATTCGCAGGCTCGCTGAAAGCAAGCATTTCTCCGAAACACAACGCCTATGACGTCTACATCGTGGAAGTCTAGACTTCTGTAACCTTTTGTCACCTTCTCACTGTCACCAATGGCACAGCGCCGCATTGCAGCCTTGAAGCCAGCCAACATTTCTTTGTTTATTCAGTTGTTTTGTGCGTCTATCGCAAGCTGTTTGGCATTTACCTGTGTGCTGTACGTGTCGAATGCTGATGCCGGAAAGCTTGCCGCTGCGCGAAAGGTGTGCGCGATGGAACGACCGAAGGGACTCAGTGCGTCACTAGTATATGAGGAAAATTCATACGCTGAATCCGAAAGGAAAAAGATAAACGCGGCAATCCACGAAGCACATTCTTCATGGGGCGGTCTAAATGACGACAGGTGCAGAGTGGCGACGTACGGAGGTGGCGAGATTGACGTTACAGCCGGTGTTTTTCCGAAGCGGTTTCAATTTCAGCTAGCCTACAAAGGTGAAAAACTAGTTGGTGACCTTCTCATATAATGTTCATTGAAAACTTGAACGGTCGGCTAGAAAATCGGCGATGTTCCATCGGCTACCTTGGTGTATTAGAAACCGGTTGTCGGTAATTAGGAAGTGAAATAAATTACGGTATTGGATCACGCAAGCTTGTTGCTTGCCTAGAGACAACAAGCTACGTGCTAGATTAGAGAACGTCACATATATTTCGATTATTTTTGTTTTTTTTTCAATTTGGAACTGCTGGAAAATTCACCCTAGGGATCTATAACGCAATACTATCCCACTCTGTTTTAATTTCAATACCCTGGCATCAAATTTACGTAATACCGACGAAAGCATCGGGCGCTAACCCGCAGCGTTGTTTGAAAAGCCCAATCAAACGCGGTCCTCAATTAAAGGAGGTCACCTTTTTTTTTCTGTCAAAGCGAATAGTGTTGCCTGCATTGAGCAGTTTTCTTATCTAATTGGTTGGCACGAAGCGAGGAGCACGCTGAAGTTGAGAGAATTTCGATGGGACCGAACCAGCGCAGTGAAAATGGATAACCGGATGAGGAGGATGGTGCCGGCCCCTCTGATTGGTCCGCTTCCCCTTAGCTTGAGGTGGCTGGTCGATAGTCGCGGCGGCGTGGAACGGAAGGTTATAAATGCCGTTAAAACGGATCATCAGCAAAGTGTCGGCTGAGGAACGTCGTATATGTGCCGAAAGGGCGGAATAAAAATTAGCTACCACCCAAAAATGTTATTATACGCAAATAAATCCATGTTCCCCGGCAAGTCCGACTTGCCAGTGCAAGAGCGATCGGCGGGAAGCTATCTTCTATTCCTCTCGAAACGGGGCGTTGCCTGGCTATCTTGAAAAAAAAAACTTAGTTGTTGGGCATATTAACGCGTCTTTAACGCGTTCATATCCCTTTGACGCTGTGAGTTTTCACGGATTCATTACATCGTGGGACAGATAGGCGAAGTGAGTGCAGTCGAAAAACCAATAGTAGAGGGCTAAGGGCGAGAAAGGCGCCGAATCAGGAATATACAGTTTCATTTTGTTTTATCTAATCATGCATATTCAGTGTCCAGATATCATACCAGATGAGGTGTTTTCGTGGTTTTCGTGATGCCGCGGGAGAAACAGGCGAAGTGGGCGTGGTCCAAACATTTTTTGACCAATCGCAGAGGGCTGATTGCAGAATTCGAACAGAAAAGTTTGAAATACCTTTCTCTTATAGCACCCCTATGTACCTAAAGGGGCATATATAAAACTAATTTTAGGCAGAATTTAAATATGTGCAAATTCCACATAACTGCAAAGATCCAAGGCAAGGTTGTTTGCCATCGCTTGGAGATAAACTATCTTTTTCATTCGGCCTAATAAGATAATTAGTCTTAATTAATTATTCAGCTTCTCAAATATTCTATTTAGATGCAAGTAGATTAATGTGTTCAAAAAGTTGTAGAGCGACATGAAAAATTTCCGATACAGGTTTCTGTTCCTCAATACATGCTATATAAAAGTATTTTTCCGAGCGTGAAAGAAGCCCGGTAGTACACGCAAAGTGCCTCGAGCGGCCAGTCGCGAGGCAATAATGCGTGTATTTGCGGGCTTCTTTCACGCTCGGAAAAACACTTTTATGTAGCACGTATTGAGCAACAGAAAGCTGTATTGGGAGTTTTTGATGCCGCTCTACGTGCTGCAGGGAGACGGCCACATTCGAGCATATGCTTTCGGATTGCTCCAAACACCCAAGTGAAGCTAACTCAGGACGTATACCACCGTAGCTCGAGGAAGCAACGCGGAGCGACGACCAAGAAAAACAACTCCAGGTCGTCTAGCAGGTCATGGAGGCGCTGGCTAAGCAGGAGCCTGGTGAGCCGGCAACAGCGAGCGTGGATCCTCGCAGAGCAGCCACCAAGATGACGACGTAGGCCAGGTCCGAAGCGCGCGTGCGCGCTTTACTGCAGTCTCAATAAACGTTTTCCCAATCCAATCCAATCATGTCGCTCTACGACTTTTCTCATTGACAATTTTCTTGCAGTTACGATATCTGAGAAATTTATTAATTAATTATGAATAAATATCCAATTAGGCAAAATAAAAAAAATAGATTGAGTATCTCCAAGCGACGGCAAGAAACATTACCGTTGTTCTGTCCAGCGACGTGGCATTTGGATGCTTTTAAACTCTGGTTTAAGTTAGCTGGGACACCCTGTCAATATATATATATATATAATGAACACTATATTTATACCGTTAGGAATTCAAAGGCAGTGGTCACTCGTAGGAACCACCCAGTTTACTTCCAAAAGTTTCGGCTGGCGCACTGCCTTATACATTATACATTATACCAATACAAATAAAACAATAATACATTATCAACAGGCAGAGTTTACAAATTACAGCAAGCACACGTTAGAAACACATTAGATCGCGTGTTTACATCAACAAGATCTTTGAGCACGTGCCGTATGAACTGAAATACTTGCCTGTAATTAGCAAACATACTGTAAACCGAAGGAAATAGGGCTCACACCAGGTTCACATAAATTACCCTCGAACTAACAAAGCGGGCACGCCTGCTCTACTCAAAAATATACTTTGGACTCGAAGGGAAGAAATCATGAAGTTATCTATGTAGAATGAGACTACGACAGAAGAGCGACAGTTCTCTTTCCGGAAATTACAACAGAACTTGTAAACTTGAATGTAACAAAAATGAAGTGAGGGAAGTGTCAACATTGAAATCAGTGGCGTTCTTTCTTGGAAATCTGCGTAATATTCCCGGAACTTTTATTTGTGCACATATCGACCAGTGTTGTATGCGATTGAATAATTCCCAGTCATGGTCTGTTCTACTCGAAGCTTCGGTTGCTCGAAAGGCTAGGCCTGACGTTTCACCCATAAAGAAAGAAATTCAACAAGATGGGACACTCGACAAAAACTGGCAACAGGAAATGAGTTGCACTGGTAATAATACCATCCGTTAGCTACCGAGACCATCGGAAAATAAGAATGTCAAATGAAGCTAACACATATTGATTTATTTTTTATTCTTTTCCGCTGAAAGTAAAAAGTTTCGCATATCAATAAACTCATACTTTGTGACATGTCCTGGGTGTCGCCTAGTAACAAGCTAACGGCACGCCGGACGCGCCAAATGCATGCGTCATACGCCAGACACGCCAGAGAAGCCAGCGAGGTCAGCTGTGCTTGTGAAGTGCGCCGGTTCGGCAACCCGTCTCTCTCTCTCTCTCTAACTCTATCTCTCGCTCTCTCGCTCTATTTTTTTTTATCTAGCCTGGTTTGTTCGACTCCCAGCGTATTCTTGCGTTCCTTCTACACTACTACTCGGCACCACTGTACTATTAGATTAAGGCAAGGCGAGACATTTTGTTGGAAAGTCTGCGACGCATTTCAACCAATTTAGGCTTACGGCACGGAGCGTGTACTATGGACGCAGTTAGCGAAAAACAGCTCAGCCATCCTGGCGCAGTTAAGTTATATTAATTACTCGTACTGGAATATGTTTCCAACGCCTTCCATGGATCCCGCATTATTGCAACTAATGTCGTTAGTTTGAGAGTACGCTCGCCGCGTGTAGCGTTGTGACGCAGTTAGCGGAATACAGCTTGGTCATGTGACGCAGTTAGTTTCCCGGTACAGAATATTACTGGGACAAGTTTATGATGCTTTTTATGGGTCTGCAACAACATACACTTTCTTGGGGTGGTCACGCTTGTCAAGAACGCGACGTGCGATTTCCTAGAGTAATAACAAGGGAGCTTGTTACTTGCGCCGGCCGAACGCACGAACGGCCGAGGAGCGCAAAAACCAGGAGCTCGTAACACAAAAAATTTATCTCTTCTGAACGACTAAAACAGGCTTGCACCCAAGTATTTGTCTTCAGTGAGATTAGAAGGAATTCCCTGCGAGCTTCCATACTCGCGGACAACTTTCTGTGGCTACGAAGGGAAAGCTAGTGGCGCGTGGCTGCTGCACAAATGCTATCGCGCCAAGTACTCTGGCAGCGTTTGACAGCGTTTTGATTGCTGGGAACATACACTGAATCGAAGCATCGTCCACGTGCGACGGTTTCGGGTTTGCCCAGACGTGGATGCGAAAACCCCCCAAAATAGGTAAACTTCTACACTCAGTGGTGTCTTATTTAACAGAGGCTAATAAGGGGTTTATGCTTCGTCTTTCTCAGACTAAACTAGCGTGCGTTAAAACGCGGGACATTTTTCAGAAGCGCTCTCACTTCTGCGCTCTTAGCCTTCATAGCTTTTCCTTCATAGCCACAGAAAGCTGGACGCGAGTATGGATGCGTCTGGTTAAATTCCTCTGTTGGGGCAACATATATGTGTGAGTAGCGTGCTATCGCATTGGCAGAGGCCAATTTTTGGGGGGGAACGCGTAGTTGCTTCTGTATTTGTGCTCTTAAAGTGCAGGAAATACTGCCTAGGAATTGGCGAATGCTTGGAAATGAAATGTTTTCCTCATATTTGATATTATTGTTTAGGATGAGTAGAGTATTTTCTACACCACTTATTTAAAAGCGAATTGCTTTTCCATGTAATGCCACGCACTCACCACTTTCGCAAGCTCCGCCTTTACGCTCGCTGTTCCTTTAAATAGCAAAATGTCACATGCTCGTAATTTAGCTTTATTGTTCACGTGATCTCGTCCGGTGTAGCTTCGGATACGAGAACTACTGCTGCGCGCCTGGTGCCACAACGTTGGATGAAAGCACAAAAATCCCGGAAAGGGCACTTATATTGCGCAAAATAAACATTTCCTTCTGCTTGCGTCTGGCTTATGTAATTATACTTGGCATAGATTCGATGGAGGCTTGTAAAGATCGTTCGCGATCACTTTTACTAAGACATAAAATGATTCCGCATCAAGCCCGCGCACGGTTTACGAGTAGAAGCAAAAAAATCAAATGCAGCGCCGATCAGTGGAGCCGCCGAAGCGTGTTCCGGCTAGCGTTCTAAACGCGCGCGGCCGACACCGAAACCGAAATTGTGGTTCAGGTATCAATGCCGGCGGCTTGGTGGGCTGCAGCCAATTCGGCCGTAGGGCTCTGTGAGAGTGCCCGCTCTTATTGAACGTCTTTCTATATGCTATAACTCTCATAAACGCACACAGGGATTCCGGCAGACAATGGACGACATCGTAGATTTGAAGCGTTTTGCGCCGAAATGCGCGTTTAGAACGTTTTTCACTGAGGCACTTGAAGACCAGCTTGCATTCGGTGTGTGCTGCGAGGCTATTCGGTTCCAACTTTTGGCCACTTAGGACGACAAGGGTCTGATGTAGGGTAAAGCGTGCGTTATCACCATGTCCATGGAAGCTGCGGAAAACAACGCGACGGAGGTGCTACCGGGACCAAACGTGACATGAGAAGCAAAGGAGAGTGTCAAGTGCCCACCTGGTGACAGTGCGCCGACTACGCGGACTACGAACGACAGTAGCCGACGTCGGGCAGCGGCCGCCAGAAGAGTGCCACCTAACAAGGACAGCGTAACGTCTTGTTTTCGCTGTGACTGTGACCGCCACGAGCAGACTGTCGACACATCACAGAAAGCTGCTATAGTTGCTCTCGGAAGGGATATTTAGCTGACATGGGCACTTTCACCGTTGAAGAGGATGTATCCAGTTAGAGTTGTACGCGCTAGGGTAATGAATGCAGCCGTACAACGTTGATATGAATGTCAACGAGCGAAACATTTCCATAGAAATAGATACAGGCTCAGCGGTATCCTTTATTCACGAAGGCGAATTTGTGAAATCAATCTTTGAGACATCAGTTATGGCAGCCTTTGCAGTTCCGCTTACGCAAATACAATTCATCAAGTGTAGGCCAGTGTCACAATAACTGTAACTCATGAGGGCATATCTTTGAGAATGCCGTTCGTGGTAACTGCCAATGAACAAGGGTGCACGGCACCATCATTCCTTGGCTGAGTCTGGTTGAAGCACATTCACCATAACTTGGCTGAGTCTGCCTGAAGCACATTCACCTGAACTGGTTGCAAGTATTCCGAGTGAGCACAATCATTAAACAGGATGAGCTGCTAGACAAATACAAGGACGTGTTCGCGGGCCCAATTGGAACTATTAGGGGTTTGCGTGTTCCATTGCCTTTAAGCAGGGAGCACAACTGGTATTCTGTAAAGCCATATCACGCAGTGCCGTACACCCTGAAAGACGAGGTCGTAAAAGGAATTGGAGCGTCAGGTGAGTTGCATCTGGTAGGCGAAAGCCAATAGGCAACCCTTGTCGTAGCTGTTCTGAAAAGTGATAGAGAATCCGTCAGGCTGGTGACAGCCCGTGTCATTAAACCTCTGTATTACGAGGGTTCTGGGCTTGTTGATAATGCATCTTCAAGGGGTGTACGGTAGCGCGATTAAAGGTCGGGGCAAAAGAAGAAAAACAGGGGCAAACACAGCGCTATGTGTGTATCCCTGTGTGTCTTCTTTTGCCCCGTCTTTTAATCGCGCTACCGTACACAAATGTATTACAGTAGCCCACTACGCTTTGCCATTGCCAGAAGTGTGCTCGCGTCATTGGCAAGGGCTAGCTATTTTAGCCTGCTTAATCTATCAAAATCATATTGGCAGCTTCAAATGCAGAGCCATTTGCAAGTGTTGCCAGGGATAAATATGCACCACGGAATTTTTTTGTTTCACGCGCTTGCCTTTGGTGTCGCCAGCGCCATGTCAATTTTCCAGTAAGTAATAGATCGGGTATTGGCTGGCATGGAGTTTGTATCCAACAGACTCGGGTAAAACATGCGGACACAGAGCAACGCTGCGACACATGCTCTGGGAGTGTGCCGGCAACAACGGTAATCAATGCAGCTCCGTTGGCGACGCGTCCAGAATCGCGGCTGTTGCCAGAGTAGGAGAAGGCTCGAGCTCCGTTCTTCCCGACGCCGCCCCGGATGCGGGAGCCGCCGGGGACCTTCTCCGTAGGCGTCGCCGCCGCTGGGAGGCGGCTATCAGAAGTTCAGAGCTGGCAGACCAGCTCTGGGCCGTCCGGCAAGCCAAAGATGCCGCTCGAGTCCAAGAACTTCGAGCCGTCACCTGAGGCCACCACATCAAGAACTGCCGTACTATTCTTTACTAAAGTTTCTTCTTCTTGGCTGGCATGGAGAGCACTGTGTACTACCTCAATGATGTTGTCAAAGCACGGTATGCGTGCCAACGCCGATAAATTAAATTTTTGAAACATCGCCTCCGCTACCTTGGTCACAAAAATGATGCAGTCGGCATTTATCCCACGAAATGTAAAATTGAAGCCACATTGAGGGCTTCAACCCCGACTGGCATCTCCCAAAGGAGTGCTTTGCTAGGACTGCTGAATTTTCACGCTACGTTCGGTTCCCAATGAGCAACGATCTTAGAACTGCTCTACAAGCTACACAGAAACGATTGTCCGTGGTAATGGGCAAAAGAGTGTGAAAACAACTTTCAAAAGTGCGAACTGCGTCTGAGCGAGGAGTCAGCGCTAGCTTTGACGACGGAAACAACCACTGCGCCAGACGTGTGACGCATCGGCACATGGTCTTGGAGCAATTATATCGCCCATACCAAAGGTCACGATGAAATACCTTTAGCTTTCGCGTCCCGCACGCTTGTAGCAGCCATAACGAACTATGCACAAATTGAGCGTGAAGCTTTAGCCAATATCTCTTGACAACAAAAAGTGTCAAAATTGCTTGCTCGGTAGGCAGTTCGAAAGAGTAATTGATCGTTAACCGGTGACGCAGCTGTTCGATCTGTAGAGACACGGCAGTGAAGCAGTGATAGCAAGAGCGCAACGATAAAAGATTTCTTGGCCGCTTATCAGTACGTCGTCAAGTACAAGAAGGGTCGACAAGTGGGCCACGCAGAGGGTTTATCAAGACTGCTGTTGGAAACAACGGCGGTGGACCAACAAGACATTTTTGTCACCGCTATCACAGGCTCTCTTTACAGCCCAGAAGGTCGCTGAAGAAGCAAGCTAGAATGAGGTTTTGAGCGCCGTAATGGACATGACATGGCGTGGTTGGCCACAAAAATACAGAAGAGGAATATCGCGCCCATTCAAATTGTCAACACCAACTGTCGATGGAGCAGGGTTGTTTCTTGCGGAAAAATCTGATTGCTATCCCAACAGCTCCCAGGTGAATTGTTCAGTCTTTACTGCGCGAGTGTAAGCCTGGAATGACGAAAATCAAAATGCTGACCTGAAGTAGAATTGGGTGGCCATATAGGGGTACAGATCTGGAAAACGTGGTACAAACATGTGAGACACGTCTGTGTGCAGAATTCTGCGCAATCAGTAGTGGTTCAACAGTGGCCAATAGCTGCAATTCTATGGGAAACGGTTCACTTAGATTTTGCAGACGCCGAAGGCTAATCATTGTTGGAAATAGTGGGCGCGTACTCAAAATGGCCCGAGATAACGGTAACGCACGGGAACCAGCCTTGGGCACGCTGGAAATGTTAAGGAGCAGTTTTGAGGCTTATGTCCTGCCCAGTGTTGTGGTGAAAGGCAATGGTCCACAATTGAATTCAGTGAATTTCAACACATTGTGGAGCAAAATAGCGTAAAGTCAATTTTCGCGCCACCTTATCAGCACAGTCGAACGGTGCAGTGAAAAAGCCTTGTGCAGTCAACGAAGAGGGCAATCTTGAAATTACAGCTCGAGGATGAGAGAACCGGCCGAAGGAGGTCGTTACAGCTCAACAACGATACATTTCAGTTTCCACACATTACGACGATTCATTCTTTCCCAGAATCGGGGCACTGCAAATTGTTCCTCGGAGGGAAAATTCAAACCAGGCTGGCCATGCTGGAACCAGGCAGGATGAAGATGGGGAAAAACAGAAGAGAAAAAATAAGCTCACGGCGGTTGCAACAAGGGGAAACAGCCGTGAGTTTACACAAGGCGAAGAGGTATATGTAAGCACCGTTTGCCACGAAAGCGTGAACTGGCGGTCAGGGAAAATTGTCAAGAAGGTGTCAGAAGTGCCGTTCTTTGTACGCGTAGGTGCGTTTCTCATGTTTTGTCATGCAAATCACATAATGTATAAAGTGGAAACGTTGAGGGTTTCCTTGATCCAAATACCGCTGTCTCATAACGCCGATACTCCAAGCGAGGTGCTACCCAAAATTTCACCGATTGAGGTTGCAGTACACGCAGGCGCGACTGCTCAGCAGTCAGGGCCATAAGGAGACGGGAGAGTAAATGAACCGACTTCTACAAAACAGCCAGTTGGACCAGTGCCTTTCAGGCGATCCACTAGAACGCAGCGAGTACCTGAAAGGTATGGGTGCTAATAGCTAGCGCTCTAAAATGAGGAGAGGAAATTAGCTTTTAAGCTATTAGCTTTTAAAGCTATTAAACTGAGAAGGCTTAGGCGTAAAGTTCGACGGTGAATATATCAGCAACCTTCGGTTTGCCGATGACATTGTTTTATTCAGCAACAATGCAGACGACTTCCAACAAATGATTGAGGGCTTTAACAGAGAAAGGGTAAGAGTGGGGTTCAAGATTAGCAGATAACAAAGATAATGATGAATAGCCGGGCAAAGGAACACGAGTTAAGGATCGCCAGCCAGCCTCTATAGTCTGCGAAGGAGTACGTTTACCTAGGTCAATTGATGACAGGGAACCCTGATCGTCAGAAGAAAATTCATAGAAGAATAAAAATGGGTTGCATCGCATACGACAGGCATTGTCAGCTCCTGACTCCTTACCATTATCAGATCCTTACCGTTATCATTGAAAAGGAAGCTGTACCATCAGTGAATTTTACCAGTACTGACATATGGGGCCGCGACTTCGACACTGACAAAGAAGCTTGAGAACAAGTTAGGGACGCGCAATGAGGGATGGAACGAAGATTACAGGGCACAACGTTAGGAGACAGAAAGAGAGTGGTTTGAATTGGAGAGCAAACACGTATAGACGATATTCTAATTGACATCAAGAGGAAAAAAATGGAGCCAGGCAGGTCATGTAATGCGCCGGTTAGATAACCGTTGGACTATTAGGGTTACAGAATGGGTACCAAGAGAAGGGAAGCGCAGTCGAGGACGGCAGAAAAATAGGTGGAGCGATGAAATTAGGAAATTAGGGGGCTCTAGTTGAAATCGCTTTTCGCCGGACAGTGGTAACTGGAGATCGCAGGGGGATGCCTTGGTCCTGCAGTGGACATAAAACAGGCTGATGATGATCGTATTGATGATGAATGATGATGACGATAATCATGATAAACTAGATGATACAGTTAGTTTCATGAATCATTTCTTGTTCATACTGCAGATATATTCTATTACTAGGAAAGATTATTAATCCCAAAAGATGCTCAAATTATTCTTGAAATATTCAGAAGTATGCTTATATAGTTCAAAGCAGTTAATGAATGTCACTTGAAGGTGGGAAGAACGAAATGTGATCTGGGGCGCTATAACGTAAAACTATTCCAAACTTTTCTATTCCAATTCTGCTATCAGCCCTCCACGATTGGTTAAAAACCTTTTTTCGACCACCCCCTCTTCACCTGTCTGTCACGCGACGTCACGAAAACCGCGATACCTCCCCATCTGATATGATGTGTACACACTGATTATGCATGATTTGACAGAAGAAAGAAATACGGCTATTTCTGATTCGACCCCTTTTCGCCATTAGCCCTCAGCTATTGGTAAAAAGTTTTCGGGCTGCACCCACTTCACTGGCCTGTCACGCGACGTCACAAAACCGCAAGAACTCACGGCGTCAAAGTGACGTGCACGCGATAAAGATGCATTAATATGCCGAACAAAATTGAATTTTCTTCGGAATAGCCGCAGGCTGCCCCGTTCCGAAAGGAATAGAAGATGGCTGCCGCCGATCGCTCAGACGCTGGCTACTCACACCTGCCGGAGAGCATGGGTGTATTTACGTATAATAAAACTTCTTGCGTGGCCGTGTAACATTTTCGAGCACTTTCGGCACGTTTACCCCCTCATTCTGCCAACTCTTATTTGCTGAGGGTCCGTTTTAGCGTCATTCTTGAGCTTCCGTTGCATGCCGCCGCGATTTTCGACCAACCACCGCAAGCTAAGTAAGGGAAAGCCGACCAATCGTAGACGCCGGCACCACCCTCTTCATCCGGTTATCGACTTTCAGTGCAGTGGCTCGGCCCCATCGAGTCCCTCTCCACTTGAGCGTTCTCCTCGCTTCTTGTCAGCCAATTAGATACAACAAGCCGCTCAGTGTAGGCAATGTTATTCGTTTTTCAAGCAAACAAAAGTGACCTCCTATGAACGAGGAGAGCGTTTGATTGGTCTGTTCAGACAACCCTGCGGGTGACCGCCCGGTGCTTGCGTTGGTGGTTATGCAAATTTGACGTCAGGAGATTGGAATAGAAACATATTGGAATAGTTTTACGTTATAGGGCCCCTGGATAAACACAGCTGCATGCTATCGCACATTGAAATTACAACTATCAATATGTTATCTAATGCTTGAAACTGAACAGAACTTGCAGTAGTTCGCCTTGCCCTATTTTGATCATGTAGCGATTTTTCGGACAGCGGGCAACAGCAGGTATCGCACCTCAAACAGGTGTTCTCACGATTGAGGGAAACCGGCTTAACGATGAAGGCGGGGAAGTGTAGGTTTGGCTGCACGCAGGTTACTTATCTGGGTCATGTTGTCGGCCAGGGCACAAGAAGGCCGGCCGAGCTGAAAATAGCTGTGACTGGAGAGTTTTCACAGCCTAGAACGACAGAATGCTGAGCTAGTTGGTAAGGATTCATTATGCAAAAAAGAAGTGAGGCGTGCAGACAGGACACAAAAGTAGAGAAGTGGACAACACGAACGCCGACTATCAACTGAAGGAAGCACTGAGGCGAAAAAAGAAAGAAGACAGAAAACTCATCTGCGCATGCTCAGGAATGGTAACACCACGTGTCAGTCGGGTACACGTGCCGGCCTACGCGCGAGATAACTGTTAAGGCACTTAATCTCTTCCTTATGTAAAGTAATCAAATTCTGACTCACGCACTCACTTCCACCTTTATAGATATGCCATGCCTCTACCATAAGGCGCGTATCTTCATTCTTATGCCTGTACAATATCGGACTTTCATCTAACTCTGGCGTGCAGTTACAATCTCGGCAATCTTGCGAAAGATTAGAAGGCGATCCACCGGTTAACGACATTTTATGTTTCATTAGCCTCTGATTGATACACCGTCCCGTTTGCTCTACGTAGAACTGGCCACAGCTAAGGGAAATTTTATAAACCACACCCATACGTCAGTCAGTAAAACTGTTGTTCTTATTGTGCTTCACTGGACAAATATCTGTTCGTTTCTTGCCTTTTACCCGCTCCTTTTTCCTCTGCACGGCAGCGCATAACTTACGTAGCTTATTAGGGGCAGTAAAAGCAAAATTAACGTCATATCTACTTGCAACTTTCTTAAGCCTGTGCGACACTGAATGAATATACGGAATAGCCACTACTCTTTTTTTGCTATTACTGCTTTCTGTAGTCACGTCTGTCCCTCTCGAAACCGACTTCTTTAGGCGCTCAGCCACAGTGGCCACTGCGATACTATGATAACCTGCTTCGAATAACCCGCTGTGGTTGCTTAGTGGCTATGGTGTTGGGCTGCTGAGCACGAGGTCGCGGGATCGAATCCCGGCCACGGCGGCCGCATTTTGTGTACTTAGATTTAGGTGCGCGTTAAAGAACCCCAGGTAGTCGAAATTTACGGAGTCCTCCGCCATGGCGTGCCTCATAATCAGAAAGTGGTTTTGGCACGTAAAACCCCATAACTTTTGCTTCTAATAGGCGCCGGACCTGCGCAATAAAACTGGCGCTCTTTTTCTGCATGCAGGATCTGGTGAGGAAAGACTTAAGGCATGACATGGCAATTCCGTTTTTTACTACTTTGGAATGCTTGGATTGAAAGTTTAGCAACGGCGTCGAAGATCTTGGGGAGTACTGCCAACAAACATGATTTTGTTCGAAGAGCAAGGAAATGTCAAGAAACTGAATTACGCGTCGTTGAAACAGACCTCGAGTTTCTTGACATTTCCTTAGTCTTGGAAAAAATTCATGTTTGTTGGCAGTGCTCCCCAAGATCTTCGAAGCCGTTGCTAAACTTTCAATCCAAGCATTCCAAAGTAGTAAAAAACAGTATTGCCATGTCGTGCCTTAAGTCTTCCCTCACCAGATCCTGCATGCACAAAATGAGCGCCACTTTTTATGCGCAGTTCCGGCGCCTACAAGAAGCAGGTTATCATACTGTAGCAGTGGCCACTGTGGCTGAGCGCCTAAAGAAGTTGGTTTCGAGAGGGACGGACGTGATTACAGAAAGCAGTAATAGCAAAAAAAAAAGAGTAGTGGCTATTCCGTATATTCATTCAGTGTCACACAGGCTTACAAAAGTTACAAGTAGATATGATGGTAATGTTGCTTTCACTGCTCCTAATAAGCTAGGTAAGATATGCGCAGCCGTACAGAGAAAATATGAGCGGGTAAAAGGCAAGAAACGAACAGATATTTGTCCAGTGAAGCACACTAAGAACAACAGTTTTACTGACTGTCGTATGGGTGTGGTTTATAACATTCCATTTAGATGTGGCCAGTTCTACGTAGGGCAAACTGGACGGTGTATCAATCAGAATTTAATGGAACATAAAAGGTCGTTAACCGGTGGATCGCCTTCTAAACTTTCGCTACATTGTCGAGATTGTAACTGCACGCCAGAGTTAAATGAATGCGCGATATTGTACAGGCATAAGAATGAAAATACGCTTCCTATGGTAGAGGCATGGCATATCTATAATGGTGGATGTGCGTGCTTGAGCAAGCATCGATTACATTACATAAGGAAGACATTAAGTGCCTTAACAGTTATCTCTCACGCAGACCGGCACGTGTACCCCACTAACACGTTATCTTACCATTCCTGAGCAAGCGCAGATGAGTTTTGTGTCTTCTTTCTTTTTTCGCCTCAGTGCTTCCTTCAGGTGATAGCCGGCGTTCGTGTTGTCCACTTCTCTACTCTTGTGTCCTGTCTGCACGCCTCCCTTCTTCTTTGCATAATAATTTCACAGCTGCGCACGAAAACAGGCATTCGTTCATTTTTGATACTTGTGGCGTACTACCAACGGTACATTTCAAATTACTCGCAAATAGGTAGTCCTTTGACAGACGCCCTCCGAAAGGGAGCATCTAGTAACGTTTACTGGGATAAGGACAAATAAGGACAAAGAGAACGCTTCCGAAGGTTTGAAAACGCCATTGGTATCTAGTCCTGTGCATCGCGCACCAGACTACACCAAGGGATTCATAGTTCAGTGCGACGCATAAGCGACAGAGGTATGGGCGCGGTACTTAGTCAGGGCGGCGATGATATTGAGGAATCTCCTATCATCTATGCCAGCCGAAAACTAACTGTACGAGAGGAAGCCTACAGCGCTTCTCAAAAGGAATATCCTTGTTTAGTTTGGGCAGCCCAGAAGTTGTCGTGTTATTTATATGGAGCGAGGTTCATTTTCGAGACCAACGACTGTCCTCTCAGGTGGCTCAATCAAATGTCACACAAAAATGGACGCTTGCCCCGATGGAGCCTCACTCTTCAAGTGCACAACTTGTCTGTTAGATATAAGAAGGGAAAGTTCCATAGCAATGCGGATGGTTTGAGCAGGCTAATTTGAATCCTGCGTTTATGGTTCCCGCCTAAATTTAGGGGTTCTATTTATTAACTTGGTTAAGTCAAGAAGATTCCCTCTCATTTAGCAGGACTCCGTCCATGATTGCTCAACTTGTCAGCACCAAATGCCTTCAAAAAGTGGCGTAGCGAAATGCAGCATTTCTTGTTTCTGCAGTAGTGTTTTCTTTGAAGCCTGGCTGGTCTAAAGTGAGATCCAAGATAGGTCATCTCGGCGCAGACCCGTGTTCTGGGGTTCGCTTTGCACTTGCCGGTCCTGGCCATTTGCCTGTTACAGCTCGTCGCTGCAAGCCAAGGCATCCCCCCTTGCCACCAGCAATTCTCTTCCTGCCCAGTGGTTTTCATCACTGGCCAGTCGGGATTTTCCGGGCTACGGAGGAGCTGTTACGTTCCACCTGCGGGGTCTGGCGATCTTCGGGGAAACGACAGTCCCCAACCGAACGGCGCCGGGATGTCTACCGCGGATACCCGCTTTGTAAGGACGACAATACGACAGTCCCCAGTCCATCGTCGCCACCATGTATGCTGCAGCGACTCGCTTTGTAGGGACGAGAATCCGTCGAGTCAACAGCACGTCGGCGCCACCATGTCTAGGTGTCGCCGGCGGACCAAGTATTGTTAGTGTGTTGGCCGTCCCCGTTATGGTTTGTTTGGAGCAGGGGAGCTCCTGGAAGATTATTTTCAGTGCCGACTCACGAGTCTTAGAAGTCCTCAGTCAATGCAAAGCCGCGGCAGCCACTGTCTGCGCAGCCAACTCTGGGATAAAGAGGCGCCTGCTCGAGGCAGGACCCATGTCTGCGAGAGCCCTCTCACCTCGGTCTGTTGAGTTAAACCTGTGCGGAAGTGAGTGTGTAAACTCTCCCCATCAAAGGCGGGTCGGCGACGGTGACTTTAGACGCTCCCATCGGTCGAAGTTTGAATCGCCGTTTTCCCTTACACAGGGATCTAGGGAGGACAGAGTGTATTTAAGCAGCCGTCTTCGGCCGTTGAGTCTGCATTCTCTTTCAGTCATGCTAGAATGATGAACTGTAACGTTCTCATGCACATACTCTAAATAAATCCGATATTCCTCGTTCTCAATGAGAACAGGTCCCTCCTTTCAACAACGTCCTCAGCGTTGATGAGTTGGACGGCGGCATGGGCCAGCTACCATCTATTTAATACCCGACCCCAACCGTTATACCGTCCACACGTTTGCTAGGCGGTGCAACGCAAGCCCAACGCGCGGCCATCTCCTCCGGTGCCCTTCCTCCCGTCTTATCGGGGCTCTCCAGGTGGCCACCTGAAGAACCGCGATAAGACGGGAGTACCATCCGCTGTCTTTGCCTCCTCCCTCAGCGGCGAACAATCCGCATGTCCAGGCCAGCTTCCACCTCTCTACCTTCAACTGCTCCGGGTGAGAAAGTGTGAGCCACCGCTCCTAGATGTCGCCGCTGTCATATCGCTACTTTGCGATAAAGCACGAGCAGCAGCAGCAGAAGGCGGCAACCGCGGTCGAGGAAGTCCCGGATGGTCCGCAATGAACGCTTCTCTTCGACAATAACAGGCATAGTCATGTCTAGTTCGCATAAACGAAAGCGAATATATTGGCTTATGAACCATGCGTGTGTGGATATATGAAGTGTAGTTTTCGAGGTACAAGTATCAGTAGTAAAGAACGTCATGTTTGTTTATTACAATTTATCTCCCTTAATGGGCATAAATTTAAAAGCGTAAACATCACATCTATAATTTTCCAAATGCAGACTCTGCGAACGCAATGGCGATGGCAACGCCCGTCGAGGTGTCCAAATCTAAACGCGCCGACTGTCTTAACAAGCAAGCATGCTTTCCCGAAAGAAAGGGTTTTCTATGGCGCTTGTCAACGCATGCGCCAGTGGCATAACGGTTTCAATATCAGACTTGTGTGCTAGAGGTCCTGTGCTCGAATGTTGCCATCACACAATTTTATTAATATATGTTTAGTTCTTGATAACTTCATACAGAAGAGTTAGCACAGGCACAATATCGCTTCAAGCCGACAGGGTAAGGTTTGCGCAAATCAATGTACTAACCATCATTCCGATGCTAGCTGAATTGCACTGCTATCAGCTCCTGTAGAGCTCCTCTGTAGAGCTCCTATGCGTGAACGCCTGTGCTTGAAACGGTAAATTAGAACATCGCTGCACGCTCGCTATATGACACGTACGACATATACGTACGATACTGCTACGTACGAAAAAGTGCCTTGTACGAAAAAGATACGTACGGAAAAGTGCCTCGAACTTCGCAAGAAAGGTTCCCTTTAAAATGAACAAGTGCAAGACTATATTGACACGTGTACTTGTCTCTATCGGGCGACATGTTTCACCGCCTAACAAATGTCATCGCACAGCGCAGGACGTGCGTGCATGTATCAGAAGTTTCTAGAATGTTATCGATGGTTCCATCCGCTGTCTGTGACGCAAGACACCACCGACAAGGCCAGCAGGATTACTACATCCGATCGAACGTCCTCTCCGACCATTCCAGCAGATTGGGATGGATTTGTTGGGGCCGTTTCCGACGTCAGCATCCGGGAATAAGTGGATCGTCGTCGCGACGGACTACCTTACCCGCTTCGCTGAAACGAAAGCTCTACCAAAAGGCAGCGCAGCCGAAGTGGCGAAGTTTTTCGTCGAGAACATCCTGCTGCGACATGGTGCGGAAGTCCTCATCACTGACAGGGGAACGGCTCTTACAGCAGAGGTCACCCAAGCCATTCTGCAATACAGCCATACAAGCCATAGGAGGACAACTGCCTTCCACCCACAAACGAATAGTCTCACGGAGCGCCTGAAGAAGACCCTCGCCAACATGCTAGCACTGTACGTCAACGTCGATCACAAGACGTGGGACGCGGTCCTGCCGTGTGTAACCTTCGCTTACAACACGGCGGTGCAAGAACCAACACAGATCACGCTGTTCAAGTTGGTTTACGGCAGGAACCCGACGACGACGCTCGACACCATGCTGCTGCACGTCACTGACGAGGAGAATCTTGACGTCGCTACCTATCTCCAGCGCGCCGAAGAAGCCCGACAGCTCGCCTGCCTACGGATCAAGAACCAACAGAGGACCGACAGCCGACACTACAACCTCCGACGACGCTTCGTCGAGTACCAGCCCGGCGACCGTGTTTGGGTTTGGACACCGATACGCCGACGAGGACTGAGTGAGAAACGGTTGCGACGCTATTTCAGACCCTACAAGGCCATCCGACGTATTGGCGCACTCGACTATGAGGTCGTGCCAGATGGCATTTCACATTCCCAGCGGTGCCGCGCACGATCTGAAGTGGTCCACGTGGTGCGTCTTAAACCCTTTTGCGGACACTGACGAACTTTCCTTATTTTGTTGTTTTCATGGCTACTTCTTTATTACTTTCGTCTGTTTGCAGCAGCGGGTCGATGCTTCTTGAGAGGGGGGTATTGACACGTGTACTTGTCTCTTTCGGGCGACACGTTTCAGCGCCTAACAAATGTTATCGCCCAGCGCAAGACGCGCCTGCATGTATCGGAAGTTTCTGGAATGTTATCGATGGTTCCATCCACTGTCTGTGACCGAACCTTGTGTAATCTGATTGCATGTGTGCGCAAAGCGAATAATGTAGAAGTTTGTGGAAGGCACGCGGGTCCCAGCGATTACTGTGGACTATTGAACGACTGGTGTATAAAAGCCGACGCGCTTGACCCACTCATCAGATTTTGACGACCGCCGACTGTGTTCGCCGTTGTCGCCGTTCTTTAAATGCAGCCTGTTCTTGTGGGCACAGGTTCGCCCAATAAAAGTTAGTTTCGTCTTTCACAGTATTGCTGCTGTGTTCTTCACGCGTCACTCCACGTGAGAATATGATTTGTGACATTGATTAGCACATGTATGCTAGAAGACATGCGCGCGCCAGTTTCGTTTACGCACTACACCCAAGAACGAAATTAAAAAAAATTAAATTATGGGGTTTTACGTGCCAAAACCACTTTCTGATTATGAGGCACGCCGTAGTGGAGGACTCCGGAAATTTCGACCACCTGGGGTTCTTTAACGTGCACCTAAATCTAAGTACACGGGTGTTTTCGCATTTCGCCCCCATCGAAATGCGGCCGCCGTGGCCGGGATTCGATCCCGCGACCTCGTGCTCAGCAGCCCAACACCATAGCCACTGAGCAACCACGGCGGGTAAGAACGAAATTTATTGCACTTGATTAACCACTTCGCGTATATTCGACGATTTTGCGTTGGATCTGCATAAACGTAAGTTCGCAGAGTGTTTAAAAGCGGCGCTATTGCGGTCTATAGGCGCAAATACCAGGCCTATATTTATTTCGCGGGTGCCCTGAAAAATCCGGATGGGCTACATCAACATAGCACGGTGCAAAGAACCTAAGTAGATGCTTTAAAATGCTTTCTAAACCCTAATATTTTATTACCTGCCAGAGACAGAACATTTATAAAGTTTTTCTTAGATTGATTGAAACCACGAATTTTTAGCTGTGGGGTTCTTATGAGAGTCATGCAGATCGTATTTACATTATTTCTTTCATTAAAGTGGCCCGTTTTGTAGTTTACACTATTGGAGTAATTTGAACAGTTATGTGCTTAGGTAGGAGAGTTCGATCATAATTGGCCGAATAACTAATCGTACTACAATCGTTTCTGTAAGCAAGTTCTTGTGAGAGCCACGCAAAGAATTCTTTGAAATTTGCAGGCTCGCTGAAAACAAAATAATACTTGTAAATAGAACGCTTATCACGTCTATTTCACGGAAGTCTTCATACTTTAACCTTCTGTGACCTTCTAAACGTCACCAATGGCACAGCGCAGCATCGCAGCCTCGAACATTTATTTCTTCATTTGGTTACTTTCTACGTCTATGACAAGCTGTTTGTATTTACATGTGCTTTTGGTCGATCGCTGACGGTGGAAAGCTTCCAGCGGCACTAAAGGAATGCGGCATGGAATGAGAGAGCAGAATGAGTTAGTCACTTGTAGATGACGAATGTGCATACGCTGCTTCCGAAACGAAAAACATAAACGCGGCAATCCACGAACAACATTCTTCATGGGGGAGTGTAAATGACGGCGGGGGAGAACGGCGACGTACGTGGATGGCCATATTGACGTTATAGCCGCTGTGCTTCCGAACCAGTTTCAATTTGCGCAAGCCCAAAAAGGTGATAAAATTATTAGCGGAGATCTCACTTATTGTTTATTGACAACCTCAACAGTCGGCTAGAAAACATCGACGACGTTCTGCTAGCTACCTTAGTGTATTAGGAACCGACTGTTGAAAATCAGAAAATGAAATAAATGATGGTATTCAGTCACGCAAGCTTGTTCCTTATCAACAGAAAAGAACCTGGGTGCTAGAATCATGATCATAAGAAATACTTTGATTAGTCCAATGTTTGAATTGGTACAGCTAGAAATATAACCTATGTATATATTTATATATATATATTTATATGAACAGGTTGCAGAGACTCCTCCTATACCTCGCGATGACGTAAGAAGGGCCTTGCAAGACATGAAACCTGGAAAAACGGCAGGACAAGATAGAATAACAGTTGATTTAATTAAAGATGGAGGCGACATAGTGATTGAAAAAATGGCGGCTCTCTATAGGAAGTACATATCCACATCAAGGGTCCCAGAAAATCAAAAGATGCAAACATTATACTAATCCACAAAAAGGGAGACAGAAAGAAATTGAAGAATATATAGGGCCATTAGCTTACTTCCATTTTTCTATAAAATATTCACCGGGAGAACCTCCAATAGAATAAGGGAAACACTGAGCATTATTCAACTAAAGGAACAGGCAGATTTCCGGAAGTGATGCTCTACAATGGATCACATCTATGTCATCTATCGGGTAATCGAAGAATCCGCAGAGTACAATCAACATCTTCATGTGGTTTTTATAGATTACGAAAAGGCATTTGATTCCGTAGAGAGACCAGCAGTCAGAGGCATTACACAATCCAGGAGTGCAGACCACTTAGGTAAATACTTTGGAGAATATCTACAAAGATTACACAGCTACCTTATTCTACACAAGAAAAGTAGGAAGATAACTATAAAGAAAGAGGTCAGGCAGGGAGGCAATATCTCCAATGCTATTCACAGCGTGTTTGCAAGTATTCAAGCTATTAAAGTGGGAAAGCGTAGGATCAAGTTACGATGGCGAACATCTAAGCAACCACAAGTTTGGAAAAGACATTGTTTTATTCAGCAACACTGCAGACGAGTTATAACAAATAATTGAGGACCTTAAGGAGACAGTGTAAGAGTGGGCTCTTTGTGCAGACCGTCATTGCTCACCCGCTTGCACCCTCCTCTTCAAAGAATATTACATGGTTACCACACATGGATCTTGGTAGCTAGGAGCTTCTTGATCTTTCATAAGTAAAGTTGTGCAAGTACTAATGCTGTTCGGCACTCTTGACTTGAGTGGTTTCATTATTATGAGAAAAGTGGGAGAGGAGGGTTCCTTTGGGCAATGTCACGAATAACTTAATAAGCAAAGAAAGCCTGCTGTGCCGTAAACGAATGTACTAGAAAAGTGGAAATGCTTTCGCCTGCTTATTGTGTCGACACCGATATTCTCATGACAGATGACCTGCAGCCAATGATGAAACTCGTAACATAGCTCTGACATCTGTCCTGTGCTTCAAGCAAGTGGCAGGAAACAAAGCCTATAGGCTCTGTTGAAGAAAGTGCGTATGTGATTTCATCATAGTAAAGGAGCACCTTGAAAACCATAAAAAAATAATTGTTCTGAGTAGGTTGCCCTTATGCATTAAATGCAGCCGACATGCATTGCTTTTAGAAAATATTTCTTTATGTCCCGAAGCTATGCTTTCAATACCTTCGTGCATCGCTCTGTCCTTGCCAAATATTTACTGACGATGAACCACCGATTCACACATGATTCTGCTGCTTTTACTCGTTCTCAACAAAACAAAAAACTGAGCGCTTTCTCTTGTTATTGTCTTGAAACTGTGCCATTTACGCCCAAATGAGAATACAACAAACAAATTGCATAATAAATTCTAACAAAACCTGCAATATGCTCGCGAGGAATTTCGTACTGATACCTTTCTCGCAATGTCACAGATCCTAATGAAGCTTTAGTCGTCTTACGTGTTGTATTGTGAAACAAAACCACATATGAAAAAGGACTATATAGACATTTCCAATATAGTTGGCTGGATATTTTTCGGCACATTAACACGAGGAGAGCTATGCAGAAAATTGATTAGGAAAACATGTTTGGACTAGCAAGTATACACATTGAATGGAATAATAAAGGAAGTTTTTATCAGTGGTATGGAAAAAATGTCAATCTGCTGCTACTGATAATCTTTTTATTATTTAGATATAACTGTTGCGACAAAAATTGCTTTCGTAGAGTTGTGTTGTGCACAAGAAGCAAACATTGCCTCTGTAGCAACTTTCTCTCTGAGAAATTCTAGGAAGCTGCCTTACACATGTCTGATCGTAGTACATAATGCGCCTTTTGGTACTGGCTAGTAGAATACTCAGATCTACATTATTGTATAGTGTATTGAACGCCTTGCTGAGCGATAGGTTGCCAATAAAATGCCAGTGAATAAGCCACACTATTCTGCCTCCTTATGTTTTGCCGAAACGAAATAACCGCGTGGCATGGCATGTTGGCTCGTGCATCGTGAACAGCAAAAGGTAAGTCTTCACACAGATTCGCTGCACATATGTTGTGAGTAACAAAATTAGAAGTCGAAGGGTGCTGAAAACAAAATATGAATGAGGAAAAGGAGCTGAAAAAATTAATGCTAGCAGTGTTGAATTCCGTTGGCGTATGCCGAGAAAGTCGTGTGCTCGTCGGGCGCATAGCAGACGACAAGCGTAATGGCGTTCCCTCCCCCCTCCCCCCCGCGGCCTCAACAAAACATTTGGCATGAATACATGCTTCATTTTTTTTCTGCTCTCAGAGTTTGGCCTACCAAGCACCCGGGGAGAAATTGGCACTCGTGACACAATTCCCGTTTACTTGGGGGTATACCAGCTGATCTAGCAGTGTCTACAGCATTGCTCAAACTTCTCATTAGGGAGTATTGTAATCGTCGATGAACTTTTTTACTGCGAAGCTGTTTGTGGGACCCTGTGCCCTTGCTGTTGGACTTCGCTAAAACGGGGCCACGTGACCAAATAAGTGTTTCAGTTACGAGCTTTTGGGGCAGGAATCATGCCGTTGCCCTCCTACCATCGTCCTCCCCACTGTATTGCTTCGGGCGTCACATGCGCACTGACGTTCGACCTGCACATGCTTCTCTTATACAAATACGCTGGTGTACATGGTAACAGTTTTCGTAATTCCAAACAATGCTGTGTAGCCAGGAATAAGCATAATGATTTGCATAACGTCGATTTCCATACTGTGTGCAACGTGCTTTATTTTTAAGAGAATTTGCATGCTTTAAGAAACAAAAACAAAAAAATGAAATTTTCTTCAGCTACACAAAATCCACATCCGAAACCTTTCCTTAGTGTCCCCTGCAGTATCCACCAGTTTAGTTGGCTGCTAGGATGGAACGAAGCCCAATATCCGCATTGCAGCGCCGCAGCAAGGGCTGCTTAGCCTGATCTTTCAAAGACAAGAAACACCTTTATTTAGCTTCCGCAAATAAAATAAAAAGCGAAGAGATGCGAAATATAGAAATTGTAATTAATGGTAAGATGGTCAAGCTTGTGAATTATGTTGTTAGCAGATGCCGCTGTACAAAATGTCTCATGATATGAAAATATAATTATATCATGATATCCTGAAAGGCTATCATTATATCATAATAACTTATGTTTGTAAATTGTACAAGTGATTCCGGAATGTCCTAGCATTCCAGGTAGATTAGGCCTCGCTAACGTTATGGAATCTGCAATAAATAACAACTATTGCGAGTATTTCGACAAGCAGTCAAGCTAATTATACGTTTCAATATTCCAAGTACTAGAAGATGTGACGGCCGGTAATGAATAATGTTTTGAGAACTCATAGATGTGGCAACCATCGGTGGATGAATGGTTCACTGTTGACATGGCTGGCCACCTAGAGCAGTGGTGCAGAATCTCCTAACAGCTTATGGTCCTTTCGTTTTCTGATACCGTGAAGAGCCAACCAGGCGTGTGACGTCAGATGTTATTTATAAAGTGTTTCACGCCTATCAACCGCTACCATACCATACAGCAACGCCCAGCGCTGCTTCACAAAAGGCTGAACAACATAAAGGTGTGTTCCCGAAGTGTGCCTCCACCGATATTTATTGCGAATTCCTCACGTATGTCAGTCTTGACGCCCGTCGGTATTTCGGTGAATATTTGACAGCAGATTTTCTTGGCGGTCTTCAAGGGAAATAGTGAGTCAGCGTCTTGTGCATAGTGCTTTCTTGAATGAAAAGCCAAGCATAGGCTATTCGCGCAAACTTTCTTCTGTAGCGGTTGGAACACTTTCCAGTCTAAACGCATGAGATCTCCTGCACACATAAATAATTGCGACTTCGGCGATGATAAAAAGTATTTACGACAGCGATGACGTTCAAAATATGAGCAACTCTTTATACCGTGGAAAATACAGAAAGGGCAGTGATGACGGATACATGTTTGTAAAAGGGCATGGATAAAAAATGCGTTTAGAAAATATGGGAAAGTCATTAAAGTTCTTACGTTTTACTCCAAAAACCACGATTTGAGTGAATGAGAAATGAGAAATGAGTGAAAGTAACGCAAGAACGCCAATCAACCAACAAAGTACCCGATTGCGGTCATATTATTGTGTAATGTCATGATGGAAGCAAGGAACCTGAGATCGACAAGCGATTCAACGAGCTCGAGATGGCGAGCCGAAACACCTAATCCACCGGAGCAGTTTTGCCTAGCGTGCCGCGGAGGCAGCAGCAAGGCGATGTGCGCGAGATGACTCGTCGGATCCAACCGTCGAGCTCGACGCGAGGAGCCGGAGTCAGCAAGCCAATGCAACATATAATACCAAAGCTCTAACCAACTGATGCAACAAACAATTTGTGGCCAGCCCTTAGACTGGGATTGCTCGGTGTGCGAGTTATTGTCGTTCAAGAGCGAGCTCTGAGCCATGCATCGGCCTCTCCCGGCTATACTCTCATCGTAGCTTACCGGCCACTACCTCTCTATGATTCGGCTTTGATCAGTGTGCAGTTGGTTCAAAAGCACCAAGTACCTCATATCCCACCATCCAAAGACTGAAAGTAATAGCACAAGCCTTCTCACCTCCCTCCGCTCAGCAACATAGGTAAACAAGCGATTTTTCACAAGATAATGTTCGCGCATTTCAAACGACCAATGAACCCTTGAGATCAATACAGTGTCAAAGGACCAATCGCAAATGTACATGCAGCTTTGGTAGAAAGGAATGCCGTGGGTAATGTGTGCACAGTGCAGCCAGACAACCAACACGTTGTCATTTTGGCCAACAATAATCAGAGCTCCGCCGCCTCACGAGTTCTTGTCCACCTCACCAATGCATTACTGCCATGTAGGTCCTGTCTAGTGCTTCTCGTCCGTGTCTTCAAAACTTCAGCAAACAACGCGAATTTGCTGAAATATATGCAGCAATCATTGCTGCTGCAGCTCTCCACCCCACCGCGATGTTTGTGATCTCATCTAGACGGACGTACATCCGCGGAACATATTAAAAGAACAATTTGACCCCATACATTTACAAGTAACAACTCCTTTTATCGATCGCATGACATTCACCACTACAAAAACGAGATAAATACAAACTCAAAACAGTTCTACAAAGCAGTATTAGAATGTATTGTTTCGTCTCACACAACAGGAACTCTTTATTCGCTTGCGTTACACATTCGTAACCATGCTGAGCTTTTTAAAGCTTTGTGATTGCTTTAGTATCATCAGCATAAGCATCAGCAGCCTATATTTATTTCTGATTCAGGATGAAAGCCTCTCCAGGCAATTGAACGTTACATTCGTCTTTTGTATATTGATATTCAACCTTACGCTCATGCTCACTTGATTTGGGTGCGCAATCATTTATTGTAATTCATCCCCAGTGTTGCGAACAGGTCAAGGTCATCTGCAAACCGAAGGTTTTTAGATGTTCAGCGTTGAACCTCACTCCTTAGGCTTACAAGCTTGACTTCTTCATCTAAGCATGCCGTAAATAGCATTGAAGAGATTTTCTCTCGTTGCCTGTCCCGTATTTGATATGTAATTTTGTACTTTACCGTGGAATAAACAAGCTAGCTATAGAAACCGTGTAGAAATTTTTCAAGATATTTACGTATGCCTTCTAATAGTATTTGATTACGCAATGCCTTCATGTCTGCTAGTGTACCTAATGAATCAATTGCCTTTTCCTAATTGATTAAAGCCATATAGAAGGTCGATTGAACTCCGCAGGTTTTTTTATTACTCGATCGATGACATTGTAGAATAGCAAGCTAAAGCCAGCCTCTTGCCTTTGTCGATTGCAGTAAAAGGTGGCCCTGATTTTCTTGAACATTTTCTTGATGAATAGTTTATACACTACTGAAAGCAAGTTAATTTGGCTAATCATTCTTCAATTCTTTAATGTCTCGGTTTTATGGCTTATCATTATGCTGGTATTTTTCTGCACTCTCGTATACTTGATGTCGTGAAGTATTACCCTGTAAAGGGCAGCAAGCATTTAAATCATATCTTCTCCAACTTTGATTGAATTGACTGTTATTCAATATTCTGCCACTTTTATGCAGGATATGTCTTCAAAAACCCTTCCAACTACATCGCTAGTGATCGAAAGAGTCTCTATGAATGACGCTGACGGGGTTGCCCTGGATGCTGAAATAGTCAATGTAGAATCCTTCTCTTCGTTTTATTATGGCATCAAAATTTGAGATAAAATCACCCTGCTTATCGTTTACAGCACACACATGGACCTGTTCTGTGCCAAGCTTG